>NC_135724.1:94187924-94536301 GCF_964656455.1 Halichoerus grypus
AGCCAGCCCCGAGACCAGGCAAACAGGAGCGGCGTGAAGAGCTGACAGGAAGCCATTAGTCAACACGTATTTCTCGCGGCCCCGTGTGGACCCAGCTCTGTGGGAAAAACCAGACAGACGCCCAGATCCACACCCTCGGCAGACACGCGTTATGTCGGTAGGGCTGGATGCTGTGTTGTGTTGGAATATTATTTCCAGTGATCCAGTGAGGGGGTGACAGAAGATGACACACTCTCTGCCACGCATGGAACGAATGTCGCAGCAGATAAGAGACGTTCTCCTTCGGCAAAGGCAGGCTGCCTCGTGTGTTTCCATGTGAAAAGTTACCTGTCATCGCCGAAGTGCTGCACCGACATGTTCCCAGGCCGCCATCCTGGGGGCGCTATGGTGGGAACGTCTATGTTAATCTTCCGGTGCACAGACGTGCGCACACTTTCTTCTTATAAAGCTAAAGCACAACTACTGCGGCTGTGATGATCGCCCCGGTCAAGCCTGCACCTTCAGGGAGGGCTGGGCTGATCGGCAGTGTGTGCTCCCAAACACAGAGACACCCACAGACACATGCAGCACACGGGGAACACAGAGCTGAGATCCATCTCCTGGACGCCTGGGCCAGGACAACCCCCACCTTTCCACCTGCCAAGGCCGCAGTGTCCATTCCCTGGTTGTGATGTTGTGCTACACTGGGGGCAGAGGTCCCGCTGGGGCAATCCGGGGCCCCGTGCACATGTCTCCCTGCATTACAACAGCACACACCTACAGCTGTCCCAAGATCAAAACCTTCACTGAACAGACACATACGGACTCTTGTTGCGTCAACTCTGTGCCCTGTCTCCTTGGGCCTGTGTCTCAGGCACACAATTCACAATGTTGCACATGGCTGGTAACAAGCCTTGGTCCGAGGATGGACATGTGACTCAAGCCAGACCATGGAGAGACCAGGGCACTGAATTCTGAAACTAGTCGACAAAGTCAAGCTCTTCCACTGGGGTTCCTGAGCTAAGATGCAAGCCTCACAACGTTCAGAGTATCTTGACACCACAGTGAGGGACGTCTGGCTGAGAATGCAGTGAACCCAGAGGAATGCAGAGTACTATGTGAGGAGAGAGAATCCCTGCAGAATCTAGGAGATCCATCCACGCCTGAAGCTAATGACCCACGGATGGTTCAGTGATCTGCATCAACAGACATTTCTGCATTTAAGCCAATTCTAGGTAGAGTTTGTGCCACTAATAACTGAAAATAAACTCTCACTCCACTGTTGTACCTCCAGCATCCACATGGAGGAAGCAGAGCCAAGGGGGTAAAGAGACAGCATCCTGAGGATGTAAGCTGGTCTCCTAGTGAGCATCAATAAAATCTTGATGGAGAATTCATGAAAGAATGAAAGTGAACATGTGTGACAAGCCCACAATGTGCTCTTGCTGAGCACCCCAGAGGGGACAAACAGGGGCTCTGGGAGGACCCAGCAGATCTCATCACTACAGATGGGAGGATCAAGACTGGTGACCTTGAGCTGGGGCACCAAAAAGGGGCTGGGTAAAGATACAAATGTAGTGATCGGAAGGGGCACGTGCACCCCAATGTTTACAGCAGCAATGTCCACAATAGCCAAACTGTGGAAAGAGCCTAAATGTCCACCAACAGATGACTGAATAAAGAAGATGTGGTATATATACACAATGGAATATTATGCAGCCATCAAAAAATGAAATCTTGCCATTTGCAGAGGTGGATGGAACTAGAGAGTATTATGCTAAGCGAAATAAGTCAATCAGAGAAAGACAATTATATGATCTCACTGATATGAGGAATTTGAGAAACAAGGCAGAGGATCATAGAGGAAGGGAGGGAAAAATGAAACAAGGCAAAACCAGAGAGGGAGACACACCATAAGAGACTCTTAATCTCAGGAAACAAAACTGAGGATTGCTGGAGTGGAGGGGGGTGGGAGGGATGGGGTGGCTGGGTGATGGACACTGGGGAGGGTATGTGCTATGGTGAGCGCTGTGAATTGTGTTAAGACTGATGAATCACAGACCCGTACCCCTGAAACAAATAGTACATTATATATTAGTAAAAAGAATTAATATCCATGGAAGATTATCTTAAAAAAAAAAAAAAAGGAGGGGCTGGGTTTGCAGTGAGGACTCCTGCCAACAGGCAGCATGTGCAAAGGTCCTGGGGCCTGCCTGGAAGGTGATGGGAGTCTGTAGGTGCTGGGGTGGAGGGTGCATGAGGGTGGGGGGGATGAAGAAGGAGGATGTAGAGGCTTGAGTCCTCGTCAGGAGCATGCACAGCAGGGTCCAACCAGGTAAACAGGAATCACTGCGGGTGCTCCACCCCGGGAAGGGTTAATGTAGGCATTGGTGTGGAAAGGGTGAGAAGGCAGACAGCGGCTCTGAGGCAAAGGTCACCGCCCAGCAACCTGCCACCAAGCCTGGGTTAGAGAGACCAAGAGGGGGGTACGGTTCCCACACTCCTTGCATGGGGGCAGGGAGAGGCCTGGTGGAGATGCAGCCGCTACAGGAACAGGTCCGGGCAGAGAGGTACCCTGGGTTCTCCCTTCCTTACCCTCCACTACTGCCTCCTATGGACTAACCCAGGCAGAGACCAGCCCGTTCCAGGGTCTGGCATATGCGGGGTGGGGGTCTGAGGGCAAACAGGCCCAGAATGGGCATGTCCTTCAGAATGACCCACCAGGGCAAACCCTGACACTCCCAGAGCTTTCTAGAAGCCGCCAAGGGTGCCGCTCTGAAAACATCACCCTTAATGAATGAGGCAGACAGCTGTTAGAAAAACAGCCATCCTCCTGAGAGCAACAGGAAATGTAGTTAAATAATCAAAATTCAATTCCTTTTAGTCTAGACGTGAGATTTCATACGATTATAATTTCGAGTGCAATATAGCATAATGACTCTCTCTCAAATGTGATTTTCTTCCCCCGAAATGGATTACTGGGACAAACTGAGCCGGGGCACAAATCATGTTTACAACCGATTGGGTGCAGGTGAGCTCCACACCTCTCTATGCCGACGGCCCTGCTGATGCACCAAGGACACGTGCCGTGTCACCGACCTGGGGCCCCGGTGTGCGGCAGCCCGCTCTGCCCTGTGGAGGGCAGCGGTGCCCACTGCCACACAGACACCCTGCCGGTCCGGCTAAAAACCCACGAGCATTCGATCCTTCCTGCCGTGCAGCACGGGAGCTGAGCCCCGTGACCCTCCCAGGCACAGGCAGGAGCGCGGGCATGCCGTCTGGCCGGGGCTGGGCCCGCTCATTAGGGCGTCCTTCTCCCAAACCCGGCCCCACGGGCTTGAGGATGCTCAACAGCAGCTGAAAGGTCAGAGCAGGGTGAGGGGCCTGCCGTTCCGGGGACACGAGAGACACTCCGGGTGCAGCCACCCCCCTGAGTCTGTGGTTCTGTCCACGGGAGTGTTTCTGCATTTCCCGTGTGTGTGCACGCGGCGCCCAGCGTGCAGGGGTGCGTCCGGGCCCTTGCACGGGCCGTGCGCGAGCCGGCGTACCCCCCGACGTGACGAGGACGGGTTTTCCCCGGACCCGACCCGGCCGCCCCCCGAGTCCAGCGGCAGGAGGGACCCTCAGAGGACACAGCGGACCCCCGCCCCCCTCCGCAAAGTCCCGCCCGCGGCCTCCCCGTCCTCCGGGTCCTAACCGCACCGAAGGGGACCCGGGGTCTGGACGGCGCGGACAGGGCACAGGGCAGGTGCCCCGAGGCGAACGCGCCCCCACAGCCCCCGCACCTGGTGGACACGCGGACGCGGGCGCAGCAGGTCTGGGCGGGCGTGAAGCCGCGCATTTCCAAAACGCCGCGGGGGAGGCCGACCCTGGGCGGCGGGTGTAGACGTTCGGAAGCTCTGGGGCCCGGCGGGGGCACAGACTCGGGCTCAGCGCCTTGGACGGCCACTCAACCAGACCCCGAGCTGCCGCTCCGTCCCCGCTCCCCAGGGACAGCGCGGCCTCCAGGGCCCGGGCGCTTGCGGGTCCCCGGCGCCATCTTCCTCCCGGGTCCCTGCCTGCGCAGAGGCTCACGGGAGGCTTCTGATTGGTGGGCCCGGGTCACGTGGGGGGTGGGCTGGCTGCAAGGGAGGCTGGGAAGGCAGCGCGTGGGTTCCACCCTTGACCGTGACCCAGAGTCGGGGACGTGTCCACGTGGGAAGGGGCGCTGGAGACAGGCGGGCTGGGCGTCGTCCTCGCGGGCTTCTCCCAGAGCCCGAGCTCTGGCCAGGACCTGCGGCCACCCGCTGCCCCACCGCGGCACGCCAGGCCCCGCCCCACTGCGCTTCTGGAACGTTCTCTCCCACAGCTCCGTGCAGGGCTAGCTCCCAGCACCCCCAGAGAGGCTCTACCCGTCCTGAGCTGGCACCTCCGCCCGCCATCCCGGGGCACCACGCCAGGCCCTGCGCGCTGGCCGCACTGCACACGTGGTGCCCACCGTGCTCCCTCTGTCGGCACAACGTCGGACACAGGACGAGTCGTCACTCACCCAGACCTCGGACCCCGGCAGATCCCGCACGGATGCTCGGCACCTTGCACACGGGTGAGGGCTCCTCCCAGAGGGACCCGGGATAAGCCCGCCCGGCCTGTGAACAGCTCTGCGGCGTGTGAGCCACTGAGCGTGCGGCTCGTTCAGCGCGTGGGCTGACGTGTGTCTGTCCCAGCTGCTCACACCTGTCCTTGACCCAGCCCGGAGGGTGCGATGCTGAACTCCGCGTCCGTGGCATCTTTAAAGGGCCTCACTGCGGCCAGCATGGACGCCGGAGGATGTCCCAGGAGCAGACTCCGTCTGTCTGTCTCAGGTTAGACCGTGAGCGTGCGGGCTGTGTTCTGGACGAATCCGGGAGAGGCCTGCAGGCGGTGTCCTGTCCTGCGTGTCCCCCGCTCCTGACTCCAGAGCAGGACCTCTCAGCTGCAGCCTCCAGGAAGGGGAGGGGCCGGTGGGGATGGCAGCTGGGCAGATTGGGGGCCGGCACCATGGCCTCTGAGGACAGCAGAGCATCCTCTGCAGTCAGCTGGGGGAGCTGGTGATGCTTGTGCTGGTTTGTCCCCAGGAAGGCGGGCTGGGGTGGTCGGGGGGGCTCTGGCAGGACGCGTCCAGTGGGCATGGAGCCTGCTCCCTCCCTTGTGTGAGATGCGGGGACAGCCAGGAGAGAGGGTGGAGAGATGCCTGCATCCCGCGGTGCTGTGAACACCTGGGCAGGGCCACGCTGCCGGGCCTCAATGCCCCCTGATTCACCGATCCCTCAGATACAGGCTCTGCATCATCCCAGGAATATGCCAGGAGTCTTAGAGGAAGCTGTCACCTGCCTCAGGCCACAGAGGATGTTCCGGGATCAATACCAAAGCTGGTACAGCTGGTAATGACCAGAAAGCTGGGAGAAGTTCCCACGCCGAAAGATAAATAATGGCGTGTGGATTAGACTTCTCAGAAAAATGGAGCCCTCCCTGAGAACCTTTATAAAATGTGTGAAAAGCACAGAACATAAAGACTATGTTCCTTAACCAACTGAATCTTCAGATGTATCATTTTCACAGTCAGGACACAAAAAGCAAAAGAAGACAACCTTTTAGAAAATACAGTAACTTGGGGCGCCTGGGTGGCTCAGTTGGTTAAGCGACTGCCTTCGGTTCAGGTCATGATCCTGGTGTCCCTGGATCGAGTCCCGCATCGGGCTCCCTGCTTGGCGGGGAGCCTGCTTCTCCCTCTGACCCTCCCCCCTCTCATGTGCTTTCTCTCTCATTCTCTCTCTCTCAAATAAATAAAATCTTTAAAAAAAAAAAAGAAAATACAGTAACTTGAGCACATCACACATTTTCCAAATCGATTTCCTTTCTCACGATTTCTAGGGGGTTGATCTGTGGATCCTTTGCTCTGTTTGCTAAGCAGAGGGCAGCGTGGGCACTCAGTGTGTCATCAACGGTGGAGCCTGGTTCACGGTGGTGGTCTGGGCTGACTCAGCCTGTCCCACCCTTCAGGAGATGGGGAGCGCTGCAGACCATCTCTCCTGGGAAGTGGACCTGTCCTTACCACCTCTTCAGTCTGTCTCCTGTCCCCAAGTCAGAGCCACCCCAGTACCTGGCCTCAGTCTGTGCCCCTGGAGGTGGGCTTCTGCTCCTTCCAGAACCAGCCTCACCTCTTCTGTTTCCCAATGCTGACCTAACGAATCCCCACAAAGTCAGTGGCTCAGACACGAATGTCTTCCGTCGCAGCTCTGCAGGCGAGAAGTCTGACATGGGCTCCCCGGGCTAAAATCACTGTATCGCCTGGCTGCCTTTCTCTCTGAGGCTCTAGGGCAGGGTCCGCTTCCTCGTTCATTCAGGTTGTAGGCAGAATTCCTGTGGTTGTAGGACTGCTTCCCTGTTTCCTTCAGGCTGTCGGCCGAGGGCCCTTCCCCCTTGAGGGGCCATGTGAGTGCCTTGGCTCAGGGCCCCCTGCTCTGACTTCGAGCTCCTCTCACACTGCACATCGGCCCTCGTCCTCCCGTCTGGTCTCTGGCCAGCTGGGAAAGGTCCTCCCAGTTTAAGGACCCACGGATTAGATTGGCCCCACAAAGGTAATCCAGAAGATGCTCTGCTCAGCACAATCTCTCCAGGACCCAGGCTGTTGCTTCCAGTCACCATGCCAGAAGGAGGAAAGGGTTCACCCTGAAAATCAAATGCTCTGGGATAGAAATGACCCATGACGCCTCCACTCAGCAGTCCCATTATTTCAGGCAGGTGAAACCAACTCCACGTCGTGGGAATAAGTAAGTTCTCCAGTGGGGCTAACACGCAGCCCCAGGCACAGAGCAGGGCTCATTGGCACACCGGGGGTCCGGAAGGGCTTCCTGGTGGACTCAGGTGAGGGCACCTTGAAGGCAGACAGGAACACAAGGAAGGCAAAGCCTCAGACATCCCTGGAGGTGGGGGAGGGTCTGAGTGCCCTGTAGGCTCAGCCTTTGCGTTTCGGGTTCCCGCTATACCGGATTCTCCCAGCAGCAATGAGGAGGGACGGCAGGGCAGCCAGTCTGGGCACTTTCTCCACCAGGGAGACATGTCAGCACGGGGTGTTCTCGCTGCATCTGGACACAGGACTGTGGGGCTGCCGTAACCCCACCCCGGGCCTTCGTCTAGAAGTTCCGCCGGAACCTGTCACTCTGACCCCAGAACTTCGCGTTTCATTAGGCAGCACTTCTGGTCCTCACCCGAGTGGAGAACACCAGCGCTAGGGGTTCAAACCAGCACCCGCATCCTCGTCTGCAGCTCTCCGATCCCAAGCAACGTCTGTGCATCCAAGTTCAGGAATCTGGGTACAAATCAAATCCATTAGCACGTCCAGACCTTCCAGAGCGCAGTGCATCTTACACTCAGTCACTGCACCAGCCTGAATCTCACGCGGATACGCGGAGGCGGAGCCTTGGAACTATGGCAGGCGGGTGGAGGAACACACCTCCGGGCAGGCTCGGTGAGAGGGCCGGCCGGAAGCCGGGCCTGGGGAGCCTGGCAGGAAATAAGCAGGACAGGCCCAGGCTCAGGACGGGCGGCGGCTCGCAGGGTCTGGCCAGGACTGTCCCGGGTCCTCAGCGCTGCCGGTCCAGGCGGGGCTCAGGTTAGCAGCTCACGAAGACCGGAGTCAGGGCCGGAGGTGAGGAGGAAGGGCCCCAGGCCGTGTCCCCTCCTCTCCTTCACTCAGTGTCCTCGGCTGGGGTGGCTGGGGCCTGGGGACTTGACCCGGATTCTGCAGAGGACACCTGCAGGCGGCCTCCCAGCAGCCACCGCTCCTTCCAGGTTCTCCGGAAATGTCGTCGGAATCCAGCCCGTGTGGGCGGACCTGTGATCCGGGAGGCCCACGTTGCTGGCTGCCAGTTGGTCAGGCACAGTCACATGACCCCACCACACCCAATCGGAGTGAGAGTCGGGGTTTCTGCCGGGGCCCCCAGGACAGGCCTGGCACTTCCCACTGGCTGCAGTGATTGGCTCAGGCTCTGTCACATGACATGGCCCAGTCCAATCAGCGTCGGGCTTCGGCGGGCACCGGGCGGCTGTCCCGGGCTGGGGAGGAGGTGAGGACCGCGCTCCGCCGCCGTCTTGTCCCGGTGCCGGACCCGCAGGATGAGGGACAGAGACCGGCGCCTGTTCCAGGAGCCGTTACCGTGGAAGATGAAGATTTGAGATGGACTTTCTGATGACATCACTGGAGCCGCGGTTCCAGCCGAGCCTGAGAGCGGGGGTCTGGGGGGTGTTCCGTCACCTCCAGCGCGAGGACCCGCCGCGCTGCGGGCCCGACGCTGTGGAGCCGCAGTCCCGGTCGTGCTCTTCCCAACGCGCGGCCCTGAGCCTCCACCGCCGGGGGTCGGCGTCCCCGTGTGTCGGCGACGCAAGCAGCGCCCAGGCTGCGGGGATGGACGGGCGCTGCCCGCGGCCTCCGCGGTCTCCCCCGCCTCTCCGGCCTCCCCTCTGACCTCCCCGGCCTCCCCTCTGACCTCTTTGACCTCCCCGGCCTCCCCTCTGACCTCTCTGACCTCCTCGGCCTCCCCTCTGACCTCCCCGTCCTCCCCTCTGACCTCTCTGACCTCCCCGTCCTCCCCTCTGACCTCCCCGACCTCCCCTCTGACCTCCCCTCTGACCTCCCCGACCTCCCCTCTGACCTCCCCGGCCTCCCCTCTGACCTCTCTGACCTCCTCGGCCTCCCCTCTGACCTCCCCGGCCTCCCCTCTGACCTCCCCGGCCTCCCCTCTGACCTCTCTGACCTCCCCGGCCTCCCCTCTGACCTCCCCGGCCTCCCCTCTGACCTCCCCGGCCTCCCCTCTGACCTCTCTGACCTCCTCGGCCTCCCCTCTGACCTCCCCGGCCTCCCCGACCTCCCCTCTGACCTCCCCGACCTCCCCTCTGACCTCCCCGGCCTCCCCTCTGACCTCTCTGACCTCCTCGGCCTCCCCTCTGACCTCCCCGGCCTCCCCTCTGACCTCCCCGGCCTCCCCTCTGACCTCTCTGACCTCCCCGGCCTCCCCTCTGACCTCCCCGGCCTCCCCTCTGACCTCCCCGCCCTCTGTAGCCTCTGCATCCATCGCTGCCTCCACAGGCTCCCTGGTCTCTGCGGCCTCCACAGCCTCCCTGGGGCGCCGGGAACCCCCGACGAGTCCCCACGCGCAGGGACGAGCTTGTCCGCGGCAGGCGCGGCGTCCGGGCGGCAGGAGCACCGGGACCACGTGCGCGGCCGCGTTCAGGAGGAAATCGTGCGAGGGCGGAGGCCAGCACAGCTGGGAGCCGCTGGCCCGGGTGTAGACGGCGCACAGGGACTCAGTGCAGAGAACACGGGTGTGCAGCGACAACACACACAGGCCGCGTGCGAGTACCGCGGGGTGACACGTTCAGGGGACACCGAGAAAGCGCGGACACGGGGGCCACAGACCGCATCGGAAGCATCGCACCCACCACCCCGGTGCGTGCACCTGCGGGCCGCACACAGACGCCTGACAGGTGGGCGGGGACGGTGCCACAGGACAGCATCACCCCCAGAGAGTGCCCACCTAGAGCTAGCTCGCGTGCGCGGGATGCACACTCAGCGTGGAGGGAGCACGGCCTCTGGAAACACGCAGACATCACCTTACACGTGGGACACACACACGTAACACACGGCAGCTGCCCTTCACACCGTGGGGAGTTCACACGGCAAGCACACCGCTACGCTGCAGGCAGGTCCCGCAGGTGACACACAGGCCGGGAGACCTAAGCCACAGCGACAGCACGGCCGTGAGCCGGACACAGGCTGACAGCGGTCCCTGGACTCCGACGTAAAACGGGAAGGACCAGATACCGGCGCAAAGATCCCTTTCGACCTGAGAGTGGGACGCTCTGCGCCTGCCATGTTTGGAAACCAGGGTGTGGAGCAGAGGAGGACCCTCGGCTGGTCTTCAGTGCTTGGTCCTGAGAGGGGGATGGCGGTGCTGCTCTGAGTCCTCCTTTGTCTGGCACGTCCCCATTCTAAATCATCACCGTTTGATCTTCCACAGAGAAGAACGTCAGTATGTTTAAGTTAGATGATCCTCGTGTGTACATCTCTCTTCCCAACTTCAGTGGTGCAATAAAGATCTGCACTGAAGCCTTCATCTGTTAGATAAAAAAGCTTACGTGGAAGTTCCTGGTCGACTTCCTGCATAAATCCTCCCTGGCTGCATCCTGCCGCCAACATCCGCCCAGTGCCCCTCCCGTGATCAGAAGTGGGGCTTCCCTGGGAGTTGGAACCTCCCAGCTGCTGGGTGGAGAACTCCCGGATCCTGGGAGGCCCTGGGTATCCGCAGGGGTTGGGATGAGGGAGGGGCGTTAGATGAGGACACACTCGGGTCCCTGGCATCCAGTCCGGACAGCTCAGAGAAAAGCCAGGCCCTGGCCCTCACAACGGGTGCTGGCGGAAAGGTGGGGAGCGAGGCTGCCCTTGGACTCTCCATCCTGGGACCGGTTCTGTTCTGCACCTTTGAAGTGCCCTGTGAATGCTCCCCCTGCCATGGGTCAGTACTCACAAGGGTGGGGATGACTCACCTGGCTGGACCAATGGGGGAATCTGTCCCTGGGAAGCGGTGTCATCGGCTAGGTCCCCAAGGGGAACACTCACCCAGGACGGGGCAGGAGGATGTTTTCCTCTGAGGCCCCTCTGAACCAAGCTCCTGCCCTCCCCTTCCCTTCACACTGAGCACAGAGTAGCAGAAAGTGGGAAGGACTCTGAAAAGCCATTAAATTTCCAAGTATTTTTCCAGGTTTTCTGATGCTAGGCGCTGGCTGGAGCCCAGGTCTGTAGCTTGGACCCAGAGAACCATGACCTGTCCCTGGCAGAGATGGTCACCTGGCGGTGCGTGGCCCCGGACTGGGTTCCTTGGGAAGTGAAGGCCCCTTTTGTATACCTCCATGACTTCCCCAGCTCGGCTATGATAGGACGGGGACCCCCCAACCCTTTAAACGCAGACCCCAGATCCCCCAGGGCTGCCCACCCTGGGACAGGCTTGGGAGCTGGACCATGGGATTAGGATAGTTCTGCCCGAGCTCACCCTCAGCTCAGCTCCCACAGTGTCCCTGGTCCCAGTGCACCTGGCAGAGCAGAGACAGCTGAGAAAGCAGGCTCTGTGTGAATTCAGAACGTATGGAGGCTTTGAGAAAACATCAAAGTCCGTTCCGGTTTTCAAGAACAAAATGCATGTCTGGGAACATCACTGCAGTGACCTTGTGTTATCAGCACTGAGCTCCTAGGGACGCCTGCATCCTCTCAGTTCTCACGCGAGATCTTAGTGCAGACTGGCACCTGCCTTAGTTTTAATTAAAAGCTCATAAAGTCTGAGTGTATTTAGAGGGAAAAAGGACACCGTTCTCTCCTCTGAGGATAATATGCACTTGTTAGAGCCCATTTACTGCAGCCCAGGGAGTGTATGACAGCTCACATGTCCCCTGTGGACCTCGCTGGAGCTTCGTCACTGGCTGCAGGTGCCAAGTGGGTCCAAAGACGAGTGCTCTCCTTGTCAAGTGATCACGAATATGGACTGTGTACAGCCCCCAGACGGCTGTGGTCCGAGGTGTAGCTCCCAGCTCCCTACTGCAGCCCTGAGGGCTTGGCCTGCTCCTCGCAGCCTGTGCAGCGGGGTGACCCTCGGCCCTGGACTCTCTGGGATGGCACCACAGTCGGGCACATTTTCCCAGGGAAGAAACTGCCCCTGAGTGGCCAGACCATTCCACTCATTCATTCATTTATCACATTTTCTGAGGAGCCAGGCTCTGTCATTGGTATTAAAATGAATCAGCAATACAGACTCATCCTCCGCCTTCAGGTTCACTGCTGGAGAGGGATACAGAAAAGAAATAACTAATCTAAAAACACAGAATTGCAAACTGTATGTATGCCAGGACCAAAGATTACTGAGAATTTGGGGAATATATAGAAGGAGGTTTAGAGAGCTAACCTCTGAAACATGCAATCAAGGACGGCATTCCATGCAGAGCGAACAGTGGGTGCTAAGTCCCTGAGGGGAGAGGATGCTGATGCCATAGATCCATTGTTCAAGTACCTGGTGCTGCATGAGGCTCATCGTGATCGCATGCAGTTCTTGCTGCTTTATGTACGGCTCCTCATTTGGTCCTCAGTTCAGCATTAATAGTAGGGACAACGATGATTTTAGTACTACCAATATCCCCATATCATACATGAGGATATTGAAGTTCATGTGGATACAAAGCTGGCCAAAGGTTCCAGCTCAAGAATGGCAGAGCCACGATCAGAACCAATCCATGTGGCTCCCTGTGTTGAGCTTCTTTAAGATCTCTCGGTGTAACCTGTGCTCCAAGAGGAGATAGAACATGGTTGCAAAGATACTGGGTGTGGGCCCAGAGCCAGTTTGTGAGGATTTGCAGGCTGTTTTGTCTGTCAGGATCCTTTCTGTTATGAGCAAAAACACACTAAACTAAATCAGCATAAGTAAAAAGATAAATTATTGGTGCACATAGCTGGAAAGTCTATCTTGATTTCAGGCCTGCCTTGATCCAGGGGCTCAAGTGACATCAGCAAGGTCCATTCCTTTCCTGTTCTGTGCTGGCTCTGTCCATCCTCTTTAACATCCTCTGATTCAAGATTCCAAAGTCTCAGGAAATACTGCCTCTTCACAGCCATTCAATCAGAGGCCAGGGTTTCCTCTGCAGGGGCCAGGGAGTGCCAGCTTGAGGCACATGACCTTTCCTGAACCAATCACTGTCGCTCAGATGGAAGCTCCAATGGGCCCAGAGCAGTGTCACATTTGGAGTCCTGGGCCAGAGGAGAGGCTCCAGAGGTGAGTGGAGGTTTGGAGATGGAAGAGGAACCGGAAGCTCGAGGCACAGCAAACCCCACTCTCAGACCGTCAGGGTAGGGGCTGGTTTGTACCCTGGCCCCGTACACAGAGGGCAAGGAGTGATGGACGACAGAGGTGGCCACTCCAGATGGGCAGGTGGCAAGGGAACTTCCATCTGAGGTTTGTCTTGGCCACAAGACGAGGAGATCTCTGCCCTGCCCCCCAGATCCTAAAGTTTATGGAGCGCCTTTAGCGCCCAGAGGGTCTCAGCACCACATCACTCTTTCAAGGCTGCTTTCTTGGACAAGGCTCTCACGGTACGAGCAGTGGGCAGACGGCGCAGCCCAAGGACGGGAGGCTGGGGAGCCTCTGATTGCCTGGGGCCAGCTCTAAGGTTAGCCAGGGTCACGTCCTCCGACACCCTGCTCCTACAGCGGGGAGGAGGTCTCTGCCCAAAAAAGAGAGTGTGTACCCGAGCTCTCGGGCGGGCAGGGACCGTGGCTCGGGGGAGGGGAGGATAGCTGCCAGGACACAGTAGCCCTGTGGCAGGAGAGCCTGAGATGGCCCAGAGTTCCCCCGGGCCCTACCCCCGGAGTGCTCAGGCTCAGGTGGGCCAGAAACCCCCAGAGTCCAAGGGAGGGGGGCTCTATGCCAACGTTGCACGAAGTGGCTGCCTGGGAAGCTTTAAAATGACTGGTTCCCGGCTCCTGCCTTCAGATGTCCTGGTGCCCTTGGCCTGGGGCACAGCTTGGAAATCAGGTTCTTAAATCTCCCCAGGTGACTCATGTGGAGGTGAGACTGATCCACAGACAGACATTGTCTGCATGCACAGATCTCCACACCCCAAAACCACCCGGGGATCCTACTCTGTGTAAGACTGTTCATTCCACCACCAACTTGACTCTGTTGATTTTTTCACGTATTCCCTGGGGCTTCCTCTGGGGGACAAATCAATGTCTGACCTGGACAGGCCCCTTTTTCTTTTGCTGTGCTGGTTTGCTAAAGCTGGGTGGTGCTGAGACTGTGGTTGGAGTTACATGGGTCCTCACCTTTCTAAGGCTGGCCAGAGAGAAAGTGACCAAGAGATGGCCACTGAGTTAGCCTCCAGGGCCATCCCAAGCACATCACATGCAGCTGGCCAAAGATATTTCCTCCACCTACATCAACCCATCTGTCCATCAGTCCATCCATCCCTGCATCCCTCCATCCAGCCGCCCACAAGGACCAGTTTCTGATGGACATTTCTGCAGAAGTCTGTGCGGAGGGAGCTGATGGTGCTGGAACCAGACGCATCCAGACCCGCACCTCCCAGGAAAGAGATGGAGGGATGGTCTGACTGACCAAGTCTGATCATGATGTAACATGTTAACTTGGAACTGACCAGGACTGGATGTTGTGCAGTCAGTTAATCTGGATGCAGAAATTCAGATGAGGCTGAACTCTTTTAAAAAAAAGTGTCATGTTTGCATGGGCTCAAAATTTGAATCTGCTTCATATTGGGTTGATGGGGGTGGTTCCTGAAAATATCTCCCAGCTACATAATGAGTCAGAGCACCAGGTTGAGCAGGTTCAAGTGTGGATGGAGAGGACAAGCCAGGATGGGAGTCAATGAGGGTCCAGGCCCGTTAGCACCATGCCCCGAGATCTGGGATACAGATGGACACAGTAAGTATTCAGCGGTGACCTGGCAGCATGGAGGTATACTGTAGGTGCTCAGCAAAGGCCTGGGACCGTGCAGGTACACAGTAGGTGCTCAGCAAAGGCCTGGGACCGTGGATGCATACAGGAAGCCCTTAGGGATGGTCCAGCACTGTGGGTATATGCAGTACATGCTCAGTGATTACCTGGCACATGAATGTACACAATAGGTGCTCAGTGGTGGTCTGCTGGGTTTGTCTCCACAGCCAACAGCTCCGCAGATGCTTGGAGGGGTGCCAAGATATGGGAAGGGGACGTGCCCTCCACCTGCAGTGGGGAAGTCACCTGAGGAGGTGTCTGAGCAGCGCCAGCCAGGCCCCGGAGGCTCTTCCGAGTCACAGGCTGCATCCCAGATGACCTGCTGACACACCCCTGCATGCACTGAGCGCCTACTCTGTGCAGGTCCTCTCCTGAGTACTCTTCCACTCAACTGAGCAGCACAAGGTCAGGGGCCCCCCTCTCCATCACGGGGCAGCACATTTATTCACACAAGAAAACCATTCGAAGTAGGCTGCACTTTCAGCAGCACGGCGCCGAGCGAATACACCTCGGAAGTCCTCGAGCTGCTGCGGATGCCCACATCAGACGCCCCCAGTGCGAGTCTGCGGGGCGGAGCCTAGCGATCGCTGACTGTTAGCGGCCCCTCAGATGACTCTGGCCTTCTGCAGAAGAAACCATCATCGTCCAAGGGGGTGTTTAATGACTTGAGGACAGAGTCGTGTATTACTGAACAAAACTGGGTTCCAGCAAAGTGCACAGAGCGAGCTGAGTTTCCTTTAAAAGATTGACCTCGGGGCACCTGGGTGGCTCAGTCGGTTAAGAGTCTGCCTTCACTTTTGCTTTGAGCACGATCTCATGGTCCCCGGATCAAGCTCTGCGTCGGGCTCCCTGCTCAGGGGAGTCTGCTTCTCCCTCTGCCCCTCTCCCCCCACTCATGCATGTGCTCTTTCTCTCTCAAATAAATAAAATCTTAAAAAAAAAAAAAAAAAAGACTGCCCTCACGTGCAGACGCACATTCCAATGTCTCGCATTCACATGCACAGCCGCTCCCCACACCAAGTGCGTCCAGCAGTTCCCTCTGGAGAATGCAATGAGTGATTGTTTTTCCTTTTATTTACACATATACTTCATTTCTTAAAACAGTTTTGTGGAGGTATTTAATGTTTAAACTTTAAAATTTTCTACGGTATTTTGTAAGAAAATAATTTTTTTTAAGGATAAGAGATGACGTTCCGAACACAGTGGCTGCCAACTGGGCACCTGGGAATGTTCAGACCAAGTGGTAAAGACTTTATACCCTAATTAGAGCCGTGGCAATTGATGAGATCAGAAGCCGATTTAAAGAAATACATCCAGCAAGAGTTTGATGTGCACAGGTGGTTGGGAAATTGCTTGAGCATCTCCTTTAAAAAATTGTTTTAGGGGCGCCTGGGTGGCTCAGTTGGTTAAGCGACTGCCTTTGGCTCAGGTCATGATCCCAGGGTCCTGGGATCGAGTCCCACATCGGGCTCCCTGCTCTGCGGGGAGCCTGCTTCTCCCTCTCCCACTCCCCCTGCTTGTGTTCCCTCTCTCACTATGTCTCTCTCTGTCAAATAAATAAATAAAATCTTTAAAAAAAAGAAAAAAAAATTGTTTTAAACCAACAGTAATCGTGCTTTTGGCGTAAAGATAAAACTTGATTCCTTTTTCCCAAACACCAACAAGCGTGATAATGTTCTGCTCAGCAAGTGACGGAAACCTCTCACGGGGCGGGAAGAGGGCACAGGCAGAGGCATCGAGGATGGGTGCCAGAGACCAGGTGGCCCGAGGAAGTGGGGTGCTGAGGAGAGGCCCCCGAGGACGGGTGGGGGGCCAGAGAGGCTGGCAGGAGGTGAGGAGAGTGATCGCTTTGGTTTTAGTCGGACCCACTGTCCTGAAGGGTGTAGCCTCCTCAGGGGTGAGTGTGGTGCCTCAGCCCCCGCCCACAGCCACGCATCCGAAAGACAACTGAAGCCAATCTTAACCCCGCACCTCGGAAAGCCCCCTGCCCGACTCTTCATGCATCCGCTGGACCCTTCCTGGGCTGCTTACAGGCATCACCCGCCGACGCCCCACGTCCTGTGTCACAGGCGCAAGGCTGTGTGGGGGCGTGAAGCTGGCAGCAGGGGCGGGGAGCGGAGAGCTAATACCTCTCTGTCCCTTGAGCAGAAGAGTGACGGAGCGGCCGGGACCCACGATCGTTGCTGAGCCCGCCCTCCCCTGAGCCGGGCCCATCCGCCTGAAAATCCTCTCTGCGGGTTGCTTTTCTCTGGGGGTTGCTCTTGCAGGCAGGAGGTGGGCAGGAGGTGAGAGCACCCGGGCCGGGGCCCCTGCTACTCCCGGTGTGCTCGGGGACCTGCAGCCCGACATGCCCCGGGAGCCTGCCGCAGACGCAGAATCGCAGGCCCCAGCCCACCCCTAGGAATCAGCACCTGCCGTGGCCCCAGCCCCAGCCCCAGCGCACGCTGCCCTCTGAGGGGCTCGGGGCTGAGCCACCACCGGGGCCATCTGCACTCCGCACAGCATGCAGGGGCTGGACGTGCACCTGCCTGGGCTGCCCGGGCCAGGGTGAGAGGCGGCTGTGAGCCCCTGGAGACCACAATCCACGGCAGGGCACACCAGACACAAGGGACTTCTCTCTCCCAAAAGCCGAGCGTGGAGAAGTGTGGTCCGGGCTGGCTTGGCAGTTCACAGGCGTAAAGGAAGGACACCGCTCTATCTCGTGTCTCGGAATTTCTCCATATCGGATTCCTCCTTATGTCCAGGAGGGCTGCGTGAGCTCCAGCACTCACCCCTACATTCCAGCTGCGGGGGACAGGCAGGCCGCCGTCCGCAGCAGACCCTACGCTCCCCACCTTCTCCGGCCACCCCAAGCTTGCGGAGCGGCTTCCCACAAACCACGGCAGCCGCAGCCCGCGTCCTGGCCTGAGCGCTGGGAAGGCACAGGATTTCTCCCGGCAGAGCCAGGCAGGGGCGTCCGGGGTGCTCCGTGCTCCCCGCCCCCACAGGGAGAGAGCCCGCCCAGGGTCCATCAGAGGACCCACCAGGAGAGGAGACAGTCGACTCGCTGAGGAGCAATCTCTCAAAACCCGGGAGATCTGTGAAACCGGGAGAACAGAGGGACCGAGCCGTGTGCAATGTGACAAACACAGCTTGTCAACCTGACGGAAGCGGAGGAGGCCTCCGAATACCCAATTCTGTGAACAGGCTACCCAGCATGCAGGGTCAGGCCATGCTCTCATTTATCTGGACTCCATTAGGCCCATTAATCTTCTTGATTGACTCTCCTGTAAGGACGCTGGCGGGGAGGAAGAGTCCCACGTCGGCCGGGGAGACAGGAGGGCAGCAGGTGGCTTCCCCCCAGGGCTGGCCCTCACGGCCCCTGCCCCCAGCCCCGGGCCATGAGCTGACTTCACCCTGGACCCCCGCCCTCTGACCTTAGCAAGGAGTGGTCTCTGGTGCTTCATCTTTTGTTTTATCTTCATTCTCTCTGAAATGCTTTAGATGACTGGCCAGTTCCTCCAAATGTATCATGGATGGTTTTCTCTGGCACCACATTCTCAATTTTCTCCTGCTCTGATTCTTTCCTGCCTCTGTCATTGTCTCTCCCCTCAGGACCCCTAAATGCAGATGTTCCCCCAAGGCTCAATTATTGGCCTCCTTTTCTTTGTAAATTCTGCCTTGGGATTCCACTTAACCCCATGGTCCAAGTATCATGTGAGCAACTCCCATCTCTATCTCCAGCCCCGATTCCTCCAGACTCCGTCTACACTGAAGTTCTGCCATGTGACATCCCTGATATGCCCAGGGTACATCCAGTCGTCTGACCTCCCAATACCAGCTCCTGTCATCTTGGTCAAGGCAGCCCCCTCCTCTCAGCACCCAGGTCCCAAATATTGATGTCTTCTTTGATCCTTGAAATCAGCTCATGACCCACATCCAATCCAAGACCAAGGTACAGGAGTCTCTTCAATTGAACCACCGGATCGACAAAATAGGCATCACGGATGGCATTTGATGGCACTAAGAGAGCTAGAATCCCATGTTGGCTGAGCCTCGACTCGCTGAGAAGCAGAGCTATCTCCAGCCACTGAGCACTGTTCTCTCACAAGAGACATCTGGGTAATCCTCTCCAAAGGCCCTCCTTGGGATTCACAAATACCTCAAACAAATCCCATGAGGAGGTGTGGTCGACGGGGGCCGTACATCAAAGGTTGCTCCTTTCCAGTCAGATGGCTACTGAATAAATGCGAACGATCCGCTCCAGCACCCAGGCACACGCGGCCAACGGGTATCTGAGAGAGAAATGTGTCACGCGTGCTCTCGAGGTGACCGCCACAAAGAACATGCTGGAGCGTCTTGGCAGTAAATCACTTCCCTCTCACCTGGCAGATGGCTGAGTGAACGCACGTGCCACTGGGATACGTGGGTGTGGATGGAGTGTGTCCTGCAGCTAAGAAGTAACCACACGTAGAGCTTTACAGACCGAGCCGACCGTCAGACGGGACATTCAGACACGGCCCCTGCCTCGGCCAGCAGAGTCCACATCTGTGCAGGCTGCTGGTGCTGGGGTGGGGGATAAATCTCCCCAGTCGTCAGTTTCAATGGCAGTGACCCCCCCATGAAGAAATAAACTGCCCCGGATGGCAGAGGACCAAGCCGTGTTCGGCAGCGGGTCCCGCGTAACACAACCAAGCAGCTTCCCTGGCTTCCTCGGAGAGTATTTATTTCCCCGTTTGAATGGCCAATCCCTCACTCAGAGCCGAAGTCTAAGTTGTTTCCGAGATAGAGCGCAAGCACCCCATCATCCATGAGGAGATGTCAGAGCAGGACCCGAGAGCCCCAATGTCCCCTTCTGTGAGGAGATGTTGTCAGGGTAAACTGATCCTAATAGGGACTGTGAGTGAAGAAGGTCAGACTGGTGATGTGCATTTCTGGTAAGTTCCCCGGTGATGCTGATGCTGGTGATCCAGGAACCCCACTTTGAGAACCACTGGATCGAATGCTAGAGGACCAGTCTTCCAAGACGGCACGGGACCCAGTCCTCCGCACTCCCCCTAGAGCTCCAGGGTCCAAGGAGCAGGCCCTCCAGGGAGGGGAACGGGGCACTGAGGCCATACTACCCAGATCACACGACCAGACACAGGCCGCTCTCTTCAGTCAGGATGACAGAGACCCCAGGTTGTAGATTTGGTGCACCAGGGGCAGCTCGTCTTGGGTCTGCATTAGCAATCACACTATCTGTCCTGGTCCTGGGGGATTCCTGGCCACCACTCACCACCTGGTGAGCACCACCCCTAATCATCACTCAAGGATTCTCTCCTCCTTCCCACATGTGAGTTCTGACCCACAATTTTACCTCCAGAGCGCCTGATGCTTGAGTCAGTTTACCCTCATCTGACAGCCCACTGACATATCGCCTCCCTCACTAGACCTCGAGCTCCCAAAGATGGGGCGGGGGCTTCATCGGAGGCCCTTCCTGCCCCACGGTGCTGCCCTCGAAGGTGTCCGGAGACTGAGAAACCCCCCGAGGGCCAGAGCTGCCTGTCAGCCCCGTTCACGGTCTTGGGAATTCATCACAGGATAATTGTCTTATCGATTTGCTGCTGACATATTTACTGCTTTTGCTCTCAGATCGGAAAAGATATAGTGTAGCTAAAGTAACTTAGCTGCCTACTGTCCCTGTCCTAAATGTTCACAGCGGCCCCCAAGTTCCCTGTGAGGAGCCACCTCCCCCACTTCCTGGCCCGTGGTTTGGGGGTGCTGAGTGCACCCCGGAGCCAGGACGGACCGTGGGACTCAGGCCCGGGTGAACTGGTCACTTCCATTCTGCTGTGACTGGTTCTGGGGTGGGCATGTGACTCGACCGGAGGCCCGGGCTCCAGGCTCAGGACCTCTGTCTGAACAGACGGGATGGAGGGTCTTCCCGTGTCACCAGGAGGCAGGTCCATCTGAGCAGGAAGCCGACGGGGGACACAGGGATGAAGGATGCAGGAGGAGCTGGGTCCCCTGGATTAAGCAATTCGAGACTCCCTCCTGGGCTCTGTGGATCCCTGTGTGGATCAACCCCCTTTCCTTCAGCCAGTTTGTGTTGGGTCTTCTGTCACTTGCAGTCAGTGCAGCCCTCACTGGTACGGGGTCAGGACCCCTCAAGGGCAGGGAGCGTGGGGGGAGTCCCTCCCCAGGGGACCGGCCCTGGAGCACCTCGGGAAGTTCTACCCTGATTGTCGAGAGGCCTGAGGGTTAATGTGTGTGTGCGTGTCCGTCAGTGTATGTGTGTGTGTGTGTGTGTGTGTGTTTGTGTGCCGGAAGGGCGGTTCCGGGGTCCGACTGCAGCTCCAGATGGAAACGGAGACCCCACACCCTCGGGAGGCCAGGATGTTAATTAAATGTGACATTTCTATCTGACCCACTTATTTAAGCTAGATCGCGTTCTCGGTTTTTCCTTGTGCATCTCGCCGAAAGCTACTTTTAAACCATGTTCTGAATTGCAGTTTCAGTGTGGGGGGGGAGCAGAAGCATGGAGCTCCCCCCCAGACCACGTGAAGGGAAGCCGCGCACGCAGCCGGTCGGCCACTCTCCCGAGCGTGTTGGGAGCTGAGGGCCCAGAGCGGGCCGGGGTCGGGGGGACCCTGCAGGGACACAGGTGACCTGGCATCTGGCTGACGGGACAGGCCAAACGAGGAGGGCAAGAACGCGAAACCAGAAATGTAACCAACCCTGAGGAGGTGTTGTGGGAAAGTGGACACGCCCGTGCCCCCCCCGCCACGGAGAGTGGGAGAGCGGACGGGGTGCTTGCCACGTGGTCCTCATACGTCAGGTGACAGGCCTGTCGCCATCCGAAGGTGGATGCCGAAGCTGCAAAAAGGAATATTATAAACCCTGCTCCAACCATGAGAAATGTTTCAGAATGAGGTTGAAATCGTAGGTTCATTGAGGAGATAAAACGGGGTAATAACAAATCTGCAGTTAAACTCGGAGAGCGCAGACAAAGAGGGAAAGAGAAACACCACACGGCAGAGCAAACGAGCAGCAGGCCGGCCCCCGCGCGTCCCCCGCTGCCGGGAGCAGCTCCCCGTGCACGGGGCTCAGCAGGGACGGCGCAGCCCCCGTCAGACGGGACAGAGCTGAGCGGGAACCGGCCGTCCACGACCACGAGAAACCGCGGCCGCGGAAAGCCGGGGTCTGCTGGCCCCGAGAGGAAGGCGGAAGGCCCGTCGCCAGCACCACACGATGGTGCAGCAGTGAACCTGCTGATCTGGGCACAGTGGGCTCCGGAACAGGGCGGCGTGCAGGGACGAGCCGGCGGGACAGAACGACAGACGGCGCCTTCTACGGGACCCGCGACCATCTGACACCCCCGTGCGCCTCACCGCGAGGAAAGACGCAGAGGCTTCCACGCTGCCCATCCGCGGCCGATAAACCAGCAGGCAGGACATCCGTGAGGGTGTGATGACCCGAAGCCCACGCCCAAGCCTGTCGGCTCAGCAGACGTTCCAGAACACTCCACGCACTCACAGCAGAGTGCCCGTGATTCTCGGCTGCGCTCGGCACGGCCGCTCAGGCCATATGTGGGCCATAAAACACCAGCGTCTGTAATAACTCGCAAGAGTGCATCTTGCACCGTCATGGATTAAACCAGAAGTCACTCCTGGAAAATGCCCCAATACTTGGAAATTGAACAACACAGACATAAATACCCAGGAGTGGAAGAGCAAGTCTCAGGAAAATGTTCTATAAGCGGTAAACTGTCTACATGTAGTTAGCATGTATTTATCACGAGCACACGGGAGAGACGCTGCCCCGAACACCGAGGTGGAGACTCTGCGCACACGCGGCCCCGGGGTCTCTGCAGCACCTCGAGGGTGGGCAGTGAATGCACAGAGGGGCAAGGAGGTCCTTGTTTGTCCCATAAACTTGATGGGTCACCTGTGCTCAGGATCAACAAGTCCAGGGCTGCTGTCCCAGGTGGATGGGCAGTAACCCTGGGTGACAAGTAAGGCGGGCCAGGAGCTAACGCCCCCTGAGCCATGGGAACAGGGACTCCCGTGAGCCTGGAGGACACGGGGTCGCCAGGACCCTGCGCTGGACCCCACGCCGTGGTGGCTGCTAGAAAAGGATCCAGGCAGGGCAGCCTCCGGTCCCCAAAGTCACGTTAAATCTCAGATCACCTGGAAATGTCTGGGACGTGGGCCGCTCTTGCCCCGGACTCCGGATCTGGAGGGCGAAGGTCAGCACAGACAGAGAATGAGGCCCGCGATGCTCAGGCCTTCAGTTACTTCCCTTCTTCACTCTCATCAGTAATGTTCCCTTCAGTCCCCCTCCCGACGTCCACGCTCTGACCCCGGGAACTCATTTGTCCAGGGGCCCGGAGTCTGTTCTGAGCCTGTTTCTACCTCTGGGTGGAGCAGATGAATGGTCTTCCCGGACCCCAGACGGCGGGTGGAGCTCGGGATCTCTGACTGCAGGCCCGTGATGCCCTAGAAGGCTGGGTGGGAAAGGGGTCATGGCAGAGCCTCAGGCAGCCCCGGGGACAGGGGACGGCCCTGGATTTGCAGGCTCGGTCACACACCACCGCCTACCTCCTGCAGTGAAAACAATTCACCGCAGAACACGGGCCCTAGTCAGAGCCCCTCGTTCGTGCAGAGGAGGGGTGCTCTGATCCACCACCCCGTGCCCTCCCCGACCTCTCGGCCCTTCCTGGAACAGGTGTGTGATCAGCCCTGGACGTGCACCCCCCGCCCTGCTTGGGGCTCGGCCCGGTCGGGCTCCTCTGGAGCTCCTCTCCCCCCAGGAAGCTCTTCTGTCCACGGTCCATCCCCAGACGGCGGCTCAGCCTCCCAGGGTGGCGGCCAGGCCGTGGGGGCCTAACGTCACCGCGACAGGGCCCTGAGCTGTAACAGGAAGGAGGCCCGGGAAGGCTTCGGCCAGGCCCTCCCCCTGGTGACCTGGGAGCTGCTCAGGGTCCCCTCCCAGCTGCCCTGCGATGTGCACTGGGCGTGGGGGTTTATGCTCCCATCCCTCTGTCCAGAGCAGCTACTCCGACAGCGTCTGCTAACATCACGGCGGCTCATCCGGATGGTGCTGCCAGAGGCATTTCTCTGGGTGAAGCGCCAGGCTTGTTACCTTGCCCCACAGGCCTCAGCAAGGCGTCCTTGCTGGTGACGGGGGCACACAGCGTATTTTGGAGATCCTGCTAGTCCCACCCTGCACGTACAGGTGCGGGAACCAGAAGGCCAGCGGGCTGCACGCTCGGGCCGACGCAGCCCTGGGTCCAGCTCGTGGACGGCAAGGAGCTGGGCCCTGCTGTGAAGTCCTGCCTCGGGACCGTCGAGTAAACCCCTCCACAGGGGGACCGGGGTCAGGGCTACGCAAGGCCATGCGCGGTTTCTCCGGGTTACACACGACCTTGATTCGGACGCTCTGAGTCTGCCTCCCTGTAAACGGTGTGATATGACCGTGTGTGAGCCGGGCTGCTCGGAGGCCGGCCTCACACAGGCTGGTAGGAGACTCAGGGCAACGGGGAACCCCCACCGCCTCAGGCTTCTGGAAGTCACTCTCGGGTGCTGACAATAACCCCAGGTTTCCAAGGACAAACTGGCTGGCTGGCTCTCAGATACCCAGCTCCCTGACGCACCCCACAGCACTGGTGGCGGCCGTTCGGCCCCGTCCTGCGGGAGGAGGAACCTCGGTGCTCCTATGTGGAGTCGGCCCTGGGGAGTCCTCAGGGGTTTTCTGGCTTGGGGCCGCTGGTGTCAGCCTGAAGGGAGGGCCCTTAACCACCGAGGGTTGTTGAGATGTCACTGCAAGAATTGGGGAGAGAAAACCAGCTCCTTCACTATGTCATTTCTTTCCAGAGCATCAGGACGGCCCGGAGCCTGGGGTTCCCCAAGGGAGCACGTCCCCGGGATCTGGGGGCAGCCCCAGGGGCCGGGCCCACTGGCAGGGTCAGGCAGGTGCAGGACACAGTCCTCACTCCACGCAGCGTGGACGTCCCCCAGGGCGGCCTTGCTCAGTCCCTCCCTGACCACCCTCTGAGCAGCACGGGGCCCCTAGCACAATAACCCGAGGTCTGCATCCCCTCCCCGTCGTAGCGCACCCCCCGCCAGGAGGAGCCATGATGACTCCCACACCTGGAGGAGGACGCTGAGGCCCAGAGGGGTCAGGTGACCCAAGTCCACGCCCCAGGTGCCTCTCTGCCCGCCTTCCTCCCCTGACAGCTCCAGGACCAGGGCAGGGCACGGCACCTGCTCTGAGGAGGCGGCATTTCTGGGAAACCCACGGCGAGTCTGAGTGGCCCCTCTGCAAGGTGCACGGCCAACCCGGGCTCCATGAGGGGGGCGACTGCACACAGAAAGCTCTGCTTCCCCACATTTTCCAGCAGAATTCGACATCCAGGAGGATCCAATGGTCCTATCCTCTCAGGAAACGGGGAGCCCCCTGAACCTCTGCTGGCGCTGCCGGGCCCGCAGGCTTGTGAGCGGGCACCTGGGGCCGAGCCGTTCCCTGGGCGCCCAGCACCCCCAGGATCTGACAGGTAGAGGGGACAAATGCCGGGAAATGTGCCAGAACATTCTGTTTTAATTAGCGCTTTCACTTCTGGGCACGTCCAGGATGGAAAGGACTGGGCAGACGACCGTCTCTTCATCGTCTTGTTTCAATGAGCCCTCAGACAAGCTTCCTCTCAATGTTTCCGGAACACCGTGGGCCTCAAAGAGAAGAGCCCAGGTGCCTCCCAGTCTAGCGATTCACCTGCGCAGTCATCTCATCCTGAAGGCGTAAGGATGCTTCACTCTGTCTTCTGGAACGCTCCGGAGGATGTCTTCCCTTTGTGTTTTCGGGCCGTGGTTCCTCAGCCTGGCTGAGGGAGGCAGCGACTTCCCACTGACACCGAGTAAAGCCCTTTTCAGTTTCTTGTGATGAGGAACAATCTCCCGGGATTTGCAAACGCACCTGGGCCTGACAGCACCATCCCCTCCCCTCCGGGATTCAAGATGGCCCCATCAGTGGCAGTTCAACATGGCCGCACGAGGGCTTGGACCACGGGAACCCCCGCCCCGTCCTGCCCACGGTACGGGAATTCTGCCACGCACTCGCCTGGAACCCAGTGAACCATATGCCTGTGGCTCAACCCTCGGCTGTCATTTACAGATGAGTGAGTGCGCACTGGACCCTGGGCTGACCACCCGGAGGTGGGCTCCGGGGTCACAAAACCGGACTCCACTAGTGACCAGATCTGTGTGTCTGGCCGGAGCTGAGCTGGAGGGGCTTCTCAAGCCTTCCGGTCCTCACCGCCCTGGCCCTGCCAATAGCAGCCTCACAGACCTCCACCCTCGGGAGCGATGCCCTGCGACTGGACATTCAGACCCCGTCACGATCTTACCCGTGGCCGTCACAGCAGGCTGAGGTTTTGTCTGCACACAGACGCTCTTCCCTACCCAAGTGCCTCCGGTGGCTCCCCGGCGGACGATATTGTCAGACAGAGAGGAGAACCTGCACAGACCAGAGCAGAAAATTGCCTTGACTCAGGTCCTATTTCCGTTCATTCATTCTCCTGTCCTGTAAGCGCCACCTGAACACTTGAGAGACGCGGCGTGTGTGCTAAGCGCTGGGGTCACAGAGCCAACGTGAGTTAAGATGCAGCTCCCCAAGAGCTGGTCTCATTGAACAGGTGTCACACACACACCATGAGGACAGTGAGGGGAATGGACCCGGTGTGGCTGCAGCCTCGGAAGGCAGAGACCAGCCCCGAGGAGGTACCGAGGGGAAGGCAGGGCCACACGGGTGATCTGGAATGTGAAGGATGATGGGCGTTTGTGGGTGTGGCTGGATCTGCACACAGTCCACCTTCTTCTGGCAACTGTACCTGTGTTTTCCTTGGAGAGCCATCTCCTCCATCGTTCTATGTGGTCGGGGGGCTGGTTTCTCTCCTGAGCTAATATGGCTCTGTGACCCAAGCCCAGCTCACTGCATCATCAGATTCCCCTGCCAGACTGACCTAGCGGGGAATGTGGAGCACTGGGTAGAGCAGTGAGACTCAGTCCCGGATAATCTCTTAAATGATTGAGAAAGAAGAATGCTGAGCCTTCTAGAAGATGCAGATATTAGTGACACTCAGACCCAGGCAGCTGTCTTGACACCACACTTGGAGACCAAAGCACAAATGTGAGATGGAAAGGGAAGACAGAATCCTGACACTGTCAGGTGGGCCCCTAGATAGAGCCATGCCTGAAGCCCTGGAGGGTTTTGTTATAGGAGGCAGTAAATTCCACTTTTTGCAACAGCTGCTTTGAGCTGTGTTTCTGCCACTTGAGATGGAGTTAAGACAAAAAAATAAATCTGCTTTATAGTTTTCAATGCCATGTCAGGGTCTGTTTGGGGATCGGGAGTTGGAAGAAACTCTCATACTAATAATGAAGTTTTAAAAATTTGCTCTGGATCAGCATTTCCCAGAGCTCTTAGTCATTCTGTAAAAAGGGCCTCGGGAGCTCTGGCCTGACTATGGGGAACCTCTCTTTGTCTTCCAGAGGACACTGGTTCGCTTAGAGGCTTTTAGAGCTCATGTGTTTATGAATCTCCAAGACAGATGGAGAGACACAGCATTTCCCACCCCAGCTGTCCTGGGAGTTTGCAAACCGTGTCCCCCACCTACCTACACACACACACACACACACACACACACACACACACGAATTTTGAGGTAAATCCCTTATGAATCTAAGTCTACTTCTGAAAACAACCTGCTCTGGCTCCTGGGAAAGCGGCGCATCCTCGGGGCCTCTGTCCGATGGGTTCCTGAGCACAGCAGCCTCTCTGTCTGCTCCCCTGCAGTGGGAGGCTCTGGAGCCCCAGCAGAGGGTCTCGAGCTGACACCCACCTGCAGCCACGACCCACTGCGCGGAGCCTGGATCCAGGTGCAGAGCTGGTCCTGAGCAGGTGCAAAGAGCACAGCCCACGAGGTTCCTCTCCATGAGGACGCTGGCTTCCCCGATCCCTGCCCTTGGGGAGCATAACCCAGGGCTCCATCAGGTGGACACCCCAGAGTTCTGTGCACATACACGGTCCAGCTATGGGGTCTAGAAATATTGTCGATGATCCTGAGAGGGCTGAGACCCCCATCTCCAGAGCAAAGCAGAGGAGCGAGGATAGCCAGCATGTTTCCTAGATGAGTACTGATGCCGGGCATTCACTGACCTAATGAGCTTGTTTGCCGCCGTCTCCGGGCCTGACGCTCTCTGGAGATGAACCGCGGGGGACTTGCAGACATCAGGGCATCGGGGTCAGTCGCGGAGGGACAGGACCACACGCCCACCTCATGCAGCTGCTCTTCAGGCTGGAGATGCGGCTCTCCCCCCAGGTCGGCCTGTCTTACTGCACGTTTCCCTGGAATCCATTCCCTCCGCTTGCTCTGTCTAGAACACCATCTACTCTATGTGGTAAGGACAATTTCTCACCAGGCCTACCTCGATCAAAACCCTGAAACTGCAATGAAGGGGAAATGAGGAGCAGAGCCTCCTGGCAAGATGCTAAGACGTCTGGAGCGGAAGCCTCATAGAGTTGTCTGAATAACAGCCAGCCTTGTGCCAGATCAGAGTGTCTGCTTCCTGGACACATTTTCCCAGCTCCACTGCATATCCGTGCACAATTCTTCCATGCTAGGATCTGAGGACCATGTGTTTGCCCCTCTACCCTCCTACTAGTGGGTCTCCACATACTTGGGAGATAGTCTGTGTACGGACAAGTGGCCAGGTCACAGTGTAGTGGCCCGTGTGTCTGGGAGGCCGTGGGATGGTCCTGTTTGATCCCTACTGTGGGGCCAGGCTCCCCGGTTCAGATGCAGGCTCTGCTGCTCCGTGGCTGGGTCGTGTTGGCCAAGTCAGTTTACCTCCCTGAGGCTCGGCTGCCTCAGTTGTCACAATGGGAATGACAATAGTCCTTACTGGGAATGGTTACTGTGAGAACTGAGAAATCTATCATTCCTGGTAAACAGGAAGGACTCAATGAGTGCTACTGGGAGGATAATGCAGGAGGAGGAGAATTATTGTCAGATGTACAGTATTCAAGATGAGTAAGATCTCCACCGAGTGTTGGTGAGTGAGTTCACTCGTTCAACACATGAGTGGTGGGAAGATGAAGTACGTGAATGTGTGCAAAGTTTGTAGCCCAGCTCCTTGTAAACAGAAGTGTCCAGAGGATGTTAACTGTGAGAATGATGATGATGATGATGGCGATGGTGGTGCTGATGGTGGTTGTGATGGTCATGATGGTGATGTTGATGATGGTGGTGGTGATGGTGATGATAGTGATGGTTGTGATGATGGTGGTGGTGGTGATGATGGTGATAATGATGGTTGTGATGATGGTGGTGGTGGTCATTGTAATGATGATGGTGATGGTGGTGCTCATGGTGGTTGTGATGGTGATGGTGATGATGGTGGTGGTGATGATGGTGGTGGTGATGCTGATGATAGTGATGGTGGTGATGATGAGGGTGGTTGTGGTGGCGATGATGGTGACGGTTGTGATGATGTGATGATGATGATGGTGATGATGATGGTGGTCATGGTCATGTGATAAGGTGATGAATGAGGGGGAGGATGGAGAAGGATGAAGAGAATCCACTACTCATCTACGATAAGTCACTGCATGTGGGACCATGCTAATCTCAGCTGGACCTACATAAACGTATCCACATAATGAATCTTTATCAAGGACTCACTAAGTACCAGGGGCTGTGCTAGGAACTTGTCCTGCAGAGAGGCTCCCACGTGTGCACAATAACTGAGGTGCATGGATATTCACTGCAGCCTTGAAGGAAGAGCAGAACTGGCCCCAACACCCATCGTCGGAAACGTGGTGGAGACGGGGAGGATCTTTCCCTGAATTCAATGCTAGTGGCTCCCTTGCTGGTCATTCCCGTGTCCCCCACTCCCTGTGGTCTCTGAGGCAAGGGGCAGGAGCCCAGCACGTGGCTGAGTGTGTTCCTAAGAAGAATTGGTTCAGAGGTGGGAGGATGAGGATGCAGGAAACAGCCAGTAGGAAAAGCTTGGGCTTTGGGGCCACCGGACGCCTGGGTCCGTCCCCAGGGCCACCCCAGACCTGCTGCATGGCCTCAAGGAAGTGTCTGATTCTCTCTGAGCCTCCGTGGTCTCCCTGTGGAAACTGGCCATGGGTGCCTTCCTCATTAGGCTGTGAGGATGAAATGGGACACGGTCACGTGATGTAAAGTAAGACTGGATGTATGACGCTAATTCACCTAATCATCTTTACTCTTTTGAACCGATCCCAACACCCTCGCGGACTCCCAGAGGACAGGGTATTCGCCCTCCACCCCCGCTCACTGCACACGTGCTGGCACAGAGCCTGGCGCCCGAAGCAACGTCAGTGCAAGGTGCTCACCTGGCCGCCGTCCCCCAGCTTCAGGCTGTCCGCAGATCGGAGTGAGACCGGGCGGGCTCTGCGGGAAGAGGCGTCTGCGCGAGGGGCGCGCCCTGCAGCGTGGTCTCCCCGCGCCCTGGCTCAGCCTGCAGCTCTTCTGCATCGGAAACTGAAGGTGGAGAGGGCCCAGCTGCGTGCAGACTGTCTGTTTAGGCCCAGAGCCAGTTCTGCCCCAAGCGGAATGAGAGATGCAGTTCCTGGGCCCTGATGAAATTAATTACGGGGAAGCTGACAGGAAGATAGATGGAGGTGTCAGGTCTGCCAGAAGCCGGCCCAGCTCCACGTGCAGAGAGCTCCCCTCACGGCCCTCCCGGGGCTGGGCTGGGGACTCTAGCGGCTCGGCTCCAGCCAAGTGCGTCAGGATGGACAGGGTCCGGGCTGCCAGCTCTGTCACCCAAGAAAAACGACATGGGGAGCGTTGACATCTGATGTGGTGTCCCCTGCAACCCTGTGCAGCCCACATCACGCAGGTGCGGGCCGGAGTGAGCTGACAGGTCACCGTCTTGTGACCCCGTCCTACAGGCTCTGAGAAATGGGGGCCCCTCACCATGGAGACCAGGGTCTCCGAAGAGCCGGCCAGTGACCCCCAGGTGAGGTAGCTCAGGGAGGAAATCGCTTCAGGGCCCGACAGCTCTGTGCCTGCCTCGTGTTCTCTTCTGGGGATTCTGCCCAAACTGAAGCTTTTCAGCTTCACCGAGTTCAGCTCCTCACCCTGGGGAATTCCAGCATGTTCTATCGATCACCTGGTTCCCTCCTGAGCTGGGAGCCAAGACAGCATCATCCAAGTTCCATCCTCCTGAGCCACCGGAAGCTGAGCTGCAGTCACCCGGTGGAGGGTGGTGATGGGGGCGGGCAGGGAGCCGTAGGAAGCCCAAGGTCAGTGAGCACTTCGCTAGAAATCCTCAGGCTTTCCACAGACCTTGTTTAGAGGGACATGCAGGGGGGTTTCTGGGGTCTCCACCAAGAAAGTGATAGGCAGCATTTATGATACAGATCCAGGCACAGGGAGGGGATGGGTGGGCTAGTGGGGCTCAGAGGGCTGTGCCTTCGTCCGCTCGTCCTTCACTTCTCTTTGTTCCTCTTATGAAACTAACCGGCCTGTCCAAATTCCACGGGTCCCAATCCACGTGTGTTTATCTGCTCTTTGCCACAGCTGTGCTGCATCCAATGAGCCCTTGCAGGAAACACAGGGAAATTAATGCGCTGGGTAAGCAGCCCCTGCTAATGGCGGAGCACGTCCACATTCGGTGAGAGAGAGACACCCCCACAGCTTTTGGCAAGAGGCTCATGTGAGGAGTTGAGGTGTCAGCCGGGTGAAGACTCTCTTCCCCAAACATCAAGTCAACAAGACGCAGACGCCAGAGACACTTGTGGCCATAAGCATGTCAACAGAAATCAGGTACCTGACTGTTGCCTAAACTGACCGTGCCTGATTGTTCCAGGCAGACTGTCATTCTGCCAAATTAGAAAAGTAATCACAATGTGAGTGTCCCAAGTGATGAAGGCCACCCCGACCCCCAAACCATGAGGAGGATCAGCAGTGGCCTTCCCACGCACTGTTTGCTGGGCGAGATTAAAGCTGCTTGTTCCTACAGAAACACCTAGATTCTGCTCACCAGACCCAGAGGCAGGGAAAGAACTCAGTGCTCGGTGCCACCAGTCACACCACCAGCGTGTAAGACAGCGGTTCTGCAGACTGTCCTGCTCGCAGGCTGTGATCAGTCCAAGCAGACACCGTGGTCTAGGACAGACGCTAGCGTGTGCAGACCCACTCAGCCCCTCAGCACCGGCTGCCTTCTGTGTCAGAGCTTCCATGGGGTTCTGGAACTGGTCCCCTGCGGCCCTCATCTGTCAATGTTGAGGTTATGGCTGTGGGACAGAGCCTATGGTGAGGCTTCCCCAAAGTCTCCCTCTAGGTGGGCTACTGACATGGGGAGTAGAACCAGGGAACAATGGGGAGGCTGACTTTGTCCGCAGTCTACCAGCCTCTGCTCAGAAGCCAGCTCTCAGCCAAGCCAGGCAGGCCCCCAGAACCAGACTCCCCTCCCGCGGGCTCTGACGATGCCTCAGCACTGTGCACCTGCCCAGTCCTTCCAGGTGACAGGGCACCGCAGTGCTTGGGAGGTGCATCATGCCCAGCTGGGAGCTGTATCTCCCAGGAACCGTGCACCATTCCGACCAACCCGATGCAGGCAAACGAGTGGATTCCCAGGCAGCGGGTTCCTTTAAGGGGTGAACTGGGCCCTCCCTGATCTTCTGCCAGGAATGGAGCTGTGATGGGGGAGCTGGTGCAGCCCCCTGGTAACCACAGAGCTGCACGGGTGCCCAAACCACATGCCATGGCAAGTCCTGAGGGCTCCTCGGGCTGCCACCCCAGCCCGGCCTTCCTCGGGTCTGCTGGGGAGGAAAGTAAATTCTCCTTGGGCCAGGCTCTCGGCTGTCTCTGGTGTTTCTTGCAGCTGAACACAATCCTTAACAAGTAGAGAAAACACATCCTTCTCCCCCTTCTACCCCCAAATGCCTGTTTCCAGGAATGATTGAGAGGGAAAGCAATCGGAAGTTGAATGTCAGACTCTGACAGAACTTAACACTTACGTACCAGGTGAAGGAGAACTGGTCATCCCTTCATCTCATGAGATGCCCCTCCAGACACCTGCCCCAGGAGAAAGGGTGCTGCCCGAGGAGAGCGTGAGGGCGGGGCTCGCAGCAAGGACAGCGATGGTGACACCCCACTCTGCCCTGAGCACTTGGGCCTGAGCGTGGCACACGCACTGGCTCACGTGGGCCCTGGCCCTCAGGGCGGGGCCTCATGGCGCTCTTCTCCCCCGAGGTCGAGCAGCAGGGCCGGGGTGCACGCGGGAGTCCAGCAGAGAGTCCCTCCACGGGATGTGCTTACGGGAGCCACCCCCTCGGCACAGTGAGGACTCTGTCCTGGGGGTCCCGGCTGCGAGATGAAGGCCCTGCCTTCCGGGGGGTGTCTGTGCACTGAGCAGGGGCGGTGAGGGGGAGTTGGAAAGGAGGAGTTCCACTGGGTTCAGAAGTCAAATCATCACCCCAAACCGAAGCCCATCCTTCACTTGGATGCCGAGGCTAGACCGGTCCAGTGGGCTGGGGCTGATGGGGTGTCAGCCTGTCGCGCTCTCTGCCACGCGTCTGTCCGCATCTCCGGCAGGTGAGCTGGTCAGGAGGGCAGGGCCCTGATGAATGGGACTGCACCCTTATGGAAGGGGCCCCCAGGGCTCCTGGTCCCCTCCCACCACGAGGACACACAAGAAAGCAGCGGTCTCACCAGAATGCTACCACACTGGCCCTGATCTGGGACGTGAGCCTCAGACTGGGAGGAACGAGTGTTTGTCGCTTATACCCTCCACCACTGAGGCATCCGCCATCACCCCTTGGTCCCAAGCATTTCTGTCTGCGAGTCATTTCAGATGAATCTGGTCCTTTTCTGGGCCGAGAACAGAGCTCTCCCTGCAAACCGGGGTGTGGGCAGCAGTTCCGCAGACGCTCACCACGCAGGGGGAGCGTGGCCATCTCCAGGGCGGCTTGCTCAGCTTCAAAATCCCTCACCTTTGGGTGTCCCAGCAGCACCCCTCCTGATGTCATCTGGCTTCACCGACAGCTCTGGGCAGTGCAGCCTCACTCCGGATGTCCTTTCTCCTGTGCTCAGGTCCAACCCCCAGCTGACGGCCCACACCCCGACCCTCTGGATCAGGTCTCCCGGAGCGTCCTCGCCTCCTGCCTCCTTGGGCTCCAGCAGCGGCACTGCCTTCCCTGTTTGCTCCCGACATACAAGCTTTTATTTTATTGTATAAAGAACACTGAGGTGCCATCTGGGAGGGGACCCGGGACAGCGGACATTCCACCTAGGGCCTGTCTCGGGGCCTCCAAGGTCCTGAATCAGATTCCATCCTCCATCTGCATCAAAAGTGTCCCAGCTGTGGCCTCTGAACCTCCTTCTGGAATGTTCTCTGCAGGTGCCTCTGCCCATGGAATAGGTTATAGATCACTTATCCCAGAGACTCTGGGTTGAATTTCTCCAATGCAGACATTCTGCAGACTGCATTCTAACACGTCATTCGTTCTCGGCATAAGAAGAAAGGAGCTGCGTTTCACACGCAGCTTCCGGAGTGACCCCTTGACCCTTCCACGCTGCGTCCTCTACTTGCACACTCCTGAGTTGTTGGGGAAAGTCGAAGCTCCAGTGAGGCCGGCGCTGGGCAGTGGGCTTTAGGACTGTGTCCTCTGTCACAGTAAAGGGTTAACTGTGCTGCTTCTCATTTCCAACAGCATTTCTCAGGGACACAGGTTTTCCACAGTCAGAAGAAAACCTTTCTAATTTATTAAACTGCTTCATAGCCTAGGTCTGACCAAAGGAGTTTATGATCAATATAAGTAATCTCTGTCTCTCTCTGTGCGTCTCTCTGAAATGGTCTTCCGCTGGGAAAAATATTGTTTTACTAATACAAACTATAAAGCAGACTTCCCTAACACATCTCCTTGGATGGAAGATTTGCAGATAATCAGCTCCTCAACTAGAGACATGGCCCCCAAGGGGACCACAGCAGCACCTCCCAAGGAGATAATATTTTTATTTCTGAATATTTTCTTTTCTGTAAGAGCCAGTATGGGTTTAAAACACCGTGAAAGGCTGATCTGGTGCACAGCCTGGCTCTAGGGCTGTTATGAACAACACACCAAACCTTCCTATTTTATTTTCCACGAAAAGTGATCATTTCCACTCACAGTGGGAAGCAGGCTTCGAGGAGGCTGCCTTCTGCACCCCAGAGCAGCCCAGGAGGTCCCAGCCCGTGGGCCACCACGCCCCTCACCCGTAGATGCACTGACTCCCGTTTCTGCCCCTTCTTCCTCTGCTTCGTGTTGTCCGCTACGAGCCAGTCTATGGAAGGGGGTCACAGGTACATCATCTGAGCCCACACGTGTCCACCTGGCCCTAGGCTCAGGAAAATGCTGCGGCTGTTCAGCACCCATGGACCCACTTCCTGGCTCCCTGAGCCCAGATCTTCCTCCAGGGCCCCACATCCCCTGGAGTTGAAACCTGTCACCCAGGACTGAGCCAGCGGTGCATCGTCTCTGCAGCCACAGTGACGCTGCTGGGACAAGGAGACGCAGGGACAGATGCGGCCTGGCAGCGGCCGGACACCTCCATGCCTGACGGCAGTGGTGTCCCACTTAAGGGGGACCCTGATGGAGGTTCACCCGTCCTGCCCAGCTGCCCTTCCAGAGGAGCCGTTTCCTCTTTTGTACAAAGTCTGCCCGCCTGTGTTCAGCAAATCCTTACTGATGAAGACGCAGGAGGAGAATGGAAGAGGAGATGCCACCCCCACCACCAGCATCCTCCGGAGAAGCCCGTCCCTGCTGCAGGAGGGAAACGGGCTCGGCAACGTGGCGCCGCCTCACCATCACCCCCAGGAGCCCTGGAAGCCGTCCCTTGGCTCCCCGGTGACGGTGACCATGAACGAGGGCCGTAACTCTGCCCACGGGACACCACCGTCTCGCTCCCGATGGAAGGTGTGCCGGCCGCGGACCCCACGCTGGGGCCGAGGTCAGGGGCAGACGGGAAGACACAGACAGGAATGCGCGGTGACCCGTGGCTGGTCGGTGACCCCTGACCTCTCGGAGCAGGTGGCGGGAGCTGGAGCACCTCTGGCCACCGGGCCCTGCCCAGGACCGGACCCTCAGGCTGCTGCGGCCCTGCTCCGCGGCCTCCTCCATCAGACCCCACCTGGGCCCCGAGCCAGCGACTGCGGCGGGGACTCGGTGCCGTCAGACACGGGGAGCGGGCTCCTGGCCTGGGCTCCGCTGTGAAGACACTGGTCCACATGGAAACGTAAGGCAGGGTTTCCAGGCTGCTGATGCACCAGCAAGGGCCTGGTGACTTGGGCACACATGCTTCAACTGGAAAAAAATCGCAGAACGGACTCAGACCTCCTGACAGAGCCACGGGGAGCCCACAGATGCCGAGTGCTCGCACTGCCCCGTGCGCCAGACCCACGCGGGACGGGCAGCCTGGGCTGCACCGCATTACGTGGGCTTCCGTGGTTTCAAAAGTAAGACAAAGGAGGTGGAGGGCACATTTAGTGACATGGTTCCATCGTAGACCTTGTGACAGGGGCATCTCCATGCAGTGATCCTGCCTTTTACACCCACATTCACAATAATTAACTGTGAGAATAAGACTTTGATCTACACTGTAGTTAGCGTCTCGTAGAATTTACGGACATTTTTAACAACTGCGTGGTTCCGTGTCTCGACAAAGCAGTGTGTGTTTTCATGCTTTTATCGTGAATTATACTAATTCTGATGTATGGTCTTTTCTCAGTAGAAAAGAACAGTCCCACAGTTGAAGCCACCTTTGCAGGGGATCTCCCTTCCAATCTCTTAGCTAACCAAGCGCCCGTGTGACTCACGGAGGTCTGTGTGTGTCATGTCATGACTCAGTAACACGACACATTTGCTTCCTGAGGCACGAACGCCAATGAGATGCAGACGGGGGCCTGAACCCTCCTACGGACAGAACAGAGATGGGACAGAAGTCTGTGAGTCCAGGGGCAGCGGACCCCGGTGTCGCAGAGACCTGGGTTCGAGTCCTGCAGCGAGCACAGCCTTGCTGTGGCACCCACAGTCTCTAGCCTCTGATTCCCAGGTAGCAGGGCTATTATCTGTCGCTCATCCATTCTGTAGGTATCTACTGAGCCCCCACTCTATGCCACGTGCTGTGCATGTCATGATGAATAAAAGCAGGTGAGTGGACAGTCTAGTGAAAACAGAAACAGGAACGGAATGAGCTCACGAGGTATGTAAGTGTCACCAGGGAAACAGACAACGGTGACACCTACCTGGTCCACAAAGGTCAGGGAAGGGTCCCTTGGGGAGTGACAGCAGAGCTGAGATGGGGGGCCACCGGGAGCGGCCAGGAACGGGAGCGGGGGGGGGCACTCCAGGCAGAGGGAACAGCATATGCACAGGCCCTGTGGCTGGAGCAGGGGTGGGCGAGGAGGGGGCACAGGGGGGCTGAGACGGGCACGCTGGGCTTTGGGCCTCGGGGGGGCTTTCTCTTATGCTGGTGTGAGGGGAGCAGGGGAGGGTCCCCAGCAGCAGAGGCAGATGACCAGATGTGCTTCTTAAAAGGTCATTCAATGCCACAGGGAGTGCAGAGGGGGCGGGGGCGTCTGCGGAAGTCACGGGGCCAGGCAGGGGGCTGTGCAAGCAGTTCCCTTGGGCTGGAGGCCATGGAGACGGGGAAAGCAGATGGACTCCGGGAATCTAAGGGAATTTGGGCCATGAAATGAACAGGTTGGTGCTGGGTCAGGTAGGAGGAGGGAGACACAACACAAAGAATGAGTAAGTGACGGCCTGTGGTTCCACGTATTCCATCGGAAACAGTGAGTTCTGGAATGGAGCTTACTCCTGGCTTGTGGACTGCGCTGCCCGTGGGCCACCCAAATGCAGACACCAAGCAAACACCTGGTTTACGAGTCTGGAGCTAGAAGACAGGAACATTCTAGACACATAAATTTGGGATCTGTCACTGTATGGACCGTCTCGAAGGCCGGGGAATGAGCACGGAGACAGGAGCCTGTGGGCATCTGTGTGGGGCACCTAACACCCAGGCAGAGGAGGGGGAGCCTGGCAAGAAGACTGGGCAGGAAGAACCCCACTGGTGCAGGGTTGCAAAGCCACGTGTCAGGAGTGTAGACAGAGGACGTGGCCGGCAACAGTGACAAGTCTGCGGGGCGGCCCAGGGTTGCGCCTGAAGATGGACTTAGTGATGCTGCGGCATCAGTGGCCTGAGCAGAAGTGTCTGCGTTGAGCGTGGGAAAGAACTGAAATGCGGTGAGTCTGCTGGTGAGGAGCAGGTGAGCAGCCGGGGATACTTTCAACGGGGCCGGCGGGGAGAGGAGGGCCTGGCTCCGCGGACATGTGCGGCCACAGGCAGGGTTAGCGCACGGTCGGTGGGCACACTGGACGGGGGGTGGGGGGGTATTTACCGCCAGGAAGTAGGGTCCAATCCAGTGGCTAGCAGGCCGAAAGGTGACATGACGACGAAGCGGGCAGGGCCACAGGCCTAGGAAAACAAGCTGCGTGCAAACAGAGTGGCCCCGCAGGCAGCTCTGGCCATGGGGATGCAGGCCCCATGCTGACAAATCCATGAAGTGTTTGTGGTTGTTTTTAAAGCTGAGAATCCTGCATTCTTAGCTGATTTTCAGTAGAAATGCCCACCTGCAAGCAGGCCTCACCGTGTGGCAGCTGCTGCGAGCACCCTGATAAAGGGGACGCAAGGACCCAGGCTTCTGTGTGGTTGACAGGAGGCGCTCAGGGCTCCCCGAGCTGCCCGTGCCACAGTCACTTCTCAGCGAACCGCACCCCGATGTCACTGTCACAAGACCCGGGAACCGCACTGGATGGTCCGTGTGTACCCTCCGCCTCACTCGCATGCCACTCTTGCAAGTCTTCCCCCAAGAGCCCTGAATGCTCTTCTGGATCCCTGGAAACACGTGCTCAATGTCAAAGTCACGGACACGGAGACACTGAGCAGGCTCATCAGCCATGTGCCCCAGCTGGCCCGGGGGGGAGATTCGTCCGCTCCACAACACGTCTGCCTTGGGGCTCCAAGGAATCTGCCAGGAGGAGAGAGCATTTTCCCGCGTCACACTTGTCCACCAGGAAAATCATCTTCTCACCACAGGAAACGTGTTCTTCGTGGCGTCACAGTCCTGAAATACAGGAGGGCAAAATCACTGTGACTCCTAGAGGAACCAAGACCTACCAGAACTTGTGTTAGCAGCTGGTGTATTCCCTGGGGGCACGAGTTCAAACACAGCATTTCCAGTCTCTGCAGAGCAAGTCATGGTCCCCCCACGGACTCCACCTCTGAGCTGCTCCACAGACGGTGATGGAAGCACAGCCCAGAGGTAACACAGCCGAATCTGTGAATACACTGCCCTCCGCTCAGACTGACTCAAGTAGATTCTGATTTGAAAACTTGGGGTGCTGACTGGTACTCAGTTAGATGGTCTGAGAGGAGGAGACGTGAAAACACAAGCCCTTTTCCTCTCTTTCTGATGAACTGCCAAGTTTGAAATCCCACTCTTGGTGGGAACAGCAGGCTCATGGCTCATTACCCAAATGGAACTTGGCGGTGCTGGTTGGTTTAGCCCCATTTGTGTTAAATACACTATTGAGGCTCGAGGGTTTGAATACATTTCTGACGCTGAAGTCTGGGAGCTCCTGCTCTGATGAGGAAAGACTGAAGAAAAAGTCTCTTTAATAAAAATTGCTGTCTTGGGGCGCCGGGTGGTGCAGCCAGTTAAGTGTCCGACTCTTGGTTTCGGCTCCGGTCATGATCTTGGAGTTGTGGGGTCCGGCCCCATGTCGGGGTCTGCACTGAACGAGGAGTCTGCTTGAGATTATCTCTCCTTCTCCCTCTGCCCCTCCTGCTCATACATGCGTGCTCTAAAATAAATACATCTTTAAAAAAAATAATTGCTGTCTCCCCTCCGGGTCTCCTGCACTGGAAATGGGAGATTCTACCTTAGCATTCCACTCTGCTAACTTCTTGTATGAACTTGTGGCAGCCTTGCAATAGCTGGCTGACATCAGCGCGGGCCGTGTGTGCTATTCGCAAACAAAGGATGACTACGGTCCCGGTGGCTGATCTACATTTTTAACCTATGGCAAAGTCTCACTATTTCTATTATGAAGTTTCCTGCTCCAGCACAATGAGAATTAAGAAGCTAACAAAGGAACTCCAATAAGCAATGGCTTGTAAATTCCTGAATTCACTGTGCCTGTCACTGCCACTAAAGAAAAGAAATGTAAGACTAACATAGAAGAATGTGTACATCCCTCCAAAACAACGGAATAAGCTCCTTTAACATTAACGTGACAATTTCCTGCCATCCCTCAAAATAAAACTCAGGATAATAAAAAGGGAATTTCAAATGAGGCACCAACATGACACCTAGATTCCAAAGTCCATTGGTGACTGACCACAAACGGCACATCCTGACATGTCTGTTTCAGAGCCCACCAGATGCCTCGTCTGACCCCTGGCAGAGAGTGTGAGATGGGCTGTGGGCCCCTGAGGGAGGGTCTGGGAGGACACCCTCTCTGGGAAGTTCCACTAATACCCCCAGAGTGGGTAAGGGAGGGGCCCAACCACAAGCGTGGGAGGAGTAGCCTAGAACACACAGCTTTAGAAAGGACCCATGGAGATGGAGAACAGTGGCTGGAGTCCAGGGAAATTTTGGAGGTCATATCAATAGGTTAGTGATGGGTTATATAGGAGGGAACCTCACCCAAACTGAAAACTTCAGCTCTGTGTGAGCCCATGTGAAGAGCATGAAAAGACAAGCTACAGACTGGAGAAACATTTTGGGAAACCATATATCTGAGAAAGAAATAACAATCAAAAACATTAAAAACTCTCAGAGTTAACCAGTAACATATGAACAATCCAGTTAGAGAATGGGCAAACCACATGAACAGATATTTCACCAAAGAGGACATACAGATGGCAAATAAACCCATGAAAAGATGTTCAGTATCACCAGCCATCAGGAAAATGCAAATAAAAATCACACACTATCAGAATGGCTAAAATAAAAACTAGTGAGCAACAACAGTAAATACTTAGGAGAAGGTGGGGAAACTGATCACTCATACATTGCTGGTGGGAACACATAATGGTACAGCTGCTATGAAAATAGTTTGGCAGTTTCATATAAAACTAAACATACAACAACCATACCATTCAGGAATTATGCTCTTGAGCACTTATCCCAGAGAAAAGAAATGTTCCTACAAAAACCTGCACATGGATGTTTCCAGCAGCTTTATTCACAATAGCCCCAAACCCGAGACAGCCCAGCTGTCCTTCGACAGGTGAATGGCTGAACAAACTGTGGTACGCCCATGCCATGGAACACTGCGCAACAATGAAAAGGAGTAAATTGTTGACATAGGTAGAAATCTGGATGAATCTCCAGGAAATTATGCTCAAATGAGTATCCTGGGGAGGAAAGGTCCTCACGTACAGGTGGGCCCAGGGAGGCTGGAATAGGAGACTGCAGGGAGAATGACAGTCCTCACTTTCCCAAGTTCAGTCAGCAATTCATGACTGAATCAACAGCTCTGGTCTTCTCTGAGATGGGGACAGAAGGGTGACTGTTGTGGAGACAAAAAGCATGTACACTATGCACCATGCATAGATGAAGTGTCTAGCATGTGGCAGGACCTTAATAATCATTAGTGGGACAGAAGGGATGGAGTGGTGGAATGGGTGGGATAGAACGGAGTGGGTGGGATGGAGTGGATGGAGTGGAGTGGAGTAGATACAGTGGAGGGAGGTGATGGAGTGGGTAGAGTGGGTAGAATGGGTGGGATGGAACAAAATGAACGTATGAATGGAATGGAATTGAAAGTCCTTGCAAGGATTCTTCTTTAACCTCTCTTACGTCTACCAGACATGTTTGGCTTCTCCTCAGTAATTATCTTGGGAAGATCACAACCCTGGGGTCAACAAGCATTTCATGAACGCCCATGAACTATGGCCACAGTGACAGCAGATATTAAAAAATCACACAATTTTTGTGAGGACGTTTCTCACTAAATCAGGCAGGAGGAAACTTTTTAAAAACTGAGCAGACTGTTTGCATCTCCCTTATCAATCCTTGGGCATTTTCATCTGCTGAAAAAGAGATTTAAAGCTTTAACGCCAACAGGGCAAATCTTACTGTTCTATTCTACACTCTCAAGAGTGTCTCTCTCCAGCAGAAAGCATGGATCATCAAACAAGATAACCAAGAACTGGCCAATTTATCCCCAGTCCTCCCGGAAAGCACAGTCTCCCACCCCCTAAAACACATCTTTTCTTTCATAGACACATCCCTGGTTGCTGTGCTGCCATATGCAATCTTCAACGTGGCCTCTTTTACCCCATAATACCTGGAGAACCACCCTCGTTGCCACTGGAGGGGCATTTCTGCTACAGAAGGAGAAAAGGAAGGACCTCCTGGAGGAGAAGAATGCTGGTTCAGCCCACCAGCACCACCATCGAAGGCTCTTCTCATGATCACACGAACAACTGTCCTAAAAGCAAAACCAAATCAAAGAAGAGAAAGTCACCTATCGGCGCCCAAGATGGATGGTGGTGAGGGAGCCGCCTAATAAACTCTGGGGGAGCGGGTGGTAATGGCTCCTCCAGGGAAATGTGGTAACTGGTTGCAGGCATCACATAGTCTTTGAAATTCACGGCCTCAGCAATCCTTGAAAATAAAAGGGACATTATTACAAAATGGCAAAGGAGGGCATTCAGCTAGAAAATGGGTTTAAAACTTAATAGTAAACTTGAAGTTATTGAGCCAGTGATCCTTTTGGGTGAAATTTTCGATTCTATTATCGAAAACTACTCTATTTAAGACTCTGTTCTGGCCGACAGGGGATATCAAGAAAGATGAAGTATAGTCCCTTAGCCACAAATAACAGAGGATTTTGTGAAGGCCCAGCAGAATGGCCCAGGATGCTGTCAGACAAGAGTCCACACAACTGGGACAGAATCTCACCCATCCCTCACCATCAGCTGTGTGACCGAGGGGGGCCACTTACGCTATCTGAACTTCAACTTTCCTACTTATAAAATGGTGTGATAAATGGTAGTACGGTGGTGCAGGGGAGGACTAAAAAACCTTTTCACCACTACACCTCCCAGCTTCACCGACTAGGCCATGGGAACTAGACTGGCCGGAGAGATCAACAGGAGGAACACAAACAGGAGCTTTTTAACCCATCCATCAGAGCACTCATCGATGAGTACTTCCAAATGGCACTTAGTAGTGGGGCTTATCTAGCATCTAAACTAAAAGAACAACGAGCTTTTAGAGAAATGACAAGACATAGGAAGAGGTTTGTGTTTCTGGGGCAGCAAATCGTGGGAAGGTAAACACATGGGGGAACATGAAAGACAAGTCCAGTCTGTGACATGTGACGCGTGGACGCCTCTGGTTGTGTGCCCCGGCTGCCAGGGTGCACGTCTGTCTCTGGTGGTTCACTCTCGTTCCTCCTAGCTGAAAGGGAGGAAGACGCCTCTGCCAGGTCATATCCTGAGTTTAGGCAAACAGATGCAGGGCAGAGGGCTTCTCTGTGTATCTGCTTCTTCACAACTTCCCATCATGCCTTCAGCGCGCAATAATCCTCACGTGCAGGGGGCACATTTCACTCCCTGCAAGGGACCTCTGCTGTCCCGCCGCCCAGCTGCCCTTTGCCCCTCTCCTGAGAAAGGCCCTCAGTTTCCTCCAGGTGACCACCTGCTTCCACACTTGCAGCCCATGTGATCTGAAGTGGACTCCATCCATGGCTCGGCAGTGAGCCCCATGGTCCAGGCCTGAGTAAGAGTGCACGGCCTTCCTTGTGCCACCGTGATTGTTCAGGGGCGAGCCCATGACCCAGGCAAGTCCAGGAAGGCTCAAGAACATCCGGGTGGAATGCTGGTTCAGAGGCTCGCTTCTCTCTGCTGGACACCAGCCCTGAGGCAGAAGGCCCCGGGAGTGGCTCTCGTACTTGAGGAGACAGACAGAGAAGGTCGCCCGCGGGTGGGGGAGCGGAGAGACTGCAGAGCCGGTCAGCTGGACTCTGGAGGAGCTGCTGCTGAAGCTCGTGGCTCCACGGGCCTTCCCGAGTACATGCGCCAAAAAATAACTCTGCCTTTGCTTCAGGCACTTCAGGTCGGGTTGCCTGTCATTTACAGTTCAATTCAAACACCCTGCCCGGTCCGTAGAGTAGTTGTCCCCTGGAGATCTGACGCGGAACTGAGCTGTTGCTGCCTCGGCATACTGTACAACGTCCCCGCCACAGGGCATCACTTAACCCCTGAACGGGTCCCTCGGCCGTCTGCCTACTCCTTCCCTCCCGTGGGCCCCGTGTGCCTCCAGCTCGCCTGCCCAGCACTGACTGAGCCCCGCGCCCTGTCACCATCACCATCACCTTGTGGGTGAGCCCCGCCCCCAGCCCTGAACAAGGCCCTGGATTTCCCTCCTTCGCCGACCGGTTTTCTCTAGTCTGGGACAGCCAGATCGCTGCGCCAGCCCCGGGAGACTGCTGGCACCCAGTGGGGGGACCCACGAGGCCCGCGCCCCTGCCCCAGCACGACCTCGGGGCTCCTCGCCCGCGTCCTGGACCAAGAGCAGGACGCCGGGAGGTGTGGGGGCGTCCCCCAGGGGGCACAGCTGGAGCCTGCTGGCTTCTCTGTCATTGGGAGACGGCACCGGGCTGGGGCAGGCTGAACCCAGGGCAGCGGGCACGCGAAGCCCCTCCCCCGGCCTCAGAGCGCCCTGGGAGGCGGTGGAGACACCCAAAGCCACTGAATATGCACCGAACACGGGCCTGAGGATTAAACCCGACCAAGAGCCACTTTTCCTCAGCTGCCGGCCCCTCGCCCTCCACTCTGCGCTCGCCCCAGACAGGGAACCGCTGCTCCCCTGCTCCCGCCTGGAAAAGGAGACTCAGGTGGTGACCTGCGTCCCGCAGGCTGGGGCGGAGCAAGCCCAGCACGGTGACAGTCCTCAACGAGTCCACAGAAACATGTCAGACCTGCCCCCCGGTCAGGCCAGCTGCGTGCTTCCGATGCACGAAACATGCCTGTCGTGTGCTTGCCGCGTTCCTGCTCTCGAACACGACACCGTGCCGCACTTCCTGTGTGTTTATCACGGGCTGTCCTCACGACCGCCCCAGGACGCGGGCCGCGTCACCACCTGCTTCCCAGACGGGGAGGTGACCACAGAGGTCACACAGAGGAGCTGCAGAGGAAGCTCCCGGCACCCAGGCCAGGGCGCTCTAGAACCTTCGGCATGGAGACCAGGGGCCGCCGCGAGGCTCACGGTCAGGAGCCAGTCCCACCCCCGCCCGACCTGGCAGCCCCGGGTTGAAGTGGGAGCCCCGGGCGATGGACGGAGCCGGGACGCCTGCGGCGCTGTGAGGAGGGCACCCCCACGGGCCGCGCTGGACCCGGCACAGGGAGCGCGTACGGCGGTGCGGAGCCCCTGGGAGGTGGCGGCTCTCGGTCACTGCAGCCACGGGGGCAGAGAGCGAGCAAGGAAGAGCTTCCTGGGTTGCACCCCATGTGCCAACACAGACGCCAGTGGGGACACTCCTCGGGAGGCAGCAGGGGGGGTCCCAGCCTCCCGCCACCCACCTGCGTGCCGCTGCCACGTGCGCATCTTCATACCCACACTCACCTGGCTGCATGTGGAGTCCCTCCGTACGTCTGGCCCTGGCCTGGCCCCTGTCTGCCCTGCCCTGTCCCCGTGTCCTTCCCCCCACTCCCCTGCCTGCCCTGTCCTGTCCCCGTGTCCTTCCTCCCACTCCCATCCTGCCCTGTCCCCGTGTCCTTCCCCCCACTCCCCTGCCTGCCCTGTCCCCGTGTCCTTCCCCCCATTCCCCTGCCTGCCCTGTCCCCGTGTCCTTCCCCCCACTCCCCTGCCTGCCCTGCCCTGTCCCCGTGTCCTTCCCCCCACTCCTGTCCTGCCCTGTCCCCGTGTCCTTCCCCCCACTCCGCTGCCTGTCCTGTCCCCGTGTCCTTCCCCCCACTCCCGTCCTGCCCTGTCCCCGTGTCCTTCCCCCCACTCCCGTCCTGCCCTGTCCCCGTGTCCTTCCCCCCACTCCCGTCCTGCCCTGTCCCCGTGTCCTTCCCCCCACTCCCGTCCTGCCCTGTCCCCGTGTCCTTCCCCCCACTCCCGTCCTGCCCTGTCCCCGTGTCCTTCCCCCCACTCCCGTCCTGCCCTGTCCCCGTGTCCTTCCCCCACTCCCCCCACACACTGTGCCTCTCCCCGGTTCTCCCCCCACCCCGACTCCCACGGCCCCCGCATGTGCGGCTCAGGCTCTGCTGTTCCACCTGCTACCACCGCATCCAACCGGTCTCCCCAGGCCTGAGGAGACACTGTCCGCGCAGTAATGAACCACAGGACCAGGAGGGTGTGGCTCTGGGGTCGGCCTCATGGAGCGGCCCAGAGCTGCCCCTGCGGCAGAACGTGCACTTCTAGAACATTCTTCACTATACACGGCTCGGGAAACGCTTGCTGTGGGAAGCCTGGAAGCGCTCACGCAGGCGCAGCCTTGGCCCTGTCCATAGCTTCTTATGATTGGCTGATCCGTCGTGCCAATCCTGCTCCACTTGGCCAGTGATTGGTCTGGGTGGTCATGTGACCCAGTTCTGCCCAATGAGCGGCGAGGGGCTGTCTGCAGGGGGAACCCGGGGAAGAGTCTCCCCGTGATGGCGAGGGAGTCGCCTGGACAGGGCGGGGGGCTGTGGTGCTGGTGGCGCCGCCGCCGTTAGGAAGCCGGAGGCGGGCTGGGACCGAGGCGAGCGGGAGGAGGTGGACCCCGCCGGCCGGCCTCGGAGCACGCGCTGCGGTGGAATCCCCGACTTGCAGGCGACCGCATCTGAGCCGCGGCTGACGAGGGTGGCCCCGTGTCACCGATGGGGAAACCGAGGCTGGCGGCGGCGGAGTAGCTTGCGCAAGCCCCGGCCTCTCTGCGTGCAGCCCCAGGGCTCCTGCAGCTCGTGCGCACCGTGGCCCGCGTGCACCTGCTCGCCTGAGCCTCGGAAGTCGGTCACCCCGCGCCCCGGCGCCTGGGATGTTCCCCGGGTGAACGGACGACGTCCGGGCTTCCCGTCCCTCGGCGCCCCTACGCAGGAGAGCCGACGGCCACCCCACCCCAAGGGCGTAGGCGACACCTGGGTTGTCGTGTTTCTTCGGCTCTGTGTTCGGCGAGGAAAACCGAGATGAGAAGACGCTTGGAAGTTCCTGATCCTGTTCTGGCGCACGGGGACCCGTGTCATCGGTGCGGTACCTCCCGAGGTCTGGGACGCGTGCTCCCCAGGACACCCCTGCACCTGCCGGAGAATCGCCGTCACCTCTGCTGAGTGTGGGGCAGGGCGGAGGGCTCACGCGGGAGGCGGGCAGGGCCGCTGCAGCCCAGCGATGTCCTGCACACGGGTTTGCTGTGACAGCTGCTGGAAACAAGGGCACCTCCTTCCCAGGTTACTGAAACCGCGGGCTGTCGGAAATGTGATTAAAAAAACAAAAGATGTATTTGCTTGAGAGCGAGCGAGCACATGAGCGCGAGCGCGGGGAGGGGCCGGGGGAGGGCAGAGACTCTCAAGCAGGCGCCCTGCCGAGCATGGGGCCCGCCGCGGGGCTCCGTCCCGCGACCCTGAGCTCAGGACCCTGAGATCGTAACCGCAGCCAAAATCAAGAGTCTGACGCTTAACCGACTGAGCCACCCAGGTGCCCCAGAAAGGTGGGACTTATCTGGGGCTTTGGATCATACGCACGCAAATGGCGTCCTGGTCTCAAAGTAACTACTCTGAATCCTGGGCAATAAGATACCCGAGATCGATCCTTTCCTTCCCGCAGGACACTCTCCAGTCCTTCTGTCGATTCTGTGCAAGGGAACGAACTCCACTTTTCACAGTGGAAGCTAGACGGTGGAATATCAAAGGCTATGATGAACACACGCTGTTTTCATCTGCATGAGATCCGCTTCCTCCTTGAGACCAGCCTCCCTGACGTTCTTTGGGGAGTCCCCTCCCTTCCACGTGTTTTGGGTGAGCCTGACCCTGCTGCCATTTCAGCCAAGTGTCTTGTGACTCTGGCTTAGGTCTGTCAGCCTATTGTACACCTTGTCCCACCTCTGTCTTCCCAGTCACGGGCTGGCTCCTGGGAGACACGTCGACCACCTTTGCCAAGAAAATCAGGCCTCAGCCCTCGGTGGCAGCTGTTGGCGTAGAGGAGCTTTCTGGTGCTGAAGTTGTTGAGAGGTGGAGATGTAACTGTGGCGCACCTAGGAGGCATCTGGCCGCCACAAGGAGATCGCCCGCCGGATAACACAGCTGACGGGACCAAGGAGAGTCTAAATATGAGGCCTCCTTGGTAATGTCATTGGAGCCCATGGATTGAGCCATCCCTAAGTGACTGCTCCCCTACTCCTCTCCTCTTACCTAAGTCCTTCTGGAAATGGACTTCTGTCATTTGAAATCAGAAGAGCTGTGACTCCATGTCCAGTGAGGGACTCAAGGTCAGGACCCAAACCTTTCACCTCCTAGCTCTGAACTTCACCTGTTGTTCTGGATGTCAGTTTAGCAGACTTCTTGGCAGATGATTGCATATGGGAATTCATAAGCAGTAGCAGTTCTTCAAGAAGAGAATATGTACTGCTTGCCAACAAAATTAATGGAAGTGTGGGCACGGAAGTAATGACCTGACAGAGCAACAAGCCCTCCTTGAGCTCTGGAACCTCTGTTGGGGCCTCACGTGCACTGTTCCCTCAGACTCCGTGTAAGCCTACCCTGCTGATGGGGGAAGTCCCAGCGGGAGATGTGAAGAGTGACTTCCCATGTCCTGTCCCCCCATCCCACCATCCCAGGGCTTATCCTGGCAGGAGGGCATCTGAAACTAGGGCCACCTGCTGGCAGCCCCAGCTCTGAACAGCCGCTCTGTGCTGAGCAGGAAGGGGCGTCCTTGAACTTCTCTGAGGGCCCATCAGAGTCTGGCACGCAGGAGGCATGTGGTAAAATTCTTGACCAAATTTGTTTGAATGCACTAATGAACCCAGGGTAATTGCTACCCCCAAACTTTCTATAATTATCCATCATGCACACCTCAAAACCCCATAACGATCAGCAAGAGAATTCTCATCTCAGTGTGTCTCTGCTAAGTTGCCAATTCCTCCGTCTTAGGGAACAGGTGCTCTGGAGAAATGGCCGTATTTATGAGGTTCATTAGGATTTCTCACAGCCTGCAGCACAGACAGCCACCTCAGGAGAGTGCGGAGTGAGAAATGCTGGGGAGGGCGGACAGAAGGAGCCTTGTCCTCCCAGAGACGGGCAGAGCTGGTCTGAGCCCAACCTCCCATGCCCATTGACCAGCGGCGGCTGTGAAGTTCATTGCGATCTCTTCCAGGGTCAGGGCCCGTTTCCAGAGGAACCTGCCAAAAGCTGCATCCTCCTAGCACTTTGTCTGGTCCTGCTCAGACCCTATAATGAGGTTGACGCTGGGCTCCCCGTAGACCTGTGACACTTGGCCACTTGGGTCAGAGGTGCTCAGGGACCCACTGACATGGACTCTCAGACAAACTGGAGGAGTTAGGGGATTTCTTTGTGACCAGCACATGACTCCAGCGAGGGCTGGGAAAGAGCAAAATCTCCTTTCTGAGGATGTGGGACCTGCTCCCCATGCAGTCTTGTTTCTGCTTTTAGGCAGACCCTTCTTTCTTAAGAGTCTTGGTCACTGTTCATCTTGGTGGGTCTTAGTATCGGTCCTGATACTGGTCTGACTTGCCTCCCTCCTTCAGGTGCAGAAATTGTACTTTACCTACATCCCACAGTCTCAAAGAGCAGTTCAAAGAGAATCCTGGCTATTTTCACACGGAGGCACAAACTCAAATGCCCACGAGCAAAGGTGATGCTCAAAATGTTTGACAGCTGGCCAGGCACAGCGCTGACAAACCAGACTGGAGTCAGCGTGTCCGTCTTCGAGGGTTCAGAGCCTGGGGCGCAGGGACCAGGGGAAGGCACGTCCCAGGATGTGGTTTCTGTGGCCACTGGGCTGTGGAAGGGGACTTGATTGACAGGAGGGGCAGCAGGGACTCAGCCCATCACCACGCAAGACTGAACCCTGCAGACCACGTTTTGTTTTATTCCCAGGAAAAGCTAAAAATTCATGATTCTTTTGTGGAATTCCCTAATTTATTGTCTTTAACACTATTAAAAGAATAGCCCTGGACGGGCCTACGCGGGACAGGAGACCCATCTCCAGGCGGTGTCAGTCCCAGACCAGGGATGCGGAACCCTCCTGTACACGACATACAGTGTATGCAACTCATCAGCACGGCAATGCCAGGTGAGGCAAGGCCAGGGTCCCAGCTGACCTGCTTGGGGGGGGGCCCAAACCCTGGTGGTTTTGGTTTTTCGCCTGCTAAGTACCACAGCCTCCCCAACGTGAGCTGGAACGCAGCTCCCCCTTACACATCAAAGAGGGCGCCTCCTGCTGGAGGGAACCTTTCAGCTGCGGCTCCTCCCGCGTCCCCAGCCTCCCTGCCTCCTGCCTGCCGCTGACCTCAGGCCCTGCCCGTGGCCTGGCCCTGAGAGAGCAGACCAGCAGATCTGCCCTCCTGTGAGCAACTCCGTCCGCACCGGCCTCCCCGGTGGGTGTAAATGCGCTGGGCTCTCTCGTGAGTCGTCCTGCTCACACTTGCCTGGCAGCCCCCCACCCGTTTCCTCCCCCCGCACTTGGTTACCGTCCAGCTGCTTTAAGGTAGATGTCCCCATGGTGTTCCTGCCCTGTGACCTCTTCCTTCCTCAGCTACGGAAATGTGGTCTCTCCCCCCACCTCGCCCACCCCCTTGCCCCTGGGATGGCTCTGAGCACAGTCACCAAGGACTGCCTTGTTCCTAAACCCAGCGGGGATGTTCAGGCTCCACCAGGTGGGTCCCTGGCTAGAAACCTGACAGTCGTCCCATCTAACACCAGGTCCCATGGGCCCACCCACTGGTATTTCTGTCTGTCCTCTTGTCCATCCCTTCTGCCGCCACGTTGAGAGAGCCAGCCCCATCTCTGACCCAGAGCACTGCAACAGCCTCAGCTTGTGCTTTCCCAACGCGCAAGTACTTACAAGTCACCAGAGAGCCCGGCGGTGCAGGCTCGGGCTCGGGACTTCTGTGGGGGGCGGTCCAGGGGCTGTGCTTGCAGTCACTCCCCAGTGAGACCAGAGCTGCAGGTCCGGGGACCTTGTGCTGAGGAGCCAGGTTCTGAGCAGTCTCCTTGCCCACAGCTTCTCCCAGCACCACTGCCCCCAGAGAGGTCCCTCTCACATGCACACAGGGTCATGCTCCCCCTCTGCGTAAAAACCCTCCACGCTGCCCACAGGCCTCCGAAGGCAGCACTTCTGTTGGCTGGTGTCCTGGCCCTCCCAGCTCAGAGCTGCTGGTGTGTGCTCGGTGTCCTGCTCTCCGGGGCCTCCCTGCCTCGGACTTCCCCCGCTCCCTCCATCGGGCTGACCCCTCTGTGTCCTCTCAGGCTCCGGCCGCTCTGTCCCCTGGGAAGCCTTTACTGGATCTCACGCGTGGTCGGGCGCCCTCGTTTATGGCCAGCATGGCACCGTGTTCTCTGCCAGTAGACCTGAGCTCCTTCAGAGCAGTGCCCGGCTAGAGCACTGCTGGGAGCAAGGCGTCCTTCTGTGGTCTGGTTACGAGGGGTCACGAAGAGAACTGACACCCTCCCAGGACATCTCTTGCCCTTGCCTTCATTCTCGCTCTGGGCCAGACATCCCACGTGTAGCTCTGGGTCCAAATTCATCTCTCCCTGGGAGACAAGCACTTGGCAGTTTTAGCAGAAAATAAAATTAGTTACCAGACTCAGGAGCTTCTCCCACGGCCCTGCCCACAGGTTCGGGCTTGTCGCCTTGAGCAATGTCCATGATTGCAATCAAAGCTGAGTGCCATAAATTACTTCATTTCAGACCAGTCACACTTGATCCCACTGAGCTTACATTAAGACAGTGGGGTGTTAAGAAGCATTTCTGAAAGAGGGATGTGAGATACACACAAAGTCTCTGTTTCCCCTCTGCTTGTGGCTCAGTCTCTCAGTCAGGTATTTCTTGCACTCCTACCATGTGCTGGGGGGACAGCCGTGAGCAAAGCAAAGGTGTCTGACCTTGTGGGGTCCACATACTAGTTGTGGGGAGACTGAGCCGTCCGATGACCTGTTATTCCCTGATGCCCACTGTACCGAATCATCCATCCTGCCTGGAGGGTCAGTGCCGTGTCAAGCCCCGTGTCGAGTCATCCCGTGTGAGTCAAGGGTCCCCGGCTATGTCAGCATCTCCTGCCCTCCAGAAAATGTGCATCACAGAGATTACTGAGTATTTCTAAGGGCTTCAGGGAAGGAGTACACTGTGGGCCCTCAGGGCTTGTGTGTGTGTGTCGGGGGGTGTAGTTCATATGTGAGAAAAGTGCTCCAGGGGCGCCTGGGTGGCTCAGTCGTTAAGCGTCTGCCTTCAGCTCAGGTCATGGTCCCAGGGTCCTGGGATCGAGCCCCGCATCGGGCTCCCTGCTCGGTGGGAAGCCTGCTTCTCCCTCTCCCACTCCCCCTGCTTGTGTTCCCTCTCTTGCTGTCTCTCTCTCTGACAAATAAATAAATAAAATCTTAAAAAAAAAAAAAAGTGCTCCAAAACTTCTGTGTGCCCAAGCCTCAGGTTTGGTGTCAGAGTTACGTGCCACAGACAAGTTGTCACAGACTCAGCGACACGAAACAACACACGTTATGCAGTTTGTGCAGCTCTGCATCTGGACACAGTGCCGCGGGGCACCCCCGCTCCAGGTCTCACAAGGCTGCAGCCAAGGCGCTGTTGGGCCTTGCTCCCATCTGGAGACCAGACCGGGGAAGGAGCCGCTTACAAGCCCCTTCTGGTTGTTGGCAGAAGGCATTTCCTCGTAGCTGTAGATTTCACAGCATCTTTTCAAACGCAGCAGCGGAGAGAGGCCATTGCCTCAAGGCTCTGATTTACAGAAGGCTTGGACCCTCTTTTCTTCTTTTCTTTTTTATCGTTTTTTACAACTATTATTTTGGTATCACCTGCCAAGCTTTTGCGGGTCGCCTGGCCCCAGCTAGATGCTCCTCGCCTGAAGCCTCTGACGTAGTTGTAGTCAGATAGTGGCTGGAGTGAGGACCGTGTGGGGGCCTCCGCAGGCTCGTGTCTGGTGCCCAGCGCTGGCGTGTGGGCTGGGGCCCCTACGTGTGACCTGTCCTGTGACCTTGATTCCCACATGACCTGGAGGCTCAGTGGCAAGAGGGAGTTGGATTCTCTTTTAAAGAGCTCACCTGATTAGACCAAGCGTACCCCGGATAGCCCCCATTGTGGTGAACTCAAAGTCAACTGATTAGCAACTTTAATTATATCTGAAAAATTCCCTTTTGCCAAAAACAATCTCACCTAATTCCAGGAGTGAAATTTATCATATTCAAAGTCTATCCCCCACTTGAGGACAGGGATGTGTGGGGGGCGTGTACCCCAGGAGGTGGGAAGCTGGGAGCCATCCCACAGTTCTGCCCAGCGCGGCTTTGGTCCTTCACAGCTTCAGGGGACGCTCGGGCACAGCAACCGTACCACCTCGAGTCCAGGCTTCAGTGCACAGGAGGAGAATGTGGTGGGACCCCTGCACTGCAGGGCAGCGCCCGTCGCTGGGAACCTCTGCTTCCCCTGACCCGTGCCCGCAGGGAAAGCCCGAGGGGGCCTGGCAGGCCGGGGTCTGCCCACCTGAAGCTCTGTGCCGCAGAAGAGCCCGGAGTCTGCAACAAAGCCCCGCGCCTCCGCCAGCCTCTCTGCTCAGAAACCGCCCACCGTGGGGATCCAGCACAGCTCCCCGTGCACGTTTTTGAGGAAGAGAATTCCCAGCGAGATCTGGAGAAGAAAAATTCTCCAAATATCTCAGCTGCCTTTAAGAATTCCTTTCATGCCGGGCGCCTGGGTGGCTCAGTCGTTAAGCGTCTGCCTTCGGCTCAGGTCACGATCCCGGGGTCCTGGGATCGAGTCCCACATCGGGCTCCCTGCTCGGCGGGAAGCCTGCTTCTCCCTCTCCCACTCCCCCTGCTTGTGTTCCTGCCCTCGCTATCTCTCACTCTGTCAAATAAGTAGATAAAATCTTTAAAAAAAAAAAAAAAGAATTCCTTTCATGCCATTCAAAGTGAGATTCTGTGTGGGCCAAATAGGCTGCTGCCCACGGAGAAAAACTAAATTTTAAACGTGAGCTGTCGAGTTAGGTAGTGACGGGAGGCAAGCTCCGGGGTCCGCAGCAGAGCTGGCTTCACTCAAGCCAGGCTGCCGTGTAATTGCTTCTGGGGGTGTGTGTGCAGCTCAGCTCCAGCCCGGGAAGAAATTCAGAATCAGCCCTGTGATTAGATTTTTCGGGAACTCTGCTCCCTTCACTTCAGCGATCTTAGTACACAAAAGAAAACAAATCTGATGGAGCAAGAAATAAGCACCATCTTCAGAATTTACTTTGATTTTTTAAACTTATGTTAAGGTTTTGATTGCAGTCTCTCCAAAACAAAAGTAGGAGAAGATTTTATTCTCTCTGCAAATCAAAAATTCCAGAAGCCACAGAAGAAAACATTGTTCTGGCTGAGCACCAGGAGCCTTTGTGCTGAAGAGTCAGGGTTTTGTCACAGGAGCTCTTCCAGTGGCCTTTAAATGTCTGGAGAGTGTGAGTCCCCCCGACTAAGCAAGCCCTCCCCCACCACACCTCCCCCCCTTCATGCCTACACTCCACCCCTGACTCAATAAGCCCAGTTACCTTTCTGCAACCCCCCCTCCCCCATTCTGTGATTTCTGGGAATACAGAATGTCCCAAAAAAGCAAATTTCCAGCACCACTAACAATATTGTAAAAACTCTTACCTCCAAACACACAACTCTTACTTCTCTCTGCCCCTGCCACCATCATCTCCCGAGTTGTTGTATTTTGTTTTTCATTATTTTCTCAGAGCTTTACATAGCTAATATTGCTCACCTTTTTTTGCTGGGACTTCTCCCCAGGTCTCAGGGCAGAAGTGCATAAAGGGCCACGACAGGTCTTCTCTCTGCTATGGGAAACACTCGCAACTAGCCTCCTGCCTCCTGCCCTCTGGGCAGGTCTGACCCCCGACGCCCAAGGCGACAGCCTGGCGCGGTGGTACGAGCCACGCTCACTGCTGTGAAGCTGCGCCCTCATGCCCTCACTTACCAACTGCACAAACTCACCGGCTTTTTAAAACTGCTTTTCCTTCATCAGGCTGTTCCCAGTCGTCATCTCACTCACCAACTTGGGGTTAGGGTCCAGTTTCGTCCCGGGCCCCCTCATGGGCTGTGCAGTCTCCTTGGACTCAGTTTACACCACGGGTAAGCCGCCCCACGGACATGGGTGCTCTGTGGAAGTGAAGGCGGCGCAGTCCGCTGACAATGGGTCACGCGCTGTTGGACGTGTCGGGGTAGCTGTCCTCTGAGATCCCTTCCAATTGTAAGAATCTGTGATAATATTAAACAGGCTTGTGGGCCACCGCGATGGACAGGGAGGTGTTTGTGAACAATAAAAGTATGAACGAACGCAGGGGGGCATTCATTCAACCATCACTGTGCTTCATCCTTTCAGGTGGAGTATGCGTACGTTGGGGACCGTGACTTGGGGCACTAGGTCACATTTTCCCACCTATGCTCAGCACAGGAACCTCTGGCTCTTATTCTGCACACACTGGCTGGTCCGATGCTGACATCTGTTGGTCACGCGGGGTTGGAGAGGGTCTTCATGGGCTTGTGGAAGCCTCTTCATCACCCACTTGGATCTCCACGTTGTTTCCTCCTCTTTCTGTGTGTGGGCCACAGACTCCAGGGATGGCGAGCGACGGGCAGCCATTGTCACCTCGCATCAGGGGATGGCTGGTGCTACGTGAGGGCACGTCAAGCATCCTGTTGAGCGTTCTGTCGAGGGGGAGGGGGTGGTGGTCGTTTATGCCGCCGGGGACTCCCAGTTAGGAGCATTCTTCTGAACAGCAGTTGGTTTGTGGATGTTTGTTGGTTGGTTTTTTCCATTTTGCCAAGGACTCTGTGGGATCATTTGTCATGGCCTCTTCATATGACCAGATGTCCAGACGTTTTTGTTTTATTACAAAATCCAGTGGGTGGAAGCTGCAAAGGGAGAAAGAATCTATTAGATGCGTTCAGCATGGATTATTAAGTTAGATCAACAGAAATGCGAAGGGAATAGCATCGCCGTCCTGTGTGGATTTTTCCTGAGTGCATATCTGAGATGCTTTCGTTCTAATTAAAATACCACAGGGACTTGAGCTCGTTACTTGCCTTAGCTGTGGATGATCCGGGTTCTGTTGTAATTGTTTTGTTTGCATTTCATAGGGAATCAGTTCAGTGGACAAATAAGATAGAAATAAAAACAGATAAGAGGCATTTGTTCTGCCATGTGATCATTTTAAGCAGTCCTGGGAATAGTTCTAGATCTATTTATGATGGAATTAAACGCATACTGCATGTTCATTGTTTACTGTCTCTTTCTAATTTCTGTGTTGTTTCTAAGGAGACATACATAATTTATGATAAGATGCAATATCGTGTGATTTGTTTTTTAAGCCTCGTTCTTGATATCGCCCTCGTGCGTGCAGGGGCGCCGCCACAGCCGTTCTCTGTGGTACAGAGCAGGGCCAGCGGCTGCGGGAGCACCGTCAGGGCAAGCTCCGTGGTAGAGAACGCGCAGGTTTTGCTTTGGGAACTTCTGCATTTAAAATCTTCGGATGAGCTGAGTGGGAGGCCCCCGGGTTCAATCGGCACATGGATTTTGGGGCTTTGCCATGAATAGAAATACATGTTTTGAGGACCGGTCTCCGAGGGGATGTCAGAGCGGTCCGTTCTTATTCATATGGCAAAAGACGACCCCAGTGCCAGTGGACGAGGCTGGGATTGAACAGTTTGTGACCAGAAAGACCCAAGAGGGAAAGTAGCAGCAGCAGCACTGAGTCTGAGCAGCGTTAACTCAGCTCCTCAGCACAGCCGAAGCCTCACGGTGGCTCCGCGGCCTCAGAAAGCAGAACCTGAGGCCAGGGATCCGGCAGGCTACGGCTGAGCGTGTGCGAAGTCCCGGGGGACAGGCTGTGGGGGCCTGGCGGGGGCGGGGGCAGCGCAGGTCACCCGGGGCGGGGGTGGGGAGTCTGACACAAGGGACTCAGACGATGGCTCCATCACGGGGAGGCTCGGGGGGGACTCAGCCGCACCGTAGGTTATGTTGACCACAGTGGCCGTGGTTAAACACAGAGCCCGGGGAGGAAGCCCCGTGTCTCATGCGCAGGGCATGTGTCACCCTGTTGATGGAGGACCTTTGTCTGTGTCTAAGGCTTTAAGACCCTCGTGGGCACCCACTGTCTGCAGGCGCCGGCTCTCCATTCATTCCCTGCTGTCCAAGCCTGAGTCCTTAGCAGCATCTTCATGCAGCCTCCCCAACTAACTAACTTCCTTCCTTCCTTCCTTCCTTCCTTCCTTCCTTCCTTCCTTCCTTCCTTCCTTCCTTCCTTCCTTCCTTCAAACTGAAGCCTTGAGTCTACCTGCCTCACCCCTGGCTCTTCCAGATAGATTCCCAGCTGAGAAATGCCCGTCATCTGCCACCTTTCTTGGGACACAAACCTTTGGTCCTAATCCAACATGGAACCCGAGAGTGTGCCTCTAGAGTCTTTCCAAATGGGCCACCTCTGCCACGTGGCTTGCTCCCACCCCCGCCATCTCCCATGGGCCGCCATTGGGGCCCAGAGCCCGTCTCAGGACCCCCACCCCACTGCCCCTGCTCTGTGTGCGCCCTGTCTGAGCAGGAGGTGGGGCCGTGCTGGGCTGCCTCCCCGGGGCCTCCCCCGCCTCCAGGGTCACGGTGTCACTGGCCGCATCTGCCCCGCGTGAGTCACTCACCGTGAGTTCCCGGACAGCTCGCTTCCTTCTCCCAGGGCAGTTTGCACTGAAGACCCTTGTCTGAGTCCCAGATGCTGGAGTAGCAATTGAATTGTCTGGTCTGAGGAAGAACTTGTGACTGCGGCGTTCTCCTGCTGCAGACACTTGGAGTGGCCTCCCGGTGGCCAATTTGACCCCGTGGTGGCTGCCCTCGCTGCGAGACTGTGGCCTGCAGGCCCCCGCGCTGGGACGGCCGCTGGTGCAGTCACGTGACCAGTGAGCCTGGGTGCCTCAGCTGGTCTCCCGAGGCCTTCTGGGCCCCTGAAGAGCAAGGGTTGCGCGTCCCTGGCGACCTGCCGCCATGTCGCCCATCTCAAAAGAGCGCTCAGCCTCGCACGGTCGGCCATGCAGAGGGGTCCAGCCCCCGTCCCAGCACCCAGCTCCAGCGTGGGGCGCAGGGTGCTGCCAGGGACGGGGTGCGCAGAGGGCTTCAGTCTCTTCTAAAAGGCGCTGTGCGGGGAAGTGGGGGCCCAGGCTCCCGATCAGTGCTGGCACTGTCCCACGGCGCTCGTGTAGAGACTGGTGGCTTCCTAGGGACACAGGCGGAGGGCTGCCCGGCCCGGCAGCGCTGTCACGGTGGGCCGGGGAGACCGCTGGGGAACGGCACAGGGAGCGGGTTGGGCCGTGACTGGGCAGGGGCTGTGAAATGCGGGGGGGTGGACGATGCCGTCTCTCCAGTTGTGCTCGCTGAAGGTAATTCTGGGTTTCCGCTCCTCTGTGGCCAAGAGGAGTCTGGTGTCCTGGGCCGTCTCGGCGTTTGGGGTCTAAAGGAGCCTGTTTTCTGCAAGTAGACATGTGGGGCTCAGCACAACAGGCCGAGGGGCTGTTTGCCCAGTTTACCCTGAGCACTCCTCCCATCGTTTGGGCTGGGCTGTGCTGGGGTCCCCGGGCTGGGTGGGGGGGTCTTCCATATCCCCATTAGGGGGCTCTACAGTCCAGGCCCGGGTGTGTGTGGGCTGAAGTCCAGCTTGCATTTGGCTATGTGGACGCCGCCTCTGACACGGGCTGAGCCCATGAAGGACCCCTGGTGCTAAATTGTCAGCCCAGAAAGGGGTAGCTCCTGCTTCTGCCCCAGAGGGCCCCACCTAGGCCATAGGCCTCTGTCCTCTCCACGTGGCCACCCCGCAGCTGGGCCACGTAGCCTACGTGGGACATTCCTGCACATGGTCCCACATATTTCCTGCTCTGTGTCTACCCAGTGGCCCACCAGTCCTGGAGGAAACCCAGAGCTCGTGTTCCTGAACCAGATGGGGGAGCCTGAGGTACCACTGGGACCCTGGGCCATCCACTGGGGTAGGGTCCCTGCCCGGTCTCTGCTCCACCCTGGTGGCCTGCTTGTCAGGGGGTCCTGCCTCTCCCTCCCTTCCCCCACTGTAGAGAGCAGGCCACCGACTCTCTCCTGCCTGACTCCTGACTTACTTTGCCATAGGCTCTTCACTTAAAAGGCAATTTCTCTAATTGCTCATTTGGGGATCTGATCTGATACCCCCCTGACAGGGGCCTTTGACTAAGGTGTTAGCAGAAATTAAATGTCTATATCTCGAGGTCCTATCTACACAGAGGCCCGCACGTACACCGCCCGTCTCTGCGCGTCCTGTCCCGGGCTCCAGTTTCCATTTCTTGCTAGTTTCCCACTGGCAGAATCACCTCAGGCTTTCCCCCTTACCGCTTGAGCTGAGAGCAGCTGCACCTGCTTGACGGAGAACGTTCTCGTTACGCTCGGGGCCACGGGGCTCATCCACGGCATGCTGGTAACACTGATGCTGAGGCCCACATCCATGTGCCGTAGGCAGGCATGTCACATCCACAGGGAGTCCTCCCATGGGCTGTGGGGCCGGACACCACGTGGCTTCTCCAGGGGCAGCTGCCACGGCCTCCCGCCGCTGCCGACCACACGGGAAGGCGGATCCAGTGCTGCCAGACGTCCCACCATGTTGACAGACCACAGAAAGCCACGTTGTCAGTGAGACCTCCTGATTCACACATTGGGCTCTGCAGGGGTGTTCCCCCCCCTGCACCCCTCTCTGGCCTCCCGCCAGAGGCTCCAGGCATGCACTGTGACCCCCGAGGCTGACCTGTGGCCTGTGGTGCCCAGGCCCTTCCCTCTGCTTCCTGCTGGGTTTCGCCCATGGAGCTCCAGCTCCAGACAGTTCGTGCCTGACAGGGATCAGAGGCACAGTGGGGTCATCAGGGTGCTGACGGTAGCTGTGGGTGTGACAGGCCCCTCGGGAAGGACAGGGCGGGGGGGAGGACAGGCACTGGGCGCTGGGCTGCAGGTCCTCCAGGCCCATGACCAGCATGGCCTCCGCCCAGTGACGTATCACTCACGCACGTAGAGGAGGAGGCCGGTGTGGCCGCCCCTGCAGGCGAAGGAGCCGTGGACACCTGAGCGACACCTCAGTGAGGCTAGTTAGAAACGTCTGCCCTGCCCAGAACACGCAGCCACCCCGGGTCTGATCAAACGGCCTGATCGTCATCCCTGTTGTCCGTGGGCCTGAGTGCCGTCCCTTCCATCCCTGGTACTCCAAGTGTGGTCCACGGGCCTGCAGCATCAGCCTTGCTGGGGGCTCGTGGGAAGAACCTCAGGCCGGGGCCTAGACCCACTGGGTCAGCATGCATTGCGAAAAGATCCCGGTGACTCACATGCAGATCCCAGGCTGAGGAGCGCCAACGACCAGTCATCTGCCGCCCCCACTAACTCCGGAGAATGGTGTGTGCCGTGAGGGTCTACACCTCCAGATCTCAGGAAGCAGAACTCCCAGCTTAAGATGCAGGTTGAACACACTGCCCTGGGTCCTCCTGAACACCCACCAGAGAGCTAGGATACCGGGATAGGTGTTAACCTAAGTGGACAAAGGTCAGAGAAGGGGACAAGAAATTCAAGGTGGCTGGAGCTCATGGGGAACGGGGCCGGTAGCCAGCAGATCCACTCCAGCAAGCCGGAAGGGAGGAAGGGAGGGGAGGAGGCTTCCTTCCCTGAGAGACTGACCAGGGGCCCGTCAGGAGGGCCTTCCCAGGGAAATGCCCACCGCCGCCCCATCACGGAGCCTGGCAGCCAGCTCCCCGATGCTGCAGCGTGACCATGAGCCCACAGACAGAGAAACACGCAGCAGGAAAGCAGAGACTGAAAATCGGCAAAGGGAATTTCCAAACCCCAGCTCTTCGTGTCCTCGGGAGACGAGAGGAGGTCCTGCCCATGTAACAGGATGGGATGCTGTTGGAAAGAGCAGCAGAATGTGACCCTCAAGGCAGAAGTCCTGCAGCACTGGGCTGCCCAGTGAGGAAATGTCCTGAGTGCAGAGCAGGAAGGTGGAGGGGCCAGGAGGGGCGGGCTGGAGGAACGGACCCTTCTCCCTTGCAGACCTGCAGACTGCAGACCCACAGACCCCAGACCGCAGACCCCAGACCCGCAGACCCCAAACCACAGACCCACAGACCACAGACCCACAGACCCCAGACCGCAGACCCACAGACCCCAGACCGCAGACCCCAGACCTGCAGACCCCAAACCACAGACCCACAGACCCCAGACCGCAGACCCACAGACCCCAGACCGCAGACCCCAGACCTGCAGACCCCAAACCACAGATCCACAGACCACAGACCCACAGATCCCAGACCGCCACAGATCCCAGACCTACAGACCCCAGACCCGCAGACCATAGACCCAAAGACCGGCAGACCTGCAGACCGGCAGACCTGCAGACCCGGGAAATCCCATGGCGGGAGCTGTTGTCTGAGCCTGCAGGCTGAGCTAATTAGCACCAAGGTGAGAACACAACTGCTTTGCGATTTCTGTGTAGAGAATATAAGTCCAGGAAAAGCCCCTTCCTGTATTTAGTGTGAGAGCTCCAAGTTAGCTACTGGATTTCCCCAAGACTCAAGTAAATTAAATGAAATTTCCTCCAGCTCTTATTTTTAACTTGCTGTCTTAAGAGAGGGGATTCATTGGCATTCAAATCCAGCAACAGCAGAGAGAGAGAGAGGTGCTTCTAGCTGTTTCCTCCTTCCACACCCGAGGCAGCCCTGATTTTACTTTTACAGGTTAGGCATCTCCCTGCCGAGCAAGTGGGCAGACCCCCTAACAGTCAGGGTTTTCATGGGGCCTGGCCCTTCCCTGGTGGGCAAGTGAACGGAGCGGTAACACCTCCCCCCCGGGAGCTGCTGATCATCTCCTCGGCCTCGGGGCCCCGGGAGGAAGCCCACTGGCAGCACCAGCACCTGCTCCCGAGCTGGCCCTCAGGAGAAACGCTGTTCTTCAACCGGTAGGTGGGTGGCCCAGCCCCTGGCGGGCTCTCTCCTGAGCATCAGTTGCAGGGGGCGCAGGCGCCTTCCTCGCCCCCCGAACGGGCTCTGCCCATGCTTCTCTTCCCCCGGATCACGACACGGCGGGTCCACACCTGCATGACATGGGCTCTGCCCGCCAGTCCCCAGCTCCCCCGTAGCCAGGACACAGAATGTGTTCTATCCCCATGTGACTCCGTGGGTGCATGACTGGAATCCTGAGTGATTCGCATCCAGAGGACACGCGGCCCCGTCCAAGGCCCTGGGGGCTGCGGAACCTGCCTCGGACCAGGGCCAGCAAACTGTGCTCAAAGCAAACCCGAGACTCCCTCCTGGACCCGTGTCCTCCGAGCCTTCCCCATCAGGGAAGATGCACCCACATGCGCTCTGCTGCTCCCCGAGACTCCGCTGCTCCCTACCACCCAGACCGCAGGCGCTCCGGGACGCGGTCCTGCCCTGTGCACTGCTGGTCCCCCCGCCTGGCAGACAGTGGGTGCTCCGCGAGCATCGCCTGACGATTTCATGAATCCCCTGGGTGACAAACGCATGCATCTCCTCTTTCGGAATCCCTCGGGGGGGGGCAGGGCCTGAGGTTCAGATTTGTTGGAGACACAAGGACAGGGTGAGGGTGGGCTCGTCCTGCAGGTGCTTGGCGCCAGGCTTGTCCTGTGCGCCCCTCATCGCGGGTCCTTTCCCCCATTGCCTCCGATTTGCTGGGTGGTTTGTGCCACTGTGTCTATCTGATGGGCCCAACTGTGCAGGAGAAATTCGAGCAGCATCTCTAATGAATAACGGGATGTGCTGGCTGATGCGGCAGCATTTGGGGCTCAGAACGGCCTCCCGTGCAGACAGCAGCCTCTCAGGACGGAAAGGCCTTCCAGGGGTTCATTCTGCATCGTGTGTTCATGGACCAGTGACCTGAAAAGCACTGTAGTTGTGCTCTCCGTGAGGCCTCGGAGCTTCTGGTGGCCGCTGGGTTCCCGGACGTCATCCCTCACGGACCGCCTGAGCTTGGCCGTTTGACAGAACCACCCTGGGTCCCGGGCCTGGGCATTCATTCCCCCCTCCGCGGGTGACCCCTCAGCGCCCTCTGGTCCCGCACGGCCCCCGCAGCCACACCCCGCATCCCCCCCTCCGCCAAGTGTGACTGCCACGCGCGTGGGGCCCGGGTCTGCTTGCTCACCGTGGTGTCCCCAGCGCCAGCGAGTCCGGAACGAAGGGTCTGATGAGCGAGCGGGCAGGTGGGCGCTCCATCCGCACAGCGTTGACAGCATCAGCCTGCGCCCGTCCGCTGGCTCTGCACTGCGGGGACCACCTGGCTGCCCTGGGAGCTGGTTAAGTGCAAGTGCCTGGGTCATCCCAGGAGTGTGGGCTGGAGCCCGGGATCTGCATTCGTAAGCCGGCCTTCTAGAGGCTTCTAAGCGGACACCAGGTGGGCCCCCCCAGCCTCAGGTAGGTTGTCCTACAGGGCAGGCTACGCTAAGCTGGAAGCAGGATCGTGCTCTGCTTCCTGCAGGGCCTGGCTCCTGGTAAAGTGCTCAGCAGGTTCGAACCCCAGCAGCGTTTCCCCACTCCCCTCCCTGTCTGCATCCCCTTCCGTGATCAGGATCCAGTGAGGACAGTGAGGACGCTGCTCCGCGGTCCCTCCTCCTGGACCCTGAGGATTCGTCTCTACACTGACAGTTGTGAAGAGCCGATGAGAACCACAGACATCTCCCAGAAAGAGGCTCTCAGGGACTGCACGCAGGGGATGAACTTGCGTTCACAGGCTGTTTCCTCATCAGTGCGGGGGCTCGGCAGCGTCAGGACCGGGCCCCGAACCTGCAGGATCTACATGAGCAGACGGGATGTGGGACTCGCCACCCCCACTCTGCTCACGGTTCATCCAGAGCAGCCCCGATGTGCCTCTCCAGCATGTGGCCCAGGGAGGAGACGGGGAGGTTCTGGGCCCAGGAGGGACTGGGGTGAGAGCCCCAAGGTCAGTGCGGGGGTGGGCTCGGCTGGGGGGCCAGAGTGCCCGAAGAGAGAACAGAGTGCTCCCCTGAGCTAGCCCTGCGCCTGCTCTCTCCTGGCTCAGGGGTGCACAGGGCAGACCCAGACACACATGTGCACATGCACACACACACGTGCACACATGGAAGCACAGCATGCACACACGGAGACACACACATGCACACACACGAGCACACACATACAGAGACACACGTGCACACACGGAGACACACACGTGCACACGCACATACAGAGACACGCGTGCACACATGGAGACACACACGTGCACGCACACACACGCGACCATAGAGGCACATGCACACATGAGCACATGCACACAGACACACAGACATGCACACACGTAACCCGCACACGCAGCCACATTCACACGCACATATGCACAGACAAGCACACACGACCGTGTAGGAAACACCATCGCCCCTGTGCCATCGGCATCATCCTGTTTGCGAGGACTTTTTCCTGTCGCTGAGATGTTCCCCATCTGCCACCTGCCCCAAACCTCGGAGAGGCCAGGCCCCGCTGGGTGGTGACAGTCTCTGCTTCCTCCGCAGGAATCCGCCGTCCAGCATCTGGACAGCTGCAGAGCTCACCGTCCTGAGAACCTCCGATCACCTGCCTCTGCAAAGGGGCTCCCCAGGCACGCCCAGAACTCATCAGGTCACATCGTTCAGACATTCAGGAGCCCGCTCTTCCCCAAACTGGACAGGATCCCCTACTGTGCAACCGGGATGGGAGGACATCTGAACCCTCCGAGAACACACGGCGTCCCCGGGAGCTGTTCCCACAGGCACGCCCACCCGCGGGGTCTGAGTGCCCGGTCCACACGGCCCTGATGCACTTCTGTCCTCTGGTGGGCTGGCAGAGAGGCCCCTGCTGTGCGCCACGGGAAACCCCGGGTCACCACCACAGGTCTCTGTCTGGGACGCGGGCTGTGGGGGGCCCGGACCGGGCCACTGTGGGATCCCGGCGGGTCTGGTGCATTCCCAGCCTCCTCAGGCCACCAGGGTCTGCTCCCCTCCCGGCCTGGGCCACAGGGAGGGACCAGGGGTCCCTGGAGGGGAGGGGGCTGCAGCTGGGCCTTCCTTATGAAAGGTCCTCAGAGAGCCGCACAAGGCGGCCTTGTTGGGAACAGCCTCCCCCAGCTCGGGGTTTCCTCCCACAGGGGCAGGAAGGGTGACCCCGGGACCGCGGTCCGATGGCCTGCCCTGCGGGGGCCACTGCCGGTCTATTTCTAGCTTCAGTCTCGGGCCCCCCCGGCACTGGGACCCTGAATGAAGCTCTTTGCAGCTCGACCCGTCTGCCCTGTGGCCTCCCTGCAGCTGTCCCCTCCCTGAGGACAGAGGTGACAGATCTCAGGGTGGGGGGCAGTAGGAGGGCACAGCTGTGAGGGTGGATGTGGCAGAGGCCTCAGCACCAATGAAGAGGCTCCCTGGGGACTCTGGAGGCACAATGCCCTTCCTCCACAACCTTCCGTGCCCCCCCTTTGCCGTGCAGGGGAGTCCCAGCCCCTCTTACCCGAGGTCGTCCCTGTCATACCCACCCTCAGTGCCCCCACCTCCCTCTGTCCCCGGGGTGAGGCCAGGAGCCTCCCAAGGGCAAGGTCAGGGGCACTGCGCCCTGAATCTGGGCACTGACAACAAGACTCAGCAGAGTCCAGTCCGCAAACACAGGCCCGGGGGTGCACAGGGTGACGATGACCATGACGCCCAGCCCCGGGAACAAGGTGAGCGCCCCATGCCCTCCCAGCTGGAAAGGGCTGGTCAGGGAGCCTGGCCCCTGGGGATGTGGGGGTGTCGGCAGCCCCGAAGGGTCCCATCATGTGGGGCCGGGAGTGGGTGGGTCCACTGGGCTTCTCTGGGCCTCAGTTCCCTTGTCTGTAAGATGGGCCCGGGAATCCCAGCAGGGAGCTTCAGGGGCTGTTCTGAGGATGGGGGAGTGAACACGGGGGCCCACTTAGACCCCACCTGGCACGGGGCGCCCCAGAGTGCCCGGGGCTTCCCCCCAGGGTCAGTAATGATAAGGACAGAGATTCTCTCTGCAGACCGAGAACCCCCTCTGCTCCGGACCTCGACGCTCACAGGACCGTCCAGTTGCTGCCTGCCTCGGGGTCAGTGTGGGATCAGGACCGCCCAGATTTTAGGTGGGATGGGGTCGATGCAGGAGTTAGGTGCTCACACAGCTGGGGAGCGGGCTGAAGGGTCCAGACGAGCCCGCGACATGACGCGGTTCACTGCAGACCTGACCCGCAGGCCGGCCTCCTCTGACTGGAATTAGACGCAGACCCTCTTAGACCATGGAGTGGGCGCCAGCCTCCTCCCCCCATTGCCACCTGCCCCTGTTCTGGGTGCTTGTCTGTGTCCTGTTCACCTGCTGTGAGGAGGGCCCTGACGCAGAGCCTGGCCCACCGCACCTCTGCCTTCACTCGGCTCGCTTGCCGGGCCCCTCCTCCCAGCAGGAGAACAGGGCTTTTCTCCTCCCGGCCCCTGCACACCCCGAGCCTCGGGGCGCCCCGAGGACCAGCTGGAGCGGCCTCTTCCTGGGGGAGGTGCCCAGTGGTGAGGGGCCCTGGCTGGGAATGTCAGGGGCAGGATTTTGGGGGGCTCTGACTCCAGCATGGTGTCTGGGGCAGGATGACATCCCGCAGGGCTGTGGCAGAGCGAGCTCAGAGCAGCAGGACTATTCATGAGTCCTGAGAAACACTCCAAGGACACCTAGAGATTTCGGGGACCAGCCGTCTGATGGGGAGTGGGTCCTGATGTCACCCAGGTGAGCTAGTGAGCCAGCAGAACAGAAAAAAAAAAAAAAAAAACAAAAAAAAACAGGCCCAGTTATGAAGGGGAAAGTAATGAAAAACTGAGGATGGAGCAGCTTCAGGCATGGTTCGATCCAGTAGCTCAAGTACTGGCAGCAGGGCCTGACCTCTCTTTATCTCGTGGCTCACATTCCCTGCGTCCACGTCCCTCCCAGGCCAGCATCTCCTCAGTGTCACGTCCACCAAAACAAATTCTCTTCTCCAGGCAGACGCAGAAACCTGCCAGCCCTGTATCCATCCCCCTGGCCATGGAATGGAATGTGCTGGTCTGCACAGGCCCAAGTGACATGACCTCACCTGGGGTCGGGGGTGCCATCAGCCCCACCCAGACCACCTGGACAGCGTGGGGGAGAGCACCCCCAGGGAGACCAGGTGCTGTTACCTGAGAAGGACCCAGCTCACTGGGCTGCCCTCCAGGATCCCCGAGGAGCTATCACACTGGGCGCCCCAATTCCTGTCCAGAAATGGGGCCGCCACCTCCCAGCACCCAAGACGCCGCAACTTCTCTCCTCGGGAGCCTGCAGGTTCCACATGAACAAGACGCCAGGACAGGGGTGCAAGGCCGGACCTCACAGACCCCCGCCCTGGGAGGAGAGCTTCACGCACCTGCAAGGACCCCGTCCTGCCAGGACCCAGGCCACCCTGGGCTGTGTTCTGAGTGACTGCTCCGCTCACCAGGAGCGGTGGGAGAGGCACGGCAGCAAGGACGCTTGCTAATTAATGAGACTCCGCTGTAATTCGCTGCTTCTGGGCCAAAGCTAGGCTGTTAGCGGGGCTCCTGACGTGGGGGGAGGAGAAGGGTTAACTCGTGAGGGGAGCAAATGAAAGTCTTGGAATCCAAGACGTTTCTGAGTCTGTGTTTCGTCCTGGTAATTAATTGGATGGAAGCTATTAGATTTTATGAGGAAACCGGAGATAATGCAGGTTCGCTGAATCTCGGGAAGATTAAGTTAATTTATCTGGTTCAGGAACTGCCAGAAGCATCCGCAGAGACGCTGTTTCAAAGGGAGGAGCGGAGCCCGGGTGAGCAGCTCGGGCTCATTTTCTCGTGCCTGCAGCTCGCTGAGGGGCAGGGGGCGTCTGCTCAGAGTGGGGGCTCCGGGCTCAGCCAGCCTGGACCCCAGCTCCGCAGGGCCCTGTGGCCCCGGGCAGGGGCAAGCCTCGGTTTCCCCATCGGGCGTGCGGGGCAGGACAGCGCCTGCCCTCTGGGGTGTGTGTGGGGCTTCCCGGAGGTCATGTCCTGGGACGCCCCCTGCCCCTCAGGGGTCAGCAGAAAGGACCTGGTGCTCAGGGGTCCTGGGCCCCTCCCAGGGGCGCTGGCTGGCCTGGGCGGGGCCCGCACCTCTCGGAGCCCTTCCCGCCCCACCGCACCCCTCCCTGCCCCTCCTAGCCCAGCCCCTACGCTCCCTTTGTAACTACCCACCTCCTCCTAGACTCCAGCTCCTACCCTTGGCTCTGGACTATTTTATTTCAAATGCAAATACCCTGCTGGAGATCTAGTTCTGGGTCTTGCAAATATTGACACTTTACAATCAGATGGGGCTCCCTCTCCCCGGGGGCCCTCGTGAGACAGGAGCCCAAAGGGCTGTGCCATCTGCGGAGGGCGGTGGCAGGACACTCTGCTGTTCCCTCCTGTCCTCTGACCGTGTTCTCCCCGCCCCCGCCCCCGCCCCCGGCGCAGTGCTCTGACGCTGGAGAGCTGGTTACCCACTGCTCCCGGGTCCTCTGTGACTGTGTGTGCGTGTGATGCTGAAATAAAATACATGTTGTGCCTGGAAAGCTCCGAGTGGTAGAATATTCTTCCCGATTGAGGCCTAGTCACATTTGTAGTTAGCGGACTCATCTTCAAAACAACATAAATAGATGAAATATTTATATAATGTGTATATTTATATCATATATAAATTATATAAGTATATAACATAGATCTAATTTTATATAATGTGTGAGATCTCGACATACATAATATGGGGATATTATATATTTGCATATTTAATATATCAACATTTTTATAACCATAAATTTGTAATAGTTTCAATGCCCCCTTAGAGAAATGGGTTGGAATATCCTGTGGCCTTGAGCACCACCTGGGGTAACCCATTGGCCCCCCAGGGGGCTCGGGATGGGGATGCTTGTCCCCTCCTGAAATGCACCTTACCTGGCCCTTCCGTGGGTCCCGTCCTCTCTCAGCACGTTGGGGCCTTCCCTGCACCTCAGCCACTCCCTCTCCGGGGCCTCTGCTCAGGGAACCTGCGAACCGGCCTTCTCAGGATCTGTTCTCCAGAAACTCAGCCACAGACTAACGTCTGATGAAATATTTACTGACATTCCTGTGCAAACACCAACAGAGTGTACATTCATCATGGAGTGCCTGTCCCCACCCCTGCCTGTCCCACAGGCACCAGCTCCAGAGCCCCTCCCCTCCCCGGCCCTCCCTCTGGGACAGGCTCTCCAACCTGGCCTAGGAGGCCTTTTCCTCCCCCTCGTCCTCCCCCTCCCCTGGCTGCCACCCAGTTGCGGGCCCGGCAGACCAGCCCTGGCGGCGGCGGGGAGGAGGCAGGGGCTGCTCACACTGTTTTCCTGCCTCACCCAAAAGGACCTTCAGACTAGGGAGGACCCCACCACCTGGGAGCCTGTGTGCCCCTTGTGGTCAGACAGCCAGGCCCTGGGAAGGGGCAGACCCCACCTGCTCCTGCCCCAGGAAGGAGGCTCTTCCAGACACTGTTCTGGGCTCCTTCAGTTCCCAAAGAGGCTGCTTGGGGGGCTCACCAGATCGCACTCAACCCGGGGAGTGCCTGGTGGGCTGGGCTCTGTCCCGGGACCGGCTCAGGATGCCAGGGGTGTGGGGGTCACAATCCCAGTCCTCTTAGGAATGAGCAGGGCCCTGAGCCCACTGCACCAAGATCAGCCTCTGCTCGGGGCCTGAGAAGTGCCTCAGGGGCCAACCAGCTCCACCCTCACCCTCTACCTCCCTTCCTCCAGCCCCATCCCGACAGTAACAGCGCTTCCGGTGAGATACAAGAAAGAACACATCTGCTGAGACAGTCAATGTGTACGACGCATCCTGATGTCCGGAAGTGAGCACGATAGGGGACTGGGGATTTTTTGAATTGTTTATTATGATGTCGTTGACGTAGAGCATCATATTACCTTCCGGGGCCCAACACGATCCGTAGCTTCCACAAGATGGCACCACAATTACTTACACCTGTCACCAGACCGACAAACTTTCATCCTTCTGAACTTAGCAACTTTCAAATATGCAGTACGGTATTGTTAACCACGGGCACCGTGCGGTGGTCCCAGACTTACGTATTTTAAAGCAGGAAGTTTAGGGGTGTCCGGGTGGCTCTGTTGGTTATGGGGCCAACTCGTGATTTCGGCTCAGGTTGATGAGGGAGCAGAAGGCTGGCTGGGGACAAAGCACAAGCTGACACCCTGCAAACCGCCCCCCCGGGTGGGCTCTGTGTGACATTCTTCCAGGAAGCTCCCAACTCCCTTCATGTTAATCCTTGCTAAGAGGGGAAAACAACCTTAACCTGACAATGGCCAGGCCTCTGGTCTCCTGGCAGTCTTCTTTAACACGTGAAAATCCTTCTGAAACCTCTCTTTTCCTTACCTCCCCCAACTCCCAAGTACATAATCAGTCACTCCTCACAACAGGGCAGCAGCTCTCTCTGCCCATGGGTCCTGTCCCTGGGCTTTAATAAAACCACCATTTTGCACCAAAGCCGTCTCAAGAATTCTTTCTTGGTTGTCGGCTCCGGACCTCACCCCACCGAACCTCACCTATATTCCAAAACCGCTCCTCGGTAAAGGTTGACCTGACCCACAATCTTACCTCTACAGGATCTAAACTCAGAAACGGAACCAACCCTGGCCAGAGAATCGAGAATCAATGGTGTGCACTCTTGCTCCTGACTTTGACCTCCACTCTGTCACCTGAGGATAACTTTTGCCCCAATTCCCTGCCGAATCCCCACTGCAAAGCCCCTTCCTGAATACGTGTCCACCCTTAGCTTACAACCTCCCCAGGCTTACCCTTCCAGAAGACATCTGTGTGAAGATCCTCACGTGCGCCTCACCTGGTGCAAGTAAATTTGCTTATTTTCTGGCTTGGTTGTATCTTTTACTTACTTATTTATTTTTATTTTTTAAATTTTTCTTAATTTTAATTAATTTATTTATTTAGGCTGTGACCTTTAGCTCCACATCCATCAGGAGGCAAACACACCTTCCTCTAAGTACTCCTGCCCCCAAGCAGTATTGATTAAAACAATTAAATCCATAGCTACCAGATACACTGAGAGTAAGATCCAAACCCCTCCCCGTGACCTGTGAATCAGGACACACCTCCTCTCCCACCTCCTGACATCCTCCTCCTCTACCCCCCTCCTGCCACACTGGCCACTTGTGTCCTTAAGACACCTGTCTCTCTGCCTCGGGGCCTTTGCACGAGCGGTCCCCTCCCCCTGGAGTGCTCTTCCTGTCTCGGCACTGAGGACATTTGAGTTCGTGGCCCATCCTGAGTCTGCTGGAGGCCCAGACGTGTGGTGGCCCTGCTTAGGAGCTGTCTGAGGGGGGCAGAGCTGCCTGGAAGTGACATTCCTAACTCTGTGTCATCCTGACAGGACCCCGCCCCCCCCCACTCCTCCCACGGCTGTGAGCCCAGGATGTGGCTCTGGGCAAATTACAAGTAGGCCCTTCCTCAGACATGTTACTGCCATCTGCTGGGAAACCGTCCCTGTGAGGGCATGGCTCTAGGATGACTGATGGGAACTGTACTGCCAGACTTGGGCAGTGCACAACCTGGCCAACCGCACCTGGCAGCCCTGCCTCCTCCACCTCCTCTGCACTCCCTGACTCTTCATTCTGACCCAGAACTCCAGCCGCCAGTTGACACTGTGTGTTTTATGAAATAAATGTCTGTCTGGTCCCTTGAATAGAACCTCCAGGAGGGCTGGGGTTTGGTTGTTTTAGTGAAGGTTGAGCTTCCAGGGCATGAAACCGTGGCTGGCACAAGGCAGGGACTGGACCAACATGTGTTGAGGAACCGAATGAATGATGTCTCCTTCCCCCCTTCCCCCGTGCCCCGTCGGAGGGCGGGGCCCCTGGTGCGTGAGCCGCCCCCGCCAGACCCAGGGCCCCCGGGCGCGGTCCGGGGAGACGCTGGGCAGGCTCTCGGTCCGGGGGCTCTGCGCACGAGGAGCCGCGTCCGGGCGGCGCTGCCAGGTGCTCAGGGACACTCAGGCGCAGCCCGAGGGAAACGAGCCGGGTTCTCTCATCACGGGACTGTGTGGACGACCGCACGGGCCCCGAGGAGCTGCCACTGAAAGTTCAAGCTCAGAAAACAGTTGCGGCTCCCGCAGAGTCACTGTGTGCGGGGCCCGCTGGCTTTCCGAGCAGGCGTGGCCGGCCAGCAGCGGCCGCGGGAGCGCGGAGCGCACGTGCTGGGGGCCTGAGCTGAACCCGCACCGGGGCCCCGGGGACTCGGAGCCTCTCGTCCTGCTAAAGTGCCCGCAACCGCCAGGCAGGCGGGAGCCACGGAGGCGCGAACGCAGGGACCGAGGCCCAGGACCGCGCGCTCACGTGACTGGCAGGTGCAGGGCGGGCGGGGTGCCGCCTCGCGTCTGCGGGCCCGCGGGGTGCGCGGGGCGGCTCCGCCGGTCTGTCCCCGTGTCACATCCTCTCTCTCCCTCCTGCGCTGTCTTCATGCACGGGACGTTCCCCTCCCGGTGCAATGTCCCCTCCCGGCCCAGGACGCCCCTGCCCTCCCCGCCCACCTTCCCACGTCCCAGATCCTGGAACCCCATCTGCCGGGCCCGCTTGGGTGGGGCCCCATCCCCAGCCCCTCCTGTGACCAGGACACAGAGCACAGCGACTGCGCAGGCCTGGGGTCCCCTCGGATCCTGGCTGCAGGCCGGGGGCTGCAGAGTCTACCCCCTCCCACAGGCCCTGAGAGTCAGGTGCGTGGGGCTTCTTCCAGGGACGGGGTGGGGGACAGGGAAGGGGGGGTCTCAGCAAATCAGGGGACGCCAGCTGACCCCCAGCTCCCAGGCCAGCAAACAGGTCTCTGAATGGGGACTGAGCTGCTCCGGGCCCCATGGCTGGCAGGAAGCCCAGCGGGTCCTCAGCAGGGCTGGCTGTCTGCCTGTTTGCCTGTCTGTTTGCCCGTCTGCCTGTCTGGCTGTCTGTCTGTCTGCCTGCCTGTCTGTCTGTCTTTCTGTCTGCCTGTCTGCCTGCCTGTTTGTCTGTCTGTCTGTCTGCCTATCTGCCTGGCTGTCTGTCTGCCTGTCTTTCTGTCTGCCTGTCTGTCTCCCTCTGCCTGCCTGTCTGTCTGTCTGCCTGTCTGTCTGCAGGGCCCCTGTCCTCACCCCCTGGCTGCGTTGGGAGCAGCTGCTTCCCGCGGAGGCATCCGGGTCCTGGCCCCATCCCTCTGTCCCAGCTGGGCCCCCACCCCGTCCTCTGGGGAGCAAGGCTGCGAGGGGACATGGTCGGGTGGTCGGGCAGGAAAGGGTCCCAGTGGTGAAGGGGTTAGGAAGCCAGACCAGCAGGGAGCCCTGGGTGCCTGGGGGACAAGGCGCAGCCTGAGGACAGGTAGGAAGGTGCATGCACGGAGGAGTTTCAGACCCTACAGCCCACAGAGCAGCGGCTACATCAGTACTCACAGGGACTATGCCATCCGTCACCGAGGAGCGCGCCCATGTGTCCGCACCACCTCCCCGGCTCCACCCAGGTCGTCAGCCCGCCAGCCTGAGGACCGTGTCCACGGCACAGGGGGGTCAACTGAGAGCCCAGCGGTGGCCTCATTGCCCCAGGTCCCAGGGCCGCCGACCTCGGAGCCTGGCCCTTCCGCTCCTCCTGCCCCAGAGCCGGGGTCCTGCCGCCTCTCCCGGAGCCCCCAGCCTGTAGGGGCCACGGGGCCACGGGTCCAGCAGGGATCCCGGCTTTCCCTCCCCCTGCCCCGAGTGCACAGGCGCAGACCCCGGGCCACGGCTGGTGGTGTGTCAGGGAATGTCAGGGAGCGCCTGTCCGCTCGCTGTCTGCAGGCTCGGGGTCACGCGGGAACCAGCTGCAGCCTGATCCCTGGGCAGCAAATGACAGCAGGCTCAGGGCAGCAAAACCAGGGCCTGCTGCGTCTGCCGCCCCGGGGATCTGGGCCCCGAGTGAGGGGACGGACAGAAGCTCCATCGGGAGTCCGCGTCCGCAGCCGCCACTCGGACCCCGGTCCTCCTGCACCGAAAGCCTTCCTGTGTCCCCGGGGTCCCACGGACACCAGGCTCTCCGCCTTCTCCCAGGGCGCTCGCTAGACAGACTCTCTCCTGGGCCAGTGGGAGTCTGAGGAGCCCAGAGAGGTCGTGCGGGGAGGGGGCGCAGCCGCGGACCCCGAGCGCCAGACGCAGCGGCTCTTCAGACCTGGAGGGACAGAAGCGGGTCTCCGAGCACCTCTGTAGGACTCACCTGCCTGCCCGGGGGGCTGGACCGCTCCTGGGGGAGATCCTGGTCTTGTTGTCTGGATTCCTGGATGCCAGGGAGGGGAGCGGGGTCGGGACAGATGGTCTGTGTCGCCCCCACCCTCCCCTGCTTCCTGGGCTCTGGGTGCTTCTCCCCTGCACTGTGGGATCGGCACACACACATGCATGCACACGGTTGTATACACAGATGCACACATTCAGGGACACGTGTGGGCACACACACAGATGCACACACACACAGATGCACACACATGCACACGCACATGCACACGCACACACACAGATGCACACACACACAGAGATGCACACACACACACAGATGCACACGCACACACACAGATGCTTGCAAGCACACAGATGCACACACATGCACACGCACACACCACGGGACAAACAGACCGCCTGAAAGAGCTCCTCAAAGTCAAACTAGAACGGCCATCTCTCTTGGTGTCCCCAGCACTCCCTGATCACCGGGTAAGAGTAGTAAGGCAAGGATGCAGTGTGGACTGCAGTTACTAGTGACGCATGGGTAAGAGTCATGAATTGTGACGAATGCAGGGGAGGCCGTGAGATCTCTGCTCTGTCCCCGCAGCTCCTGCCATCAAACCCTTCCTAACACGTGTGGACGTTCCTAGGGTGGGGTTGGGGCCGCGGGCGCAGCTGAGAGGCCTCAGAGCTGTTTCCCACGTGAAGGCGGGTAGTAGCAGAGGGGAGGGCTCCTGGGCCGGCGGAGTGGGGCGTCTCCCGGGACGCCAGGACCCTGGCGCCCCGGAGAAGGTGTTGTGCGCCGGTCCATGAACTTCTTCTGGGTTTCTTGTTTGCTTTTATCTGCCCAAAATGAGGCATGTCCGTAAGTGCAGAGTATGAAATGGGGTCTGGCGGGGAGAAAAGTGTTTCTTTTCTGGGACTTGGAGCACAGAGTCCCCCTGTGGGCCTCACCGGAGGCCACCATCATCACCCTATCTTAAAGGGTCTTTGCAGAGATGGGTGAACACGAACAAGCCCATGTAAGAACATACATGAACAAGATACACGTGTCCACACATGGATTCCCCAGATGGCAGCACACAGGTACGTGTTTTTATATCAGACGACCTTCCCTTTCAGATGAGCAAACATCTCGAGGGTCCTTCCACGTCGTGAGGCTGCAGCGCCCTCGCTGTGGGGAGACGGCAGAGGCCCGATGCACAGACGCCCCGCAATTCAGGTGGTTCCCTATCAACAGACGTTTATTTCAGCCTTTTGTTACAACAAATAAGCCTACAATGAATGTCCTTGTGCAGACGTCCTTGTGCACATTAGAGCATTATTTGTAATGCATGCTGGAATGCTCTGAGAATATTGTACAATAATTTACTTAATGGAGCCCTATTTTTAAACATTTAGATTGTCTCCAATTTTTCCACCATTATAAACACTGCTATGATCATAAATCTTGGCACACACTCCTGATCACTTCCCTGGGATGAATTTCTAGAAGGAAGGGCTGGAGTGCTTTCAACCTTCAAGCTGCTTCAAGCCCATTTTGCAAGGGCTGAGTCAGGGCCACCCAGGCTGGTGGTGCGGGTTGTGCACTGCTCAGGATGCCCAGGAGGGGGCAGGAGGGGGCTGAGGAGGGGCCTGTGGTGCACGGGCCAGGTAGCTAGGTGTCCCCGGGAGCAGGTGCCTTTCTCTAGTCTGCACAGAGGTGCTGTTGGTGCTAGCAGGGCCCGGGCTGAGCTGTCGGAGGCAGAGTCTGAGGTCACAGTGGGCCCCATGCAGCTTCAGACACATGTCATCTGAACTACTCCTCCCTCTGCAACACCAGCCGTCAATTAACACCGAGTCTTCTCTTCTCTGAGCCCCCGACTGGGCAGCCTTTTCCAGACAAGCAATTCTTGAAGGATCTAGACTTTTCCTTCCTCTGAACCTTAGTGCCGCCCAGGCCATAACGTACGAGGGGAGCAAGAGGGACACCTGCCCCATGGGGCCACCTTCTGAGTTCAAAGTGAAGCTGAAAAGCTCAAAGCCTGCATTTTAACTTTTAATACCACCCTGTTTCAAAGTCGGCTTCACACAGACAAGTTAAAGCACACGAATGTCCTCAGGCCACCGGTCGGCCATGTCTACCTTAAAAGTTTCAAATGCAGCTGAACCAGCAGAATCATTCTGAAGTAATGAGCTCTGGCAGGGAAACTTCTTTTTTTTTTTTTAAGATTTTATTTATTTATTTGAGAGAGAGAGAAAGCACATGAGAGGGGGGAGGGTCATAGGACGAAGCAGACTCCCCGCCAAGCAGGGAGCCCGATGCGGGACTCGATCCAGGGACTCCAGGATCATGACCTGAGTCGAAGGCAGTCGCTTAACCAACTGAGCCACCCAGGTGCCCAGGAAGGGAAACTTCTTGAGTCCAGGGAACGGTTCCTTCCCACCATCCAACCGGGCATGCACCTCCCCGGGGAACACAGGGCTCTTAGAGGGAGATGCTTCTCCCTTCCCTCCTCCGGGCACCAGGGCTCCCTTTTCTCACTGGTGGGGCTGAGTGGCAACACCCTCAGGAGGACCTGTGGAGGTGCTCTCCAGTCCTTTATCTGCTGGAAATGACCCAACAGGAGGAGCCGTGGGTCACGGCCCCCAGTCACTCACAGCATGAAGACCTAGCCCCCTTGGGAAGGTGGACTGTGAGCCCCGGTTCTGCGCTGTCCCTTGGGGAAGCCATCGCCCTGCAGGGCCACCTGTGAAGCTGAGGCTGCATCTGCCGGGCAGACCTGGATGCGGGACCCGTGGGGGGGGCGCTGGGTCAGTGGACAGTGGACGTGGGGAAGTCTTGGAGGAAATGCAGCTCTGTTCCTGCCAAGGTGCTGGAATTGGGAGCACGGGTTGATAGCTGCAGTCCTGGGGGCTCTTCTGGCCGCTGGTGAGGGAGGGAATTAGCCCACACGGGATGGCCTGCAAAGACGTGTCCTGAGCTCAGTGGAGCGTGCGCCCCTGCGGATCAGGCATGTCCACGCTGTGACGGGCTCCCCCCACCTTGCTGGCTCTGGGCCACGCAGCCCCCCCCATGCCGCCACATTCCAGTCCCTGACAGCCAGGGGCCCGGTGCCGTGGGAGCCTCTCTGTGGGGCCATCCGTCAGGATGAGCACCGGGCCCTGTGACTCTGCATCCCCAGGCTCAGGGCCGACCTCCGGACTCACATCCTCCAGGAACTCCTGAGTGCAAACGCATGGGTTTCAAGGGGCCCAGAAGCCCTAGAAAGGTTTGCAAACTGGACAGCGTGGGATTTGGGATTAAGAATTTCCACACGAGATCTTCCCCATTCATCATTGACAGTATCCACCTGAGGAGATCTCACATTTGGACTCTTGATATAGAGATTTATTATGAGCATTCGGCTCATGTGGTTATGGAGGCTGAGGGTTCCTACGATCCGTAGTTGGTGAGTGGGAGACCCAGGAGAGCTGATGGTGTGAGTTCCACGGTGAGTCCAAGTCTGGAGGCAGGAGATTGATGAGCCAGTTCAGAGACAGAGAGAGCGCATTCTCCCTACTCAGCCGTTTTGTCTATGCAGGCCTTCATCTGGTTAGATAAGGCTCACCCACCTTGGGCAGACAACCCGCTTTACTCCACCAATTCAGATGCTGATCTCATCCAAAAACACCCTCACAGACACACCCGGAGTCATGTCTGACCAAGTCAGAGAACCCCGTGGCCCAGTCAAATGACCATCGCAGGTGGTCCGTGTTCACCACCTGCTGGGGGCACAGGTCAGGTCTTCACACACTGTAAGCCCTGTGACCACTCAAAGCCCCAGGGGTGAGGGGCTGCAGTGCACTGTGGCCTCAGCCCCCACAGTTCTTGCTCCAGCCTCTCATTGGGTCCGATGCTGTCACAGGACGCATCCCCTGATGGTGGCTCGAGTAGCTTCGTGTCACAGAGCTGCTTCCCCTCCCTCCCTGCTCCTCCCTGCTCTCCGGCTGTGGTTCCCTGTCTCCGTGCAGAGGAGGGAAATCCAAAAACGCAGGATCATCTGCCTGCCCAGACCCCACCTCCTGGGACCAGAGGGCAGGGGTCCTGCCAGGTCCACCCCGAGCCTCCTGAAGACAGTCCTGATGCTCTCTGCTCTGTCTTGTCTGTCTCTGCCGCCTCTCCATCTGCGTCTCTGTCTCTCTCAGTCTCTGTCTCTCCATCTGCGCCTCTGTCTCTCTCAGTCTCTGTCTCTCCATCTGCGTCTCTGTCTCTCTCAGTCTCTGTCTCTCCATCTGCGTCTCTGTCTCTCTCAGTCTCTGTCTCTCCATCTGCGTCTCTGTCTCTCTCAGTCTCTGTCTCTCCATCTGCGTTTCTGTCTCTCTGTCTCTGTCTCTCCATCTGTGTCTCTGTCTCTCTCAGTCTCTGTCTCTCCATCTGCGTCTCTGTCTCTCTCAGTCTCTGTCTCTCCATCTGCGTCTCTGTCTCTCTCAGTCTCTGTCTCTCCATCTGTCTCTGTCTCTCTCAGTCTCTGTCTCTCCATCTGCGTCTCTGTCTCTCTCAGTCTCTGTCTCTCCATCTGCGTCTCTGTCTCTCTCAGTCTCTGTCTCTCCATATGTCTCTGTCTCAGTCTCTGTCTCTCCATCTGCGTCTCTGTCTCTCTCAGTCTCTGTCTCTCCATCTGTGTCTCTCTGTCTCTCTCAGTCTCTGTGTCTCCATCTGTGTCTGTCTCTCAGTGTCTGTCTCTCCATCTGTGTCTCTGTATCTCTCTGTCTCTGTGTCCCCATCTGCGTCTCTGTGTCTCTCTGTCTCTATCCCTCTCTCTCCCTGTCTCTCTGTCTCTCCCTCCCTCTGTCTCTGTCTCTGTGTGTCTCTGTCTCTCTCTCTATCCCTTGGTCTCTCTACGTTTCTCTCTGTCTGTCTCTGTCTCTCTGTCTCTGTGGACTGGGCAGCCCCTGGGTCCGGAGCATCGTCCGCGAAGAGACCCTGCCCAAAGCCCGTCTCCACCGCCAGGCCCTGCTCCGCGGTGACCACCGTCACTACTGTGGGCCCGGCTTCGCGGTGAAGCGTCAGCGGGGGGACCCCGGACCATGGCTCGCCCGCCCCCGGGGCAGAGGTGCTGGAGTCGCGGGGTCAGCCGGGGTGGGGGGGCCTCTCTCACAAGCTCGGGCCAGGCCCCTGGGGGACAGGGCTGCTCCTGAGCCCGGGGACCAGAGCACTGAGGGGACAGCATCCACTGAGGACCAGACGGGCGTTGGTCAGCTGGTGACCGGTGGGGGACTCCGTTCCTGCTGGTGGTGGACAGTCCAGGGGACGGTGACCGGAGCGATGACACTGCCTCTCACCCTGGACGATGCACGGAGTCACCTGAATGAGACTGGACAGTCCTTGGAGCTGACCCCGTCCCTGTCTGCCTGGTGCCCGAGGTGGGCGGTCTGGCTCAGCAAAGGCAGAGTCTCCGCCGCTGGCCGGGCTCCCGGGTGCTCAAGCACCCTCAGGTCCTCCTGCAGGTGGGAATAGGGATCTTTCATTTTTCCCATCTTTCTATGACCACAGCTTCTGAAGCTGAGGATGAATGCTTTTGTCCTCCGTTTCTATGGAAACAGCCCTCCCCCTGGCCCCTGGGGCTGGTGGGGGGACAGACGGGTGACAGTGCAGCCTGGGCAGACTGTCTGGGCGGAGCGGCCTCTGCGCCGGGGCTCAGCCTCCTCATCTGTAAGTGGGGAGCGGACCCTGCACCGCGGGCGGGTGTGAGGGTGCGGACACTCAGCGCCGGAGAAGCTCCTGGACAGAGTGGATCAGGGAGTCCGTGAGCTTGCACCTGGGCTGGGGTGAGGGCCGGGAGTCAGGGCCCCGGTGGAGGTGCCATCAGATGACAGGATTATTCAGGAATGAGCAGCAGGAAAGAGGGCGGGCGGCAGTGGGGCCGGGACCTGGAGCCTGGACGCGGCGCCCGGGAAGCAGGCGTCTGGAGAGCTGCTGCAGGAGCTGCCCACGTGGGCAGGGCCGCGGAGGGGCCCACACGGCCTTCCGCCATCAGATCTGCTCAGCCATGAGGACCTCTCCGCGGTTCTGGGAGACAGCCTGTTCCTGGGGCCGGGAGGCGCTGCTGGCTCTGGTCGGGATGTGCTTTCTCCGTCTGCCCGTGGGTGAGGTGGGCGCACTGGGCTCACGGCCCGGCCAGCACTGGGAGCGTCCTGCAGACACACCGGGCCTGGCGGACAGGGAGGGAGGCTGCCGGGCGGGGGTCCCACCCTGGGTCCTGGGGGCAGAGCTCCCTGGAGCTGGCGGCAAATGCGCAGTCCAGGCCCACGAACACGGAGTCAGACCCTCTGGCGGGCCTCCGGGAGAACCGCAGCGACAGGGCATCCCACGGGTGCCGGCGAGGCTGACAGCTCAGTCACCCCGTCACTGATCCCCCCTCCCAGGATTCCACCAGGAAAGGTGGGCATGCTGACCCGCGCACAGCCAGGCACCCCGGGGTGAGCTGCCTGGACGAGCCCTTCCTTCCCCTGAGAGGCCCCACCGAGCAGAGCGTGGTCACACCAGCGAGCCCCCCGTCCCTGCCTGGGATGGTGACAAGTCGCCCCACGCGGTGGGCAGTGGGCGGTGGGGTGGAGCCCGGTCACCGCAGCATCCGGGCCAGGCTGCAGACGTCGAGAACCGAACCGTTTCCGGCCACCTCCTGCCCTTCGTGGAGAAACAGGGAACACCGGCGGGGCGGCGGGGCAGAGAGGCTCCAGGACACTTGGGGAGCCCGGGTTGGAACACGTCGGATGCGGGAAGCAGAGCACGCGGTCAGGACCGCTGGACGCGCATGGTGCTCCCGCCCCCTCCAGCTCTCCCGGGCCCTTGCCGCATGTTTTCCCAAACGCAGCAAAGGAACCTGCCCCGCTCCAGGGCCTGGGCATCTCCTGGCGCCCACTCCCCACAGGCTCCGCACCAGAGAGGCCGCCCGGCCTGTCTCCTGCCCGTTGATCAGTCAGGACAGAGATGCTGTGCTCGGCCCGCCCGCCAGGAACAGACCGGGCAGGAGCTTGCGGTCTGGCTCTGCTCTGGCTCGCGGTGCGTGTTTCAAGAGCACTCGCCGCAATCCCTCCCCCGCTCCAAGCAGACAGGCCGCCCTGGGCTGAATGGCCAGGCCCCGTCCCCCACGCGGCAGCTCCCAGCGTCCCGGCCCCAGAGAGCAGTGTGCCTCGGCTTCCCCAGACACATGCAGACACAGGCTTGGACACCGTGAGGGCCTGAATGTTTGTGTCCCCCCAAACTGGAGGTGAAACTCGACCCCCAGTGTGATGGTTTGAGGAGGCTGGGGCTTTGGGGGGGCGGTTAGCTGGGTCCTAAGGGTGGAGCCCCGTGGGGGGGTCAGTGCCCTCATGAGAAGGGTCAGAGCGGGGCATGTCCCCTCCACATGGGGGGACCAGGAGAGGCTGACCATCTGGCTCTCGACAGAACCGATGCTGCCGGTCCCCCCATCACAGAGCCCTGGGAGCCCCCCCACTGTGAGCTCTGTTTTCCCAGCAGAAGGACCAAGCACAGAGGCAGGAATTCGGGGGAACAACACACCCGTGTTGGCAGCACAGAAACTTATGGAAATGTCCATTAATTAGGAAACAGGCAGAAGCAGTCTGTCATTGCTGATCCCACACAGATCAGCTGCAAGGGTCCGAGTCCTGCGGGCGCCCAGCTCGGGGCAGTGACAGCCAGCGGCAGAGTGCTGGGACCCGGACGGCCGTCAGGCCCAGAGGAGCTCGGCCCAGGTCGACCAGGTTCACCTCCATTGAGAAAGACTTAACACGTTTTGGCACAAATGGGCTTTCTCTTCAGCCCTTCCAACGCCATTGTCATTGATGTTTCTCAGTCTGGGTTCTGGAAGCAGAGCTGCAGAGATCCGGGCAGCCCTGGGCCTGATCCCGCAGTGCAAGGGAGAAGCACCCAGAGCCCAGGAAGCAGGGGAGGGTGGGGGCGACACAGACCATCCGTCCCGACCCCGCTCCCCTCCCTGGCATCCAGGAATCCAGACAACAAGACCAGGATCTCCCCCAGGAGCGGTCCAGCCCCCCGGGCAGGCAGGTGAGTCCTACAGAGGTGCTCGGAGACCCGCTTCTGTCCCTCCAGGTCTGAAGAGCCGCTGCGTCTGGCGCTCGGGGTCCACGGCTGCGCCCCCTCCCCGCACGACCTCTCTGGGCTCCTCAGACTCCCACTGGCCCAGGAGAGAGTCTGTCTAGCAAGCGCGGGAACAGCATCCATCAAGCGCACGCCCTGGGAGAAGGCGGAGAGCCTGGTGTCCGTGGGATCCCGGGGACACAGGAAGGCTTTCAGTGCAGGAGGACCGGGGGCACTCCTGATGGAGCTTCTGTCCGTCCCCTCACTCGGGGCCGGGGGAGGGAAAGCCGGGATCCCTGCTGGAGCCCGTGGCCCCGTGGCCCCCACAGGCTGGGGGCTCCAGGAGAGGCGGCAGGACCCCGGCTCTGGGGCAGGAGGAGCGGAAGGGCCAGGCTCCGAGGTCGGTGGCCCTGGGACCTGGGGCAATGAGGCCACCGCTGGGCTCTCAGTTTACCCCCCTGTGCCGTGGACACGGTCCTCAGGCTGGCAGCGCTGACGACCTGGGTGGAGCCGGGGAGGTGGTGCGGACACATGGGCGCGCTCCTCGGTGACGGATGGCACAGTCCCTGTGAGTACTGATGTAGCCGCTGCTCTGTGGGCTGTAGGGTCTGAAACTCCTCCGTGCATGCACCTTCCTACCCTGTCCTCAGGCTGCGCCTCATCCCCCAGGCACCCAGGGCTCCCTGCTGGTCTGGCTTCCTAACCCCTTCACCACTGGGACCCTTTCCTGCCCGACCACCCGACCATGTCCCCTTGCAGCCTTGCTCCCCAGAGGACGGGGTGGGGGCCCAGCTGGGACAGAGGGATGGGGCCAGGACCCGGATGCCTCCGCGGGAAGCAGCTGCTCCCAACGCAGCCAGGGGGTGAGGACAGGGGCCCTGCAGACAGACAGGAAGACAGGCAGGCAGACAGACAGATGGGCAGATGGGCAGACAGACAGACAGGCAGACAGACAGGCAGGCAGGCAGAGAGGCAGACAGACAGGCAGACAGAAAGACAGACAGGCAGGCAGACAGGCAGACAGACAGCCAGGCAGACAGACAGACAGACAGGCAGGCAGGCAGAGAGGCAGGCAGACAGACAGACAGAGAGGCAGGCAGACAGACAGACAGAGAGGCAGGCAGAGAGGCAGGCAGACAGACAGACAGGCAGACAGACACAGGCAGACAGGCAGACAGACAAACAGGCAGGCAGACAGTTAGACAGAAAGACAGACAGACAGTCAGGCAGGCAGACAGCCAGCCAGCCAGACAGGCAGACAGAAAGACAGACAGGCAGGCAGGCAGACAGACAGGCAGGCAGGCAGATAGGTAGACAGACAGGCAGACAGTCAGGCAGGCAGGCAGACAGGCAGACAGGCACACAGACAGGCAGACAGGCAGGCAGACAGGCAGACAGTCAGGCAGACAGAAAGACAGACAGGCAGGCAGACAGACAGGCAAACAGGCAGACAGCCAGCCCTGCTGAGGACCCGCTGGGCTTCCTGCCAGCCATGGGGCCCGGAGCAGCTCAGTCCCCATTCAGAGACCTGTTTGCTGGCCTGGGAGCTGGGGGTCAGCTGGCGTCCCCTGATTTGCTGAGACCCCCCCCTTCCCTGTCCCCCACCCCGTCCCTGGAAGAAGCCCCACGCACCTGACTCTCAGGGCCTGTGGGAGGGGGTAGACTCTGCACCCCCCGGCCTGCAGCCAGGATCCGAGGGGACCCCAGGCCTGCGCAGTCGCTGTGCTCTGTGTCCTGGTCACAGGAGGGGCTGGGGATGGGGCCCCACCCAAGCGGGCCCGGCAGATGGGGTTCCAGGATCTGGGACGTGGGAAGGTGGGCGGGGAGGGCAGGGGCGTCCTGGGCCGGGAGGGGACATTGCACCGGGAGGGGAACGTCCCGTGCATGAAGACAGCGCAGGAGGGAGAGAGAGGATGTGACACGGGGACAGACCGGCGGAGCCGCCCCGCGCACCCCGCGGGCCCGCAGACGCGAGGCGGCACCCCGCCCGCCCTGCACCTGCCAGTCACGTGAGCGCGCGGTCCTGGGCCTCGGTCCCTGCGTTCGCGCCTCCGTGGCTCCCGCCTGCCTGGCGGTTGCGGGCACTTTAGCAGGACGAGAGGCTCCGAGTCCCCGGGGCCCCGGTGCGGGTTCAGCTCAGGCCCCCAGCACGTGCGCTCCGCGCTCCCGCGGCCGCTGCTGGCCGGCCACGCCTGCTCGGAAAGCCAGCGGGCCCCGCACACAGTGACTCTGCGGGAGCCGCAACTGTTTTCTGAGCTTGAACTTTCAGTGGCAGCTCCTCGGGGCCTGTGCGGTTGTCCACACAGTCCCGTGATGAGAGAACCCGGCTCGTTTCCCTCGGGCTGCGCCTGAGTGTCCCTGAGCACCTGGCAGCGCCGCCCGGACGCGGCTCCTCGTGCGCAGAGCCCCCGGACCGAGAGCCTGCCCAGCGTCTCCCCGGACCGCGCCCGGGGGCCCTGGGTCTGGCGGGGGCGGCTCACGCACCAGGGGCCCCGCCCTCCGACGGGGCACGGGGGAAGGGGGGAAGGAGACATCATTCATTCGGTTCCTCAACACATGTTGGTCCAGTCCCTGCCTTGTGCCAGCCACGGTTTCATGCCCTGGAAGCTCAACCTTCACTAAAACAACCAAACCCCAGCCCTCCTGGAGGTTCTATTCAAGGGACCAGACAGACATTTATTTCATAAAACACACAGTGTCAACTGGCGGCTGGAGTTCTGGGTCAGAATGAAGAGTCAGGGAGTGCAGAGGAGGTGGAGGAGGCAGGGCTGCCAGGTGCGGTTGGCCAGGTTGTGCACTGCCCAAGTCTGGCAGTACAGTTCCCATCAGTCATCCTAGAGCCATGCCCTCACAGGGACGGTTTCCCAGCAGATGGCAGTAACATGTCTGAGGAAGGGCCTACTTGTAATTTGCCCAGAGCCATGTCCTGGGCTCACAGCCGTGGGAGGAGTGGGGGGGGGGGGGGCGGGGTCCTATCAGGATGACACAGAGTTAGGAATGTCACTTCCAGGCAGCTCTGCCCCCCTCAGACAGCTCCTAAGCAGGGCCACCACACGTCTGGGCCTCCAGCAGACTCAGGATGGGCCACGAACTCAAATGTCCTCAGTGCCCAGACAGGAAGAGCACTCCAGGGGGAGGGGACCGCTCGTGCAAAGACCCCGAGGCAGAGAGACAGGTGTCTTAAGGACACAAGTGGCCAGTGTGGCAGGAGGGGGGTAGAGGAGGAGGATGTCAGGAGGTGGGAGAGGAGGTGTGTCCTGACTCACAGGTCACAGGGAGGGGTTTGGATTTTATTCTCAGTGTATTCCGGAGCTACTGACTTAATTGTTAAGATCAGTGCTGCTGTGGGAGTGATATGGGCTGGGAGGGGCGGGAAGCAGGGATTTCTCATTTCTTCACTAATTACACCTACTTAAACATCATTAAACTGTGCAGACGGGGCCGATTCTATTTCATGGGCACATCGCACGGGAATGAGTGGGGCATAAAGCCTGTCGTGCTCACGTCGTGTACCCCACGGTGTGGGTTAGCCGTCGTGATAATGACGTTGTAAATTCTTAGGCAGAGTCTGCAGGGGTCCCGTCCGCAGCCGGTTTCGGGGGTGTTTTCCCTGTTCTGTGCACAGTAACAGTGGGAAATGCTGTCAGTACGTTGTGATGCTTAAATCACGGTGATGTTTGCTTGTACGCTTGCTTATTATAGAAAATGCTAAACTGTCTCTTTTCCCCCTACAACGGGGCATTGTCTCTATTCCAACCTGGTAATGGGCTTTAACGAGCTCATATTTTTGTCATCGTAAAAGAAAACAGAATTGACTTGTCCTAACGTCATGAGTTTGGAAAATCCTGGAGGTGATGAGGCAGTGGGAGGCAGTGATGCCCACTGCCTCCCAGGTTCCTGTGCGGAGACGAGAGCTGGCCTGGGGCCCCAGGTCCAGTGTGGAGGTTGCCTGAGTCTGATGGGCTCCGATGGGCCCCCTGCCCAGGCCAGAAGCCGTCCTCGTGGTGGGAGGATGAGTCCCCCACTGCTCACACCTGAGCCCCATGGGCTTGCATGGACACGGACCAAGGCCCACCCTGAGCTGAGAGCAGGGCCCAGAGAACAGCACCGGGACAGGGGCCCCTTGCTGGGCTGCCAGAGGGGCAGACGTCCACATGGCTCCCCACCGAGAGCTCCATCCCGTGTCTACACTGGGCCGAGGTCCCGGGGGCGTGGTTTCACCTCTGCCCCTCCCACGGACCCCCAAGAACATGGCTCTGCCAGAACCTTGCTTTGCCCACGCCCTGAGCCAGGCACTGCCCTCCCCCTGCATCCCTCTGGGCTCCCGGTCGTGCTTCACATCAGGTGCGGGCTCCCCAGCAGAGAGATGGGACATGGTGGCCCGTGCAAACCCCAGCAAGGGTCTCGGTGGGTAATTCTCCTGTCAGCCCAGCTGGGCTGCGGGTCCCAGGTGCGTGGTCGATGTTTCTGTGAGGGCATTTCTGGATGAGGCTGGCTGTGATGTCAGTGGAAATCAGTAAAGCAGGTAGCCCTCCCTAATGGGTGGGCCTCATGCAATCAGGGGCCGGCCTGGAATGTGCCTGGGGTGGGAAGGACTCACAGGGAAGACTGTGCAGCCCCCCACCTCTGTCCCCCTCTGGACGGCTCCTCTGGAGCGTGATACCTCTTGTCATCCATCAACACCCCAAGTCCTTCTTGCCATTTCTGCTCTGGCTTCTCCCAGAAGGGATGAGATCCTCCCAGCATTACAGGGTTCCGGGAAACGTCTCAGATTCCATGCATCCCAACACCGGGACCATCAGGACACGCAGTTCACAGGGTGAAGGTCCCTGCGTCCAGGGGCCGAGTGGGCTTTCTCCGGGTCTGACTAGGGCTGTGATTTTGTGTCCAGCTGTGTGGGCAGAGAACGTTTCTGAAGCTTGCAATATTTTCACAAAAATTCCTTCCCAAAATTTATGAGCCTGAGCAACACATTCATTTTTGTGACACAGAATGAAATAAGGCATACATTTTTCCTGTTTCTTTTTTAATTCGCTGGGCACCATGTGCATTACTCCAGCTTGTCAAAATGTTTTAATTCATGAATGTTTTCAGAAAAGTGTGTGATTAGCACGAAAGTGGAGGAAGGTGCCCCCTCCTGAGAATAACCTTGGTGATGATTCCTATTTGTCCTTGAGCGGCCATTGTGGGAACAGGAGAGCCAGGACGGAGGGTGGGGCAAGAAGGTGCCATCCTGGACTGAGAGCCTCCCAGCTGCTCTGCTCACCTGTGTCCACAGACCTGGGCTCAGCGCTGCCCTTGGCTCAAAGAGCTGTCAGGGAGGGGGGTGTCATTGGCAGGGGGAGGGACAGCCTGGTCAGAGGACCCCTAGAGCTTCCCCCAACTCCTGCAGGAACCCTGTCTGCAGCCTGCAGGCCTGGGGCCCCACAAAGGCCTCGGCACAAGGGGTGGGTCCTGGAAGGGCCCCAGATGTCCCCACCCCATGTCCCAAGAGCCCCCAGTGACCCCATCCTCAGGCCCCTTCACCTCCCTGGGGGTCAAATCAGCCCCAAGCTGCAGAGGTTTCCCCTAACGACCTGGAGGAGCCCCCACCACAGCCAGCAGAGCTGGCCTCTGAAGAATGGGGTCGCCAGGGACAGGAGCCCAGCTCCCCGCTGCTCAGTCAAGGGCTTGCTGTTGGGCAAGTGGGGAGCAGATGCCCCCTCACTGGTCGGGACTGATGCTCTGCCTTCACTAGTCACCACTGGCTCTGGAGGAATGTGCCATCCTCTGACCAAGACGGTGGCCCAGGCTGGGGAGGGAAGATCCCCCCGTGTCCGTGGCTGCCCCTGCAGACCCAGACGCTGACCCGACTGCAGGGGCTCAGCGGAGGGCAGCTCGGGGCGGACGCACCCGCTGGAGAGCAGCAGCCTCTGTGCGGGCCCCCTCTGAATGCGGCATCTCTGGCTGCAGAGCAGAGCACCCCCACTGTGCCCGGGGGATTCTTCAGACTTCCCCAAGCTCCGCCCCTCCGGCCCCTCCCGCACACTGGAAAGAGCTCCCGTGGGCCCGGCAGTGATGGGGCACCCCGCCCCTGACCTCCGGGCAAAAATCAGCCCGCTCGCAAGTGCCTCCGGCTCGACTCCATCTCCTGGGCAATGGGTTAAATTGGAACCTCTGCCAGGAAAATTACTTCATTTAGACTTTCTTTCTCCTGCTGGGTGTCTGGTTTTACAAAGCCTTGTCCTGAACTCGATTTGGCAGAGAAACGTCCACTGGTTGCTGGAGAGAGCAGAGCGGAGGTCCAGAGAGAAAGCTAATTTCAGAGCCTTGGGGTAACTGGAGACTGCGTGGAATCGGCACAGAGAAGTGAAAAGACAAAGGGCAGGCGAGGAGGAGGCCTGTCTGGTGTTTAACAGACAAAGGTGAGGTGCGCGCACTATCTGCGGGGCCCCCACGCCCAGCCCCACGCAGAGCGAGCACCTGACGGGAAAGTGCCCAGGCGTTAGGAACAGGCATTCGTGGAAAAAGATCACCAAGTCCAACTGAACACAAGAAAGGATGCCCCACCTTCCTGATAACCAGCAGGCTCTGACCTTTCTGCCCTCCCAATCCACACTGGTGTAGTTGGAGTGTAGACGTGAGCCTCGGACACCAGCCCCACCTCCTGCCAGGAGTGGCAGCTCCTGTGAGCCCCGCAGAAATGCCCTAGCAGATGGGCCCTCCTGTGTCACATGTTTGGGGGTTCCCCGTCTTTGGCACCCCCTCAGCGCCGCAGGCACTGTACTGGAGCTGGGCCCAGGCAGTTCTGCAGGACCGGGGGTCATGGGGAGTAGGCTGTGCCCGCTAGCCCCGCCCCGTGCCTGCTGACCCCTCCCCGTGCCTGCTGGCCCCACCCCACGCCTGCTGGCCCCACCCCACACCTGCTGACCCCGCCCCATGCCTGCTGACCCCGCCCCAGGCCTGCTAGCCCCTCCCCTGCCCGCTGGCCCCACCCCATGCCTGCTGGCCCCTCCCCTGCCCGCTGGCCCCGCCCCATGCCTGCTGGCCCCTCCCCTGCCCGCTGGCCCCACCCCGTACCCGCTGGCCCCTCCCCGGTCCACTCCCCCTGGCCAGGCTCTAGGAGCTGGCTGGTGTTGATTTGAAAATGTGTCGTTTGTTCACCAAGTGCAGGAGTGTTAAGAGCCAGCTCTGCGCCAGGCATGAGGGACATGGCAGTGACCAACACAGACAGCAAGACGCCGCGGGAGCTGACATCCTAGCTGGGGGGACTCGACCGTGGAACTGTCCTGCCTGCCGGGGCCCCTCCCTCAGCCACAGCGGCTCCTGGGGCTTGTCTTACCGGGAGTTCTTCCTCCACGCGGGTTTACTTGCACTTCCTCCGCGTAAATCCCCGTGCAGGTCTGTCTCCTGGGTGGGCGCTGACCCACGCTGACACCCGAGCCAAGAGGGAAGGTCACGGACAGCTGGGTTCAGGCCTCCCAGGGAGGGTCCACAGGGCAGAGGTGCTGGCTAGGAATGAGCTGGGGAACTGGGGGTCCCCGGTGGCTAGGGGCTGGAGAGGCAGCAGGGAGAGGCCAGAGCTGAGAGCAAGGGGGCGTCCCGGGTCACCAGGCAGCCAGGAGGAGAAGAGCCAGGACCTGGGAGAGGGAGGGGGTCCCAGGACCCTCGGGGAAGGGGGCCGAGGGGAGGGGCCGAGGGTGGTCCAGGTGGACGGATTCCGGGTTCCTCCTGGGGGTGGACATGATGGGTCATGATGTGGGGTTGGGTGGGGTTAGGGGAGGGGAAGGATGACCCTGAGGAGGGGCCCCGGGAGGGGGGCGCCCACGAGGCCTGGCCCAGAGGAGGGGCTCAGACCAAGGGGTGAGCGAGCCAGCGAGCGAATGAGTGAGTGAGTGAATGAGTGAGTTGGCGGGTGAGGAATGAGCTCCTCCCTGACCCCCTCCCCCCACTGCGCCCTGGCACCAGGCAACTGGGGCAATCGGGGCACCTGCTCCCCGGGGCCCCTGAGTGGGGGGCCTGGCTGCCCTGTGAGGCGACTCCCACTCCAGCGAACAGTGGACACGTGAGGGAAGCTCAGGGTCACTGGCTTCTCCTTGAACAAAGCTGGAAAGGCGCTGCAGGTTCCATGTCCTTGTCACCCCCCTCCCCCCCACACACACACACAATGTGTCTGGGCCCCGCCCACCGGCCCTGAGCTGCAGACCTGGCAGCCGGCCTCGCGGACCCATGTTCTCTGGAGGGAAGGCGCCCGGCCCAGAGGCTGCGCGGGACACCTCTCAGGGTCATAACCCCGGGGCACTTTGTGGGGAAGGGGAGGCTCCCCAGCTGGGTCTGGACGGCTGTGGGACAGTAGCCGGGGGCTTCACACCTCTGATGGGGGGCCCCTTCCCCTCCATGGACTCCTCACCCTCTATGCCTCAGGGTTTGCTGTCTGTCCGTCTGCCTGCTCTTCCCTGAGGCCCCTGCACCTCCCGCTGACCCGCCTGATGGCCGAGGAGCTCCGGCCCTGATGTCCTTGATATCCTGATGTCCTGATGTCCCTGGTGTCCCTATGTCCCTTATGTCCCTATATCCCGATGTCCCTAATGCCCCAACGTCCTGATGTCCCTGATGTCCTGATGTCCCTGGTGTCCTAATGTCCCTGATGTCCCTGTCCTGATGTCCCAATGTCCCTAATGCCCCAATGTCCCGATGTCCTGATGTCCCTGATGTCCCGATTGTCCCTGATGTCCCGATGTCCCTGATGTCCGGACATCCCAACGTCCTGATGTCCCTGATGTCCCGATGTCCCTGATGTCCTGATGTCCTGATGTCCTTGATGTCCTAATGCCCTGATGTCCTGATGTCCCTGATGTCCTGATGTCCCGATGTCCCTGATGTCCTGATGTCCTGATGTCCCTGATGTCCGGACATCCAGATGTCCTGATGTTCCTGATGTCCCTATGTCCTGATGTCCCAATGTTCCTAATGCCCCAATGTCCCAATGTCCTGATGTCCCTGATGTCCTGATGTCCCTGATGTCCCGATTGTCCCTGATGTCCTGATGTCCCTATGTCCTGATGTCCCAATGTCCCTAATGCCCCAATGTCCCGATGTCCTGATGTCCCTGATGTCCCGATTGTCCCTGATGTCCTGATGTCCCAATGTCCCTGATGTCCTGATGTCCCTGATGTCCCAATGTCCCTGATGTCCTGATGTCCCGATTGTCCCTGATGTCCTGATGTCCCAATGTCCCGATGTCCTGATGTCCCTGATGTCCCAATGTCCCTGATGTCCTGATGTCCCGATGTCCCTGATGTCCTGATGTTCCTGATGTCCCTGATGTCCGCGGCCTGGGGGAAGCAGCAGAGCGCCTGATGAGGGCAGAGGCCCCAGACTGCCTGGTGAGAAGTGTGCTCTGCTCCGTGCTGTGCCACATCGGCTTAATTCATGTACCTCTCTGTGCCCCACTCCCCCTATAAAGTGGGACTGAGGAGGGCTTAGTCCTCAAGCCTTGTCGGGGGCGTGTGCAGAGCTCACCGCCACCCCAGGGCACGGGCCCCAGCGATGGTGTGTGCCCCCGCCTGTTGTTGTCCTTGTCAAACGGCAGAACCTGGTGTCTGTGTGCCGGAAAGCCCTGACCCAACGTCGTCGTGACCGGTGCCCCGCCGCGGTGCTTGCAGAATGACATCATACACAGAAGTGCCACTTCCCAGAGCTCACGTGGGGGCTTTTAATTGGAGGACAATAAAATTCACATGGAACACACAGTTTATGAGTCCCTCCTCTGTTGCCTTCCTGCAACTACACACTTCCCGGTCTGAGCATTTGCACGGATTGACCCAAACCAGTCAGTGCCAACATGGGGGCGACCGAGAGCCTCTCCTGGCCTGGAGACGGGAGGAAAGGAGGCCGTTAGGTGGATAATTGGCAAACGAAAGGACTCCTCCATGCACCTGCACGGCTCAGGCCCCGTGGTCACCGCGAGCTCCCGCCACCCCCCCCCCCACCGTGCACGTGCGCCCCTCACCTGCATCGAGCCATCGTGAGCTGGCCTTCAGCACCGCCGGAGAGTCCCTGTCCCCAGGGCAGCATAGACCTGTCTCTCCTGCACAACAAGCCAGCACGTCTCTGGGCTTGACATAGACAAGTCACTTTCTATTGATTTCAGTTTGCATTTCAAATAAACCAAGTCCCTCGGGAAAGATAGCAGAAGTTCATTAGTGCCGTGAACGGTCATTCTCATGAGTTCCAGGCACAGGGAGCCTGTTACAGCTTTCCAGGGAGCAGCGAGGTGACCCAGACCCACCGAGCCACCAGTTGGCGCTCGGGCGGCCTCATCACAGAAGTGAGCTGGGACCCAGCCCCTCAGCCCAGCCAGCCAGGCAGGGGGGCGGCCGGGGCCTGACCTGGGCAGGGGGGCCGGCAGGTGGACCGCGGCCACATCAGCAAAGTTGCCCTTTGCCCTTCAGCTACACCCAGGCAGACAGAGGCCCCAGCAGTGCGGGCCTCCGAGATGGCCGAGCCTCATCTCACCACCGGCCCCACTCCCTCCGCCGCTCACTCAGGCCCCCACGCGTGCGGCTGGGGCTAACTCCGGTATTGTCTCCTCCATTCCTCAGTGCTTTACCTGCGAAGGCAATTGAACAGGAAAAGGATAGTCTTTTCAACAGAGTGTTGGAAGAAGCGGACATCCGTACGCGAAACGGTGAGCCCAGCCTATGCCTTGCACCTGGTACAAAAGGGACTTCCAAGTGGCCCACGGATCTACTGATCTAAAATGTAGAAATACAGTTCTTAAAAAAGAAAAGAAGACACGGCAGGGAATTTTGTGACCTTGGTTAGGCGGGGCCGCAAGCACATTCGTGATAGAGACGCTGGCAAATTCACATCGTCAACGTCGGCAGCGTCCTGTCTACGAGAGATGTTCTGGAGCCGTCGTCACGCCGCGGCCTGGCAGACGTCCCTGCCGTTCAGATACCGGGCGGGGGGCTTGCGTCTGCAATACATAAGTAGCTCCTAAAACCCCATGGTGGCCAAACAAAACACTCAATTTTTTAAAAACCAGTGAAAGAGGTACACAGACATTGTACTAAGGAAGCACCCAAGTGACAAATAGCATGAGATGGCACTCAACGCGATGGGCCGCTAGGAAAATGCAAAGTAAAGCCACGGGAGACACCGGCGCACCTACTAATGGCTAAACTTTAAGAACATGTTCACAGAGAAAGGAGAAATGACGACACCGGGGCAGTTGGGGACGCGGAGCCGCAGGAACTCAGATGCAGCGCGTTGCAGCCGCTCCGGCAAATAGCTGGGTGGTTTCGTACTCGGAGGAACACGCACCAAGCGAACCCCGGCAATCCTGCTCCCGGGTATCGCTCGAGTGCGCGGAAGCCTGTGATCACACATGTGTACGCATGCACACGCACACACATGCACGTGCACATACACAGTGCACACGTGCGTACAAACACACACGCACACAAGCGCACACGCCCGGACGTACGTGTCTGCCCAGCTCATTGTGTCACTGCACAAGCTGGAACAACCCAAGCGCCCCTCCGCCAGTGAATGGACCGCAAACCGCCATGTCCCCGCACAGCAGACCTCAGGCGCACACAACAGCGTGGGAAGTCTCAAGTGCCTTCTGCTCAGGGAAGGACCCGCACTGTGGGGCCCCACGTATGTGAGGTTCTGGAACGCCAGAGGCCACGAGCGGTTCCAGGTACGGGGCTAGAGGAGGCGTGGGCACAGAGAAGCCGGGAGGGTCTGGAAAGTTGAGCCCGCGTGCATGCAGTGGTGGACCCCGACGCAGGGCATCTGTTCAAACTCAGAACAGCACAGCACGATGAGTGTGCGGATCAATAGATAATTCAAAGTGCATTTCCTCGGAAAGGACTGGACATCTGTGAAATGTCTGGTTTCTGGAAACATCCAGTAGGGATGGGTTCAATAAGTTCTCGAACATCCAGGCCATAGAATATACTGTTCAGCTGCTAAAGAAGGAGGCTGATCTCTATTTACTGATAGGAAGCACTTTCCAAGTGTGCGGTTATATGAGAAAGCAGGTGCAGGAAAGCGTACATCACACACTTCCCTTTGTATGGAAATAAGAGTCGTATCTATGTAGTTCCTTTGCAGACACAGAGCTCTCTGGACAGATAAGAAGCTGATTGATAACCCTGATTGTCTGGGGAGAAACCGGAAGACCGAGGGGTGGTGGAGGATGGGCACTGCAGTGAGGGGGTCTGCATCATTGTCCAAACAGAAATGGATTTTAAAACTGCCAAGGGCATGGGAAATTTGAGGTCCTCTGAGATGTCCAAGTGCAATGTTGTCAGAGCAGGTCCATCTAGGACAGCGGGCTGGGTCGAGGCTGGGGCAGAGATGGGGATTGTCGGCAGGTGGCTTTGGAGGCTCAGGGGCGGGGCTGACCTGGGAGCTGGGTTCATGAGTTAGCAGATCAACATGCAGGACACCCCTTACCTTGAATTTCAGATGAACAGCACATGACGCTTGGTGTAACTATGCCCCAGTGTTATATGGGGCATACACATACAAAAATTATTTCTGTCTATCTGAAATTCAAATGCAGCTGGCCATCGTATATTTTATCTGAAAACTGCTGGGGAGAACATGTAGGGTGAGAAGAAACTCCAGGACTGAGCTCTAGGGAATTCCAGGCAAGTAGGACCAGGGCTGACAATTCAGCCACCTGGGTGGGGAGTCAGGGAGGCTCCCACAGCTTCTTGCCTGAACTCCGGGACAGGATGGGGGTAGGATGCTCCATGGGGTTCTTCTCAGGGACCTCATCTTGACACATGGGACAGCAATACACAGCACAGGGGTCCCCATGCTTCTAGTGACATATTAAATATGCAAATATATAACATCCCTATATTACGTTATGTTGGGATCTCACGCATTATATAAAATTAGATCTATGTTATATACTTATATAATTTATATATGATATAAATATACACATTATATAAATATTTCATCTATTTATGTTGTTTTGAAGATGAGTCCGCTAACTACAAATGTGACTAGGCCTCAATCGGGAAGAATATTCTACCACTCGGAGCTTTCCAGGCACAACATGTATTTTATTTCAGCATCACACGCACACACAGTCACAGAGGACCCGGGAGCAGTGGGTAACCAGCTCTCCAGCGTCAGAGCACTGCGCCGGGGGCGGGGGCGGGGGCGGGGAGAACACGGTCAGAGGACAGGAGGGAACAGCAGAGTGTCCTGCCACCGCCCTCCGCAGATGGCACAGCCCTTTGGGCTCCTGTCTCACGAGGGCCCCCGGGGAGAGGGAGCCCCATCTGATTGTAAAGTGTCAATATTTGCAAGACCCAGAACTAGATCTCCAGCAGGGTATTTGCATTTGAAATAAAATAGTCCAGAGCCAAGGGTAGGAGCTGGAGTCTAGGAGGAGGTGGGTAGTTACAAAGGGAGCGTAGGGGCTGGGCTAGGAGGGGCAGGGAGGGGTGCGGTGGGGCGGGAAGGGCTCCGAGAGGTGCGGGCCCCGCCCAGGCCAGCCAGCGCCCCTGGGAGGGGCCCGGGACCCCTGAGCACCAGGTCCTTTCTGCTGACCCCTGAGGGGCAGGGGGCGTCCCAGGACATGACCTCCGGGAAGCCCCACACACACCCCAGAGGGCAGGCGCTGTCCTGCCCCGCACGCCCGATGGGGAAACCGAGGCTTGCCCCTGCCCGGGGCCACAGGGCCCTGCGGAGCTGGGGTCCAGGCTGGCTGAGCCCGGAGCCCCCACTCTGAGCAGACGCCCCCTGCCCCTCAGCGAGCTGCAGGCACGAGAAAATGAGCCCGAGCTGCTCACCCGGGCTCCGCTCCTCCCTTTGAAACAGCGTCTCTGCGGATGCTTCTGGCAGTTCCTGAACCAGATAAATTAACTTAATCTTCCCGAGATTCAGCGAACCTGCATTATCTCCGGTTTCCTCATAAAATCTAATAGCTTCCATCCAATTAATTACCAGGACGAAACACAGACTCAGAAACGTCTTGGATTCCAAGACTTTCATTTGCTCCCCTCACGAGTTAACCCTTCTCCTCCCCCCACGTCAGGAGCCCCGCTAACAGCCTAGCTTTGGCCCAGAAGCAGCGAATTACAGCAGAGTCTCATTAATTAGCAAGCGTCCTTGCTGCCGTGCCTCTCCCACCGCTCCTGGTGAGCGGAGCAGTCACTCAGAACACAGCCCAGGGTGGCCCGGGTCCTGGCAGGACGGGGTCCTTGCAGGTGCGTGAAGCTCTCCTCCCAGGGCGGGGGTCTGTGAGGTCCGGCCTTGCACCCCTGTCCTGGCGTCTTGTTCATGTGGAACCTGCAGGCTCCCGAGGAGAGAAGTTGCGGCGTCTTGGGTGCTGGGAGGTGGCGGCCCCATTTCTGGACAGGAATTGGGGCGCCCAGTGTGATAGCTCCTCGGGGATCCTGGAGGGCAGCCCAGTGAGCTGGGTCCTTCTCAGGTAACAGCACCTGGTCTCCCTGGGGGTGCTCTCCCCCACGCTGTCCAGGTGGTCTGGGTGGGGCTGATGGCACCCCCGACCCCAGGTGAGGTCATGTCACTCGGGCCTGTGCAGACCAGCACATTCCATTCCATGGCCAGGGGGACGGATACAGGGCTGGCAGGTTTCTGCGTCTGCCTGGAGAAGAGAATTTGTTTTGGTGGACGTGACACTGAGGAGATGCTGGCCTGGGAGGGACGTGGACGCAGGGAATGTGAGCCACGAGATAAAGAGAGGTCAGGCCCTGCTGCCAGTACTTGAGCTACTGGATCGAACCATGCCTGAAGCTGCTCCATCCTCAGTTTTTCATTACTTTCCCCTTCATAACTGGGCCTGTTTTTTTTGTTTTTGTTTTTTTTTCTGTTCTGCTGGCTCACTAGCTCACCTGGGTGACATCAGGACCCACTCCCCATCAGACGGCTGGTCCCCGAAATCTCTAGGTGTCCTTGGAGTGTTTCTCAGGACTCATGAATAGTCCTGCTGCTCTGAGCTCGCTCTGCCACAGCCCTGCGGGATGTCATCCTGCCCCAGACACCATGCTGGAGTCAGAGCCCCCCAAAATCCTGCCCCTGACATTCCCAGCCAGGGCCCCTCACCACTGGGCACCTCCCCCAGGAAGAGGCCGCTCCAGCTGGTCCTCGGGGCGCCCCGAGGCTCGGGGTGTGCAGGGGCCGGGAGGAGAAAAGCCCTGTTCTCCTGCTGGGAGGAGGGGCCCGGCAAGCGAGCCGAGTGAAGGCAGAGGTGCGGTGGGCCAGGCTCTGCGTCAGGGCCCTCCTCACAGCAGGTGAACAGGACACAGACAAGCACCCAGAACAGGGGCAGGTAGCAATGGGGGGAGGAGGCTGGCGCCCACTCCATGGTCTAAGAGGGTCTGCGTCTAATTCCAGTCAGAGGAGGCCGGCCTGCGGGTCAGGTCTGCAGTGAACCGCGTCGTGTCGCGGGCTCGTCTGGACCCTTCAGCTCGCTCCCCAGCTGTGTGAGCACCTAACTCCTGCATCGACCCCATCCCACCTAAAATCTGGGCGGTCCTGATCCCACACTGACCCCGAGGCAGGCAGCAACTGGACGGTCCTGTGAGCGTCGAGGTCCGGAGCAGAGGGGGTTCTCGGTCTGCAGAGAGAATCTCTGTCCTTATCATTACTGACCCTGGGGGGAAGCCCCGGGCACTCTGGGGCGCCCCGTGCCAGGTGGGGTCTAAGTGGGCCCCCGTGTTCACTCCCCCATCCTCAGAACAGCCCCTGAAGCTCCCTGCTGGGATTCCCGGGCCCATCTTACAGACAAGGGAACTGAGGCCCAGAGAAGCCCAGTGGACCCACCCACTCCCGGCCCCACATGATGGGACCCTTCGGGGCTGCCGACACCCCCACATCCCCAGGGGCCAGGCTCCCTGACCAGCCCTTTCCAGCTGGGAGGGCATGGGGCGCTCACCTTGTTCCCGGGGCTGGGCGTCATGGTCATCGTCACCCTGTGCACCCCCGGGCCTGTGTTTGCGGACTGGACTCTGCTGAGTCTTGTTGTCAGTGCCCAGATTCAGGGCGCAGTGCCCCTGACCTTGCCCTTGGGAGGCTCCTGGCCTCACCCCGGGGACAGAGGGAGGTGGGGGCACTGAGGGTGGGTATGACAGGGACGACCTCGGGTAAGAGGGGCTGGGACTCCCCTGCATGGCAAAGGGGGGCACGGAAGGTCGTGGAGGAAGGGCATTGTGCCTCCAGAGTCCCCAGGGAGCCTCTTCATTGGTGCTGAGGCCTCTGCCACGTCCACCCTCACAGCTGTGCCCTCCTACTGCCCCCCACCCTGAGATCTGTCACCTCTGTCCTCAGGGAGGGGACAGCTGCAGGGAGGCCACAGGGCAGACGGGTCGAGCTGCAAAGAGCTTCATTCAGGGTCCCAGTGCCGGGGGGGCCCGAGGCTGAAGCTAGAAATAGACCGGCAGTGGCCCCCGCAGGGCAGGCCATCGGACCGCGGTCCCGGGGTCACCCTTCCTGCCCCTGTGGGAGGAAACCCCGAGCTGGGGGAGGCTGTTCCCAACAAGGCCGCCTTGTGCGGCTCTCTGAGGACCTTTCATAAGGAAGGCCCAGCTGCAGCCCCCTCCCCTCCAGGGACCCCTGGTCCCTCCCTGTGGCCCAGGCCGGGAGGGGAGCAGACCCTGGTGGCCTAAGGAGGCTGGGAATGCACCAGACCCGCCGGGATCCCACAGTGGCCCGGTCCGGGCCCCCCACAGCCCGCGTCCCAGACAGAGACCTGTGGTGGTGACCCGGGGTTTCCCGTGGCGCACAGCAGGGGCCTCTCTGCCAGCCCACCAGAGGACAGAAGTGCATCAGGGCCGTGTGGACCGGGCACTCAGACCCCGCGGGTGGGCGTGCCTGTGGGACAGCTCCCGGGGACGCCATGTGTTCTCGGAGGGTTCAGATGTCCTCCCATCCCGGTTGCACAGTAGGGGATTCTGTCCAGTTTGGGGAAGAGCGGGCTCCTGAATGTCTGAACGATGTGACCTGATGAGTTCTGGGCGTGCCTGGGGAGCCCCTTTGCAGAGGCAGGTGATCGGAGGTTCTCAGGACGGTGAGCTCTGCAGCTGTCCAGATGCTGGACGGCGGATTCCTGCGGAGGAAGCAGAGACTGTCACCACCCAGCGGGGCCTGGCCTCTCCGAGGTTTGGGGCAGGTGGCAGATGGGGAACATCTCAGCGACAGGAAAAAGTCCTCGCAAACAGGATGATGCCGATGGCACAGGGGTTAGGGAGTCTCAGGTTTGCTTTGAGCACAGTTTGCTGGCCCTGGTCCGAGGCAGGTTCCGCAGCCCCCAGGGCCTTGGACGGGGCCGCGTGTCCTCTGGATGCAAATCGCTCAGGATTCCAGTCATGCACCCACGGAGTCACATGGGGATAGAACACATTCTGTGTCCTGGCTACGGGGGAGCTGGGGACTGGCGGGCAGAGCCCATGTCATGCAGGGGTGGACCCGCCGTGTCGTGATCCGGGGGAAGAGAAGCATGGGCAGAGCCCGTTCGGGGGGCGAGGAAGGCGCCTGCGCCCCCTGCAACTGATGCTCAGGAGAGAGCCCGCCAGGGGCTGGGCCACCCACCTACCGGTTGAAGAACAGCGTTTCTCCTGAGGGCCAGCTCGGGAGCAGGTGCTGGTGCTGCCAGTGGGCTTCCTCCCGGGGCCCCGAGGCCGAGGAGATGATCAGCAGCTCCGGGGGGGGAGGTGTTACCGCTCCGTTCACTTGCCCACCAGGGAAGGGCCAGGCCCCATGAAAACCCTGACTGTTAGGGGGTCTGCCCACTTGCCCACCGGGGAAGGGCCAGGCCCCATGAAAACCCTGACTGTTAGGGGGTCTGCCCACTTGCCCACCGGGGAAGGGCCAGGCCCCATGAAAACCCTGACTGTTAGGGGGTCTGCCCACTTGCCCACCGGGGAAGGGCCAGGCCCCATGAAAACCCTGACTGTTAGGGGGTCTGCCCACTTGCCCACCGGGGAAGGGCCAGGCCCCATGAAAACCCTGACTGTTAGGGGGTCTGCCCACTTGCCCACCGGGGAAGGGCCAGGCCCCATGAAAACCCTGACTGTTAGGGGGTCTGCCCACTTGCCCACCGGGGAAGGGCCAGGCCCCATGAAAACCCTGACTGTTAGGGGGTCTGCCCACTTGCCCACCAGGAAGGGTGATTCAGCTGAGTATGGAAATCATGCCTCTCTCTTCCTCCCTCTCCTATTGGAACTGAAATCCAGTGATTCTTCTGAAGATAATGTAGAATAAGCTGATGCACATTTCTTTTCATTTATTTGAGCTGGAGAAATCCGGTGGCCAAGTTCGACATCTCACATTAAATCGGATAAAGAAGCTTTTTTCTTCTGTTCTTTGCGACACAGAAGTCAGAAAGCAGCTGAGTTCCCACTCTTGATGCTAATTAGTCAGTCTGCAGGTCCTGGTGCAGGTCACTTCTTTTTTTTTTTCTAAAAACGTAAACAAAAATATTCAATAATTACAACTGTGTGGAGTGGTTCTGTGTAGGAGGAGGGAATTCGTAATCCATCTGTTCCCGTGAAGTCCACCAGCAAAGCAGAGCCTTCCTGGAGCAGAGCTGAATTTCCAAGAGGACGGCTTTGTGATGTTTCTGCTTCTTTCCTTCTGTGTGCTCCCCGTGCATATGAGGTGAAGTTACCCCAGGACAGGGTCTCCCCCTGAGGTTAATACCTGGTCATTTACGATCACAGAAGCATCGGAAAGTCTGTAAGAGCTGAGAGTCTAATTGTGAAATGGTAACGGGTGAAACCTGGGGGAGCTCGCACCACCAGCTGCCTCTCCCCTCGAGTTTTCGTGGGCCTAACTCATTACAGTCTGTGCGTTGTCATGGTAACAGGTGGTAGGGATGACGTGCTAAGAAGTGTGGAGAACATATTTTTATAAGTCGGGGCTCGTGGTTGCAAAGGACTGAAACCTGGTTGTTGCTGGGTCAAGAAAAAAGGAGTTTCTGTTTGTTTGTTTGTTTGTTAACCTTAAATAGGCCGTGGGACCCTGACTTCTGTGGCTGCAGTCGGGCTGGGGTCCTCGTCGAGATAGGAGTAGAGCTTCTTGCTGTCTGCTGCCGGGCATCCGGGTCAGGCCCCCGTTTGCAGCATCCTCAGTACTGAGACTCCGTAGGATAAACCATCACCACGTGGCCACGTTATGATATGCAGCACAAAGGCAAGGTACTGAAAAGGATTTGATAAGGTCTCGGGGAGAGCAGGGGAGGTTGAAACACTGGGAGTATGAACTCAATGTGTAGATGCACAAGCAAGCACACGCGTAGAGTTGGATTTGTACTTGTCGAAGTAACAGATGAATGAAATATGTATGAAATACATTCAATGAAATGAAGCACAGAAACCAAATGCAACTAAATACGCAAAGTTGCGAATCCCGCGATAAAACTAGCAGGACCCTCTGGGCGGAGGCCCCTGACTAGGTGCCAGCAGGATGACTTGGGCTGGGGCTGGAGGATGTCAGGCAAGAATTTCAATTTCCTCCAGCCTCGGTCTCCTCGTCTGTGACGTGCGACGACAACAAAACCTATCTCGGGGAGCTGGGGGTTCGGGGAGGCCGTCGCAGGAAGCAGCTCAGGCGGGGCCGGCCGGCTCCCAGCAAGCACCCGCCAGCGTGGCGCTCTTTCCAAGTTGCCTGCAGGAGGACGTCTGTCTCCGCAGGAGGACGTCTGTCTCCGCCAGGGCTCTCCAGTCCTCAGCTACAGACTCTGAGCCGATTGGCAAAAGTGGAGAGAGGGCGTGTTGCATTGAATAGGGAAGTCCCAGGGACAGAGGTGCAGCTGGTCCAGGGTTCGCTGATGGGGGGGGGGTGTCTCAGCTCTGCTCTCCGTGGTCGGCAGGACTCCTCAGCTCCCCGTGGGGACCTTCCATCCCGTCACCAAGACGGGGGGCCTGGCAGGGGACCGACGGCACTGTCGGAGAGACGAGGTAAGCCGGTGGTTTGCTGGAGTCAGGGACAGAGAGCTCGCCTCCCTGGGGCTCCCAGTGCGGCCGCCTCCCCAGTGCAGCCGTCGAGGCACACGACGCATGGGTGAAATGTCAGAAATGTCGGCCCCCCGGCCCAGGGTCCCGTCCTGATCCCACGGCAGGCAGGACTCCTCAGCGTGGAAGAGATTCTTTCCTGTTGTGCTTCCCGTCAGGCCAACATGACATGGTTGCGTTTTTCTGCTGAGCCCCCCGCCCAGAGCTCCCCGGGGACCCATCGCCTGAGTCCTTTGGGGTCGCAGGCAGCAGCATGGCCGGAGCCTCTCGGGCTCGGGGCCCGGGCGGCCAGCGCTGCGGAGCCTGAGCTGGGGGAGGCTCGCTGCCCTCCCGCCCGGCCCTCCCACGCCAGCAGCAGCCGCCCCATTCCCGCCACCCGCCCGACACTCAGTGCCCACCTCGTTCTGGGGGGACGATGTGCGTGCATTTTGTGCTGTTCGTTCCCAGCACCTCTTGAAAGGCTCGAAAGGCACCAGCACAGGCTTCTCCACTGTTTTTCTTTCTAACTGGTTTGTCAGCGGTACGGATGCTCTGTGGAGCGACTCCCGCTCGACATGATGGAAACGGGGCCAATCTCAGAAGCACCTAGAGGCCAAACGGAACCCAGATTCTCGTAAATGAGGACAAGCCACATGGGGGAGGAGGAAGTCGGTGGGGGGGGGCCGGGGGGAGCTGTGCGCCGGACCTCTCCCGTCCCTTCTCCTGCCGTGGGACGGATCTCATCCTCGTCAGATGGATCTCGCAATTACTTTTCTCCTCCTCCTGCTACCAGCACCCTGAGTTTGGGAAGAAGAAAGGGAGCATATCACAGTCCCTATAAGAGGCCATAAGAAATTCTGTCACAGAGACGTTTGTGGGGGTGAGAACAATCATTGTCTGAAGAAAAAACAAAAAGCCGGTGGCCATGGTCTGAAAGTTTGAGTCCTCCCCAAGTTCATGTTTAAATCCTCACCCCCAATGCGAAGGCCTTAGGAGGTGGGGCCTTTGGGGGTGAAGCGCCCATGAATGGGATTGATGTTCTCATAAAAGAGACCCCGGGCGCTGTCCCCACTCCCTGCGTGAGGCCACAGCGAGAAGCCTGCGTCTACGAGCCATGACGCGGGTCTCGCCGGGCACCGAATCTGCCGGCCCCTCCATCTGGGACTCCCAGCTTCCGGAACCGTGAGAAATCAGTGTCTGCTGTTTAAGTCCCCGGTCCCTGGTGTTCTCCTAGCATCCCGGACGGACTGAGACACTTGTGTCCATCACAGTGGATCTTTCGGTCAGCCTCCCCTCCTCCCCAGATGAAGGCAGGGTGGTTGGAGGGTCTTTGTTCGATATTCGGACAGTCCCTGGAAGCACCCATGGCGTGACGGTAACTCGTCGTTCACCGATGCTGCGCACTCTAGCCTATCTCGGGTGAATAGGGGATCATCTTGAAGAATCCCAGGAATGAAGGGGAAGATGAGTCCGAACGTGTCTGGACGCCGTTCCCAGGGGCCAGGCACACCCCTTCCTGAGAGATCTGTGGATGCCAGCGCCCCACCAGCCAGGGGCACAAAGAACTTGTTGGCTGGGGTTGTCTTATAATGACCATACTCATCCTACTTCGGAAAGGGTTACCAGACACCTCAAGTGGTTGGCTGTTTTTAATACTATCTTTGTTTTTTATCATTGAAGCAGATGATAAATGCACAGAGGAAACCATCTAAGTGTGTCAGGGTGTGGGAAGGAGTCAGCCCCCTACCCCTGACCCCCCTGGCCCCTGTATCCATGGACAACAACTGACCAGATTCTCTACCCTGAGAGGTGGACCCAACCCACTTGTGAGCACTTACTACCATGAGGCGTGATGCTAGAAGCAGGGGTCAAAGGCCACCTACCACCTCGCGGTCGAACAAGATGCTGTCTTAATGGCTGCACCTCTTCAGTTTTCTTATACTTTTATAATCCTGGACACCTCCTGCTCGTCAGACTTGCTCAGGAGTATGTGTAATGCCAAATAAAATCACAGAATCACAGAATCCGGAGGAGTCTCAGGGGACAGCTAATGCGCCTTCCACGGACTCCCCGGCCTGGCCGTCAGCGGGAGGCAAAATCCAGTGTGGCCACTCAGGGCACAGGGCGGTGAGGAAGAGTCACTGGGGGGTCGCACAGATACCTCCGTGAGGAGGGCCCTCGCTCCCTCTTTCCTGGCTCCCACGCCCCCGGCAGCCCAGGTCACGAATGTTCCATCCATGATTCATCATGACGACTCCCTGGAGGTTAAATAGGGTAAAACAGCCCAGGAAGGACACTCCAGCCGAGGCTGGAAGTGAGCCCCCGGGGAGGGAGGTGTGGTCGGGAACCGGGGTGGGGGGTGTGAAGACAAAAGAGAGTTTCGGGGCGGGTGTGGGCAGCCCAGGTGCGGTGGCTGAGCCTGTCCGCGGGGACGCTGTGGCCAGCGACAGACTCCAGTCGCACCCGTGCACCCAGCCTGGACGGCGGCCGGAGACAGGCCTTCCTCCAGCAGGAAGCACCCGGAAAGGTCGATTGGACTCCTCCCGGCTTGGGCGGGGGGGCTTGAAATAAAAGGCAGAGGAATATTTAATAAAGTCTCAGGAAACAAGAAGTGTTCATGTGGTTGCCTTGGAAACCGGCCATCCTGACAGAGGGTGACACAGTGTTTGGAGTTTGAGTTGCTGCTTCTGAGGAAACTGGCTTCCTTCCTCTGCAGACTCGCCCGAATCCAGGAGCTCAAACTCTGTCACCAGACACACGTGTCTGTCTCTCTGCCTGGCTCCCTTCGGACACAGCCCAGTTTTTAGGGAAGCTCCTCGGGGACGCAGCAAGGATGTGGCCCTGAAAGCGCGAGGCTTCCATTCCATCCAGGCCTCGGTCAGCCTGGCGGCCCCCGGAACACAAGGACGGAGGGAGGGCAGGGGACAGTCCCCGGAACGCGGGAACACGGGCGGCTGCCGGGTGACAGGTGTGACCGCCGGCCCCGCCCTCTCCCCCCGCCCTCCTTCCCTCGCCTGAGAGGAGAGAGAAGAGCGATCAGACGACAAATTGCAGAGCGCGGTGTAAAGATGCGGCGTGTTTCCCGCGTCCACCTTTAGCTGCTCAGAGCCGTGGGACCAGGGGGCCCGGGCAGTGAGACCGCGCGGTGTACCGGCGCTTAGAGGACGGATTCTCCCCTGAAGCCCCGGGGCTCCGAGGGAGGCGAGAGGCCAGGGGCTGCCCCACGGCCCTCAGTCCCGCGTCTGTCCGGCGACTGTCCCCAGTGCCAGCACCCTGAGCTCGGGGTCCTCTGTTACCGTCAGGCTCCCCAGGAAACGGCCCTCCGCCTCCCGCCTCCCGCCCAGCAGCACTTCGGGAAACGCGCACCGGGCGCAGGTTTTTACTCTTACTCTGGGCATCTGCAGGTTGGTGCACGTTGTTGGAAGAGAAGCTGGAGTATCCTGGGGTTCAGTCTTCAGTTTTCTTCCCATTTTTCCTTTCCTTCTTTTCAACATTCCCTCCCTCCCATCTTCCCATCCCACTCCCTTCCTTTCTCTCTGGTCGTCCCCTGAGCCTGGGCACAGGACCCGGTGACCGTGCATTCCCACACCCCAGGCCTCCCAGGCGTGCAGGACGTTGCGCTTTGTACCTGTCGTCCGAGCAGGCATGTCGCCCAAGCTCCCGGCGTCCCCCCTCCCCTTCCTCTTCCATGGGAAAGCAGGTGGGTCTCTGGGGCTCAGGACCTGGTCTGTCCCCTTCATCATCCCAGTGAGGCTGTGTAAACACCGACCCTCTCAATTCTAAACTAAAAAGGGGTGTAGTACTGGAACCACCATAATAGACCACATGCACGGTGGGACCCAGGGTTCTGGCCAGCCCCTGGCAATTTGTTTCTTCCCCTCCCTTCCATTTGTTGGGGTGGGAGGGGGTAGGTGGGGATGGGAGGGGCAGTTGGGGATGGGATGGGGCAGAAGGGGGAATGGGGCAGGTGGGGCAAGGGGGGGATGGGATGGGCAGGTGAGGATGGGGGGATAGGATGGGGCAGGTGGGGATGGGATGGGGCAGGTGAGGGTAGGGGGGATAGGATGGGGTAGAAGGGGGTAGGTGGCTATGTCTTTATCCTCATCCTTCGTGGCACCCTGGGGGAGGGTAGGAAGGGAAGGAGAGTCCCCTTGGACAACAATGGCAAAGACCTATTGGTTTATTTAACTTTACTCTTGTCCACACTGAGGAGTCCTGGTGAGTAGATGAGGCCATTTCCTGATGGAGGGTTTGGCTGCATAATTGACACCTGGTGTTCTTGGATTTGCCATGAGGCTTCTCTGGCACGGCCTGATGGGGTGTGTGGAGCTGACACGTGGCAACACAGGTCTGAGCCTCCTTATCTTCCAACATCCCGTCTCCTTCCACGTGAGCTCTGAGGTGGGTCCAGGTGTGAGCACCACGTCCCTCCAGCCCACTGACCAGGATCAATTCCTGACCCCCTGAGACCCTGGCTCCCAGGTCAGTCCCCATGTCCCATCGGTTCCACATCCTGGACATCGTCTGGTGGCCGCTGACTCGGCTGGTGTCGTTTGCTCTAGAAGGGCAGACGCTTTCTTGACTTCAGTCCTGCCTGCACTCTGGAGCCCTTGCTCCATCTCTGTCTGCACCCCCTCGTTCCTGTGCTTTGGCCACAGACCACGAGCTCCCTGAGAGCAGGTCCCACCTTTTCCATCTTTGTGTCCTCAGCACGCAGAACATGGCCCAGGCCTCATGAGGACGCATTCATTCACTCATTTGTTTGTTCACTCAACAGACGTTTGCTGAATTCTGGAATGCCGGGGGAGGGCTCAGCTGGCACCCCTGCTCTGAGGGTCCTTACCGTGCACTGGTCACACAGGTGGCAGACAAACAAGCAGCATGACAGTGCCCAGTAGGAACACCGGAGGCAATGGGGCCACAGTCAGGAGGGAGTCTGCCGGCCTGGGACCGCTCAGAGCCGGCTGACTCTGGGTCCCAGCACCACGTCCAGGCGCGCCAGGAAGGCAAGGTGCTTCCAGAGATAGGGTGAGCTGGGAGTGGCTCGGGTCAGGATGCCTTTACTCCACAGGCTGAGCCTATAGGCAGAACCACTCAAAGCCGCCAGGGATGGGAGGAAATGTGGCCTCTGCAGGAGACGCTGGGAAGGTGGTCTCCAGAGGGATGCTGAGAAACATGGCCTTTGCAAAGAATGCTGGGAAATGTAGTTACAGGGAATGCTGGGAAATGTAGTTTCTGGAGGGAACGCTGGGAAATGTAGTCTCTGCAAGGTATTCTGGAAAATGTAGTCTCTGGTGAGAGTTGGTGTCCACTAGCATCAGAGCTTGGGTGTCTGATGTTGAAAGGAGGAAGGGGAGATGCGGGTGGACACAGGGCCTCTGCCATGCCCTGCAGTACCTTATTCCCTGAGTGTTTCATATCTTTTATTATAATCTGAATCTTCCTATTTGCAACGGATGTGCTCCTGACAAGGCAAGGGCTACAACATGGTTTGTAACGGTTGTATGATGACCAGGATGGGGCATGGTTATGGAAACCAGGACTCTCTACTTCTCCTCAATGATTGCTTTCCCCAAAGACTCTTGATAAGGGTGGCAAACCCACGTCGTCTGAGACCAGACATGACACATACACCTGTGATAGAGCGGGGTGTAGGAGAACAGGTATGGTGGGAGTGCGGGCAAAATTGGCCCCCTGAAAACATGACAAGTTAAAAAACAATTTCAGAACTTGAGTCTAAGCAAAGCAGTTTTGAGGGCCAGACCCAGCACCCACCAGTTTGCTGACCAAACCATGCTAGTATATAACGACAGCATGTTTCCCAAACCCCATAACTTAAATATACATGCATTCAGGAGACACGCCGTGCTCTCGCAGATGGTGATGCATAACCTCTGAGGTTTGCCTATTTCATAAATGCTGCCTATCACTTTCTTGGTGGAGACCCCAGAAACCCCCCTGCATGTCCCTCTAAACAAGGTCTGTGGAAAGCCTGAGGATTTCTAGCGAAGTGCTCACTGACCTTGGGCTTCCTACGGCTCCCTGCCCGCCCCCATCACCACCCTCCACCGGGTGACTGCAGCTCAGCTTCCGGTGGCTCAGGAGGATGGAACTTGGATGATGCTGTCTTGGCTCCCAGCTCAGGAGGGAACCAGGTGATCGATAGAACATGCTGGAATTCCCCAGGGTGAGGAGCTGAACTTGGTGAAGCTGAAAAGCTTCAGTTTGGGCAGAATCCCCAGAAGAGAACACGAGGCAGGCACAGAGCTGTCGGGCCCTGAAGCGATTTCCTCCCTGAGCTACCTCACCTGGGGGTCACTGGCCGGCTCTTCGGAGACCCTGGTCTCCATGGTGAGGGGCCCCCATTTCTCAGAGCCTGTAGGACGGGGTCACAAGACGGTGACCTGTCGGCTCACTCCGGCCCGCACCTGCGTGATGTGGGCTGCACAGGGTTGCAGAGGACACCACATCAGATGTCAACGCTCCCCATTTCGTTTTTCTTGGGTGACAGAGCCGGCAGCCCGGACCCTGTCCATCCTGACGCACTTGGCTGGAGCCGAGCCGCTAGAGTCCCCAGCCCAGCCCCGGGAGGGCCGTGAGGGGAGCTCTCTGCACGTGGAGCTGGGCCGGCTTCTGGCAGACCTGACACCTCCATCTATCTTCCTGTCAGCTTCCCCGTAATTAATTTCATCAGGGCTCAGGAACTGCATCTCTCATTCCGCTTGGGGCAGAACTGGCTCTGGGCCTAAACAGACAGTCTGCACGCAGCTGGGCCCTCTCCACCTTCAGTTTCCGATGCAGAAGAGCTGCAGGCTGAGCCAGGGCGCGGGGAGACCACGCTGCAGGGCGCGCCCCTCGCGCAGACGCCTCTTCCCGCAGAGCCCGCCCGGTCTCACTCCGATCTGCGGACAGCCTGAAGCTGGGGGACGGCGGCCAGGTGAGCACCTTGCACTGACGTTGCTTCGGGCGCCAGGCTCTGTGCCAGCACGTGTGCAGTGAGCGGGGGTGGAGGGCGAATACCCTGTCCTCTGGGAGTCCGCGAGGGTGTTGGGATCGGTTCAAAAGAGTAAAGATGATTAGGTGAATTAGCGTCATACATTCAGTCTTACTTTACATCACGTGACCGTGTTCCATTTCATCCTCACAGCCTAATGAGGAAGGCACCCATGGCCAGTTTCCACAGGGAGACCACGGAGGCTCAGAGAGAGTCAGACACTTCCTTGAGGCCATGCAGCCGGTCTGGGGTGGCCCTGGGGACGGACCCAGGCGTCCGGTGGCCCCAAAGCCCAAGCTTTTCCTACTGGCTGTTTCCTGCATCCTCATCCTCCCACCTCTGAACCGGTTCTTCTTAGGAAAACACTCAGCCACATGCTGGGCTCCTGCCCCTTGCCTCAGAGACCACAGGGAGTGGGGGACACGGGAATGACCAGCAAGGGAGCCACTAGCATTGAATTCAGGGAAAGATCCTCCCCGTCTCCACCACGTTTCCGACGATGGGTGTTGGGGCCAGTTCTGCTCTTCCTTCAAGGCTGCAGTGAATATCCGTGCGCCTCAGTTATTGTGCACACGTGGGAGCCTCTCTGCAGGACAAGTTCCTAGCACAGCCCCTGGTACTTAGTGAGTCCTTGATAAAGATTCATTATGTGGATACGTTTATGTAGGTCCAGCTGAGATTAGCAGGGTCCCACATGCAGTGACTTATCGTAGATGAGTAGTGGATTCTCTTCATCCTTCTCCATCCTCCCCCTCATTCATCACCTCATCACATGACCATGACCACCATCATCATCACCATCATCATCATCACATCATCACAACCGTCACCATCATCGCCACCATAACCACCCTCATCATCACCACCATCACTATCATCAGCATCACCACCACCATCATCACCACCACCATCATCACCATCACCATCACAACCACCATGAGCACCACCATCACCATCATCATTACAATGACCACCACCACCACCATCATCACAACCATCATTATCACCATCATCACCACCACCACCATCATCACAACCATCACTATCATCACCATCACCACCACGCATCATCAACATCACCATCATGACCATCACAACCACCATCAACACCACCATTGCCATCATCATCATCATCATTCTCACAGTTAACATCCTCTGGACACTTCTGTTTACAAGGAGCTGGGCTACAAACTTTGCACACATTCACGTACTTCATCTTCCCACCACTCACGTGTTGAACGAGTGAACTCACTCACCAACACTCGGTGGAGATCTTACTCATCTTGAATACTGTACATCTGACAATAATTCTCCTCCTCCTGCATTATCCTCCCAGTAGCACTCATTGAGTCCTTCCTGTTTACCAGGAATGATAGATTTCTCAGTTCTCACAGTAACCATTCCCAGTAAGGACTATTGTCATTCCCACTGTGACAACTGAGGCAGCCGAGCCTCAGGGAGGTAAACTGACTTGGCCAACACGACCCAGCCACGGAGCAGCAGAGCCTGCATCCAAATCGGGGAGCCTGGCCCCACAGTAGGGACCAAACAGGACCATCCCACGGCCTCCCAGACACACGGGCCACTACACTGTGACCTGGCCACTTGTCCGTACACAGACTATCTCCCAAGTATGTGGAGACCCACTAGTAGGAGGGTAGAGGGGCAAACACATGGTCCTCAGATCCTAGCATGGAAGAATTGTGCACGGATATACAGTGGAGCTGGGAAAATGTGTCCAGGAAGCAGACACTCTGATCTGGCACAAGGCTGGCTGTTATTCAGACAGCTCTATGAGGCTTCCGCTCCAGACGTCTTAGCATCTTGCCAGGAGGCTCTGCTCCTCATTTCCCCTTCATTGCAGTTTCAGGGTTTTGATCGAGGTAGGCCTGGTGAGAAATTGTCCTTACCACATAGAGTAGATGGTGCTCTAGACAGAGCAAGCGGAGGGAATGGATTCCAGGGAAACGTGCAGTAAGACAGGCCGACCTGGGGGGAGAGCCGCATCTCCAGCCTGAAGAGCAGCTGCACGAGGTGGGCGTGTGGTCCTGTCCCTCCGCGACTGACCCCGATGCCCTGATGTCTGCAAGTCCCCCGCGGTTCATCTCCAGAGAGGTTCAGGCCCGGAGACGGCGGCAAACAAGCTCATTAGGTCAGTGAATGCCCGGCATCAGTACTCATCTAGGAAACATGCTGGCTATCCTCGCTCCTCTGCTTTGCTCTGGAGATGGGGGTCTCAGCCCTCTCAGGATCATCGACAATGTTTCTAGACCCCATAGCTGGACCGTGTATGTGCACAGAACTCTGGGGTGTCCACCTGATGGAGCCCTGGGTTATGCTCCCCAAGGGCAGGGATCGGGGAAGCCAGCGTCCTCATGGAGAGGAACCTCGTGGGCTGTGCTCCTTGCACCTGCTCAGGACCAGCTCTGCTCCTGGATCCAGGCTCCGCACAGTGGGTCGTGGCTGCAGGTGGGTGTCAGCTCGAGACCCTCTGCTGGGGCTCCAGAGCCTCCCACTGCAGGGGAGCAGACAGAGAGGCTGCTGTGCTCAGGAACCCATCGGACAGAGGCCCCGAGGATGCGCCGCTTTCCCAGGAGCCAGAGCAGGTTGTTTTCAGAAGTAGACTTAGATTCATAAGGGATTTACCTCGAAATTCACGTGTGTGTGTGTGTGTGTGTGTGTGTGTGTGTGTGTGTGTAGGTGGGGGACATGGTTTGCAAACTCCCAGGACAGCTGGGGTGGGAAATGCTGTGTCTCTCCATCTGTCTTGGAGATTCATAAACACATGAGCTCTAAAAGCCTCGAAGCGAACCAGTGTCCTCTGGAAGGCAAAGAGAGGTTCCCCATAGTCAGGCCAGAGCTCCCGAGGCTGTGTTTGAATGTAGGACCCTTTTTACAGAATGACTAAGAGCTCTGGGAAATGCTGATCCAGAGCAAATTTTTAAAACTTCATTATTAGTATGAGAGTTTCTTCAACTCCCGATCCCCAAACAGACCCTGACATGGCATTGAAAACTATAAAGCAGATTTATTTTTTTGTCTTAACTCCATCTCAAGTGGCAGAAACACAGCTCAAAGCAGCTGTTGCAAAAACTAGAATTTACTGCCTCCTATAACAAAACCCTCCAGGGTGATGGCTTCAGGCATGGCTCGATCTAGGGGCTCACCTGACAGTGTCAAGATTCTGTCTTCCCTTTCCATCTCACATTTGTGCTTTGGCTCTCCAAGTGTGGTGTCAAGACAGCTGCCTGGGTCTGAGTGTCACTAATATCTGCATCTTCTAGAAGGCTCAGCATTCTTCTTTCTCAATCATTTAAGAGATAATCCGGGACTGAGTCTCACTGCTCTACCCAGTGCTCCACATTCCCCGCTAGGTCAGTCTGGCAGGGGAATCTGATGATGCAGTGAGCTGGGCTTGGGTCACAGAGCCATATTAGCTCAGGAGAGAAACCAGCCCCCCGACCACATAGAACGATGGAGGAGATGGCTCTCCAAGGAAAACACAGGTACAGTTGCCAGAAGAAGGTGGACTGTGTGCAGATCCAGCCACACCCACAAACGCCCATCATCCTTCACATTCCAGATCACCCGTGTGGCCCTGCCTTCCCCTCGGTACCTCCTCGGGGCTGGTCTCTGCCTTCCGAGGCTGCAGCCATACCTGGTCCATTCCCCTCACTGTCCTCATGGTGTGTGTGTGACACCTGTTCAATGAGACCAGCTCTTGGGGAGCTGCATCTTAACTCACGTTGGCTCTGTGACCCCAGCGCTTAGCACACACGCCGCGTCTCTCAAGTGTTCAGGTGGCGCTTACAGGACAGGAGAATGAATGAACGGAAATAGGACCTGAGTCAAGGCAATTTTCTGCTCTGGTCTGTGCAGGTTCTCCTCTCTGTCTGACAATATCGTCCGCCGGGGAGCCACCGGAGGCACTTGGGTAGGGAAGAGCGTCTGTGTGCAGACAAAACCTCAGCCTGCTGTGACGGCCACGGGTAAGATCGTGACGGGGTCTGAATGTCCAGTCGCAGGGCATCGCTCCCGAGGGTGGAGGTCTGTGAGGCTGCTATTGGCAGGGCCAGGGCGGTGAGGACCGGAAGGCTTGAGAAGCCCCTCCAGCTCAGCTCCGGCCAGACACACAGATCTGGTCACTAGTGGAGTCCGGTTTTGTGACCCCGGAGCCCACCTCCGGGTGGTCAGCCCAGGGTCCAGTGCGCACTCACTCATCTGTAAATGACAGCCGAGGGTTGAGCCACAGGCATATGGTTCACTGGGTTCCAGGCGAGTGCGTGGCAGAATTCCCGTACCGTGGGCAGGACGGGGCGGGGGTTCCCGTGGTCCAAGCCCTCGTGCGGCCATGTTGAACTGCCACTGATGGGGCCATCTTGAATCCCGGAGGGGAGGGGATGGTGCTGTCAGGCCCAGGTGTGTTTGCAAATCCCGGGAGATTGTTCCTCATCACAAGAAACTGAAAAGGGCTTTACTCGGTGTCAGTGGGAAGTCGCTGCCTCCCTCAGCCAGGCTGAGGAACCACGGCCCGAAAACACAAAGGGAAGACATCCTCCGGAGCGTTCCAGAAGACAGAGTGAAGCATCCTTACGCCTTCAGGATGAGATGACTGCGCAGGTGAATCGCTAGACTGGGAGGCACCTGGGCTCTTCTCTTTGAGGCCCACGGTGTTCCGGAAACATTGAGAGGAAGCTTGTCTGAGGGCTCATTGAAACAAGACGATGAAGAGACGGTCGTCTGCCCAGTCCTTTCCATCCTGGACGTGCCCAGAAGTGAAAGCGCTAATTAAAACAGAATGTTCTGGCACATTTCCCGGCATTTGTCCCCTCTACCTGTCAGATCCTGGGGGTGCTGGGCGCCCAGGGAACGGCTCGGCCCCAGGTGCCCGCTCACAAGCCTGCGGGCCCGGCAGCGCCAGCAGAGGTTCAGGGGGCTCCCCGTTTCCTGAGAGGATAGGACCATTGGATCCTCCTGGATGTCGAATTCTGCTGGAAAATGTGGGGAAGCAGAGCTTTCTGTGTGCAGTCGCCCCCCTCATGGAGCCCGGGTTGGCCGTGCACCTTGCAGAGGGGCCACTCAGACTCGCCGTGGGTTTCCCAGAAATGCCGCCTCCTCAGAGCAGGTGCCGTGCCCTGCCCTGGTCCTGGAGCTGTCAGGGGAGGAAGGCGGGCAGAGAGGCACCTGGGGCGTGGACTTGGGTCACCTGACCCCTCTGGGCCTCAGCGTCCTCATCTGGGTGTGGGAGTCATCATGGCTCCTCCTGGCGGGGGGTGCGCTACGAGGGGGAGGGGATGCAGACCTCGGGTTATTGTGCTGGGGGCCCCGTGCTGCTCAGAGGGTGGTCAGGGAGGGACTGAGCAAGGCCACCCTGGGGGACGTCCACACTGCGTGGAGTGAGGACTGTGTCCTGCACCTGCCTGACCCTGCCAGTGGGCCTGGACCCTGGCGCTGCCCCCAGATCCCGGGGACGTGCTCCCTTGGGGAACCCCAGGCTCCGGGCCATCCTGATGCTCTGGAAAGAAATGACATAGTGAAGGAGCTGGTTTTCTCTCCCCAGTTCTTGCAGTGACATCTCAACAACCCTCAGTGGTTAAGGGCCCTCCCTTCAGGCTGACACCAGCGGCCCCAAGCCGGAAAACCCCTGAGGACTCCCCAGGGCCGACTCCACATAGGAGCACCGAGGTTCCTCCTCCCGCAGGACGGGGCCGAACGGCCGCCACCAGCGCTGTGGGGTGCGTCAGGGAGCTGGGTATCTGAGAGCCAGCCAGCCAGTTTGTCCTTGGAAACCTGGGGTTATTGTCAGCACCCGAGAGTGACTTCCAGAAGCCTGAGGCGGTGGGGGTTCCCCGTTGCCCTGAGTCTCCTACCAGCCTGTGTGAGGCCGGCCTCCGAGCAGCCCGGCTCACACACGGTCATATCACACCGTTTACAGGGAGGCAGACTCAGAGCGTCCGAATCAAGGTCGTGTGTAACCCGGAGAAACCGCGCATGGCCTTGCGTAGCCCTGACCCTGGTCCCCCTGTGGAGGGGTTTACTCGACGGTCCCGAGGCAGGACTTCACAGCAGGGCCCAGCTCCTTGCCGTCCACGAGCTGGACCCAGGGCTGCGTCGGCCCGAGCGTGCAGCCCGCTGGCCTTCTGGTTCCCGCACCTGTACGTGCAGGGTGGGACTAGCAGGATCTCCAAAATACGCTGTGTGCCCCCGTCACCAGCAAGGACGCCTTGCTGAGGCCTGTGGGGCAAGGTAACGAGCCTGGCGCTTCACCCAGAGAAATGCCTCTGGCAGCACCATCCGGATGAGCCGCCGTGATGTTAGCAGACGCTGTCGGAGTAGCTGCTCTGGACAGAGGGATGGGAGCATAAACCCCCACGCCCAGTGCACATCGCAGGGCAGCTGGGAGGGGACCCTGAGCAGCTCCCAGGTCACCAGGGGGAGGGCCTGGCCGAAGCCTTCCTGGGCCTCTTTCCTGTTACAGCTCAGGGCCCTGTCGCGGTGACGTTAGGCCCCCACAGCCTGGCCGCCGCCCTGGGAGGCTGAGCCGCCCTCTGGGGATGGACCGTGGACAGAAGAGCTTCCTGGGGGGAGAGGAGCTCCAGAGGAGCCCGACCGGGCCGAGCCCCAAGCAGGGCGGGGGGTGCACGTCCAGGGCTGATCACACACCTGTTCCAGGAAGGGCCGAGAGGTCGGGGAGGGCACGGGGTGGTGGATCGGAGCGCCCCTCCTCTGCACAAACAAGGGGCTCTGACTAGGGCCCATGTTCTGCAGTGAATTGTTTTCACTGCAGGAAGTAGGCGGTGGTGTGTGACCGAGCCTGCAAATCCAGGGCCGTCCCCTGTCCCCGGGGCTGCCTGAGGCTCTGCCATGACCCCTTTCCCACCCAGCCTTCTAGGGCATCACGGGCCTGCAGTCAGAGATCCCGAGCTCCACCCGCCGTCTGGGGTCCGGGAAGACCATTCATCTGCTCCACCCAGAGGTAGAAACAGGCTCAGAACAGACTCCGGGCCCCTGGACAAATGAGTTCCCGGGGTCAGAGCGTGGACGTCGGGAGGGGGACTGAAGGGAACATTACTGATGAGAGTGAAGAAGGGAAGTAACTGAAGGCCTGAGCATCGCGGGCCTCATTCTCTGTCTGTGCTGACCTTCGCCCTCCAGATCCGGAGCCCGGGGCAAGAGCGGCCCACGTCCCAGACATTTCCAGGTGATCTGAGATTTAACGTGACTTTGGGGACCGGAGGCTGCCCTGCCTGGATCCTTTTCCAGCAGCCACCACGGCGTGGGGTCCAGCGCAGGGTCCTGGCGACCCCGTGTCCTCCAGGCTCTCGGGTGCCCCTGTTCCCATGGCTCAGGGGGCGTTAGCTCCTGGCCTGCCTTACCTGTCACCTAGGGTTACAGCCCATCCACCTGGGACAGCAGCCCTGGACTTGTTGATCCTGAGCACAGGTGACCCATCAAGTTTATGGGACAAACAAGGACCTCCTTGCCCCTCTGTGCATTCACTGCCCACCCTCGAGGTGCTGCAGAGACCCCGGGGCCGCGTGTGCGCAGAGTCTCCACCTCGGTGTTCGGGGCAGCGTCTCTCCCGTGTGCTCGTGATAAATACATGCTAACTACATGTAGACAGTTTACCGCTTATAGAACATTTTCCTGAGACTTGCTCTTCCACTCCTGGGTATTTATGTCTGTGTTGTTCAATTTCCAAGTATTGGGGCCTTTTCCAGGAGTGACTTCTGGTTTAATCCATGACGGTGCAAGATGCACTCTTGCGAGTTATTACAGACGCTGGTGTTTTATGGCCCACATACGGCCTGAGCGGCCGTGCCGAGCGCAGCCGAGAATCACGGGCACTCTGCTGTGACTGCGTGGAGTGTTCTGGAACGTCTGCTGAGCCGACAGGCTTGGGCGTGGGCTTCGGGTCATCACACCCTCACGGATGTCCTGCCTGCTGGTTTATCGGCCGCGGATGGGCAGCGTGGAAGCCTCTGCGTCTTTCCTCGCGGTGAGGCGCACGGGGGCGTCAGATGGTCGCGGGTCCCGTAGAAGGCGCCGTCTGTCGTTCTGTCCCGCCGGCTCGTCCCTGCACGCCGCCCTGTTCCGGAGCCCACTGTGCCCAGATCAGCAGGTTCACTGCTGCACCATCGTGTGGTGCTGGCGACGGGCCTTCCGCCTTCCTCTCGGGGCCAGCAGACCCCGGCTTTCCGCGGCCGCGGTTTCTCGTGGTCGTGGACGGCCGGTTCCCGCTCAGCTCTGTCCCGTCTGACGGGGGCTGCGCCGTCCCTGCTGAGCCCCGTGCACGGGGAGCTGCTCCCGGCAGCGGGGGACGCGCGGGGGCCGGCCTGCTGCTCGTTTGCTCTGCCGTGTGGTGTTTCTCTTTCCCTCTTTGTCTGCGCTCTCCGAGTTTAACTGCAGATTTGTTATTACCCCGTTTTATCTCCTCAGTGAACCTACGATTTCAACCTCATTCTGAAACATTTCTCATGGTTGGAGCAGGGTTTATAATATTCCTTTTTACAGCTTCGGCATCCACCTTCGGATGGCGACAGGCCTGTCACCTGACGTATGAGGACCACGTGGCAAGCACCCCGTCCGCTCTCCCACTCTCCGTGGGGGGGGGGGCACGGGCGTGTCCACTTTCCCACAAACACCTCCTCAGGGTTGGTTACATTTCTGGTTTCGCGTTCTTGCCCTCCTCGTTTGGCCTGTCCCGCCAGCCAGATGCCAGGTCACCTGTGTCCCTGTAGGGTCCCCCCGACCCCGGCCCGCTCTGGGCCCTCAGCTCCCAACACGCTCGGGAGAGTGGCCGACCGGCTGCGTGCGCGGCTTCCCTTCACGTGGTCTGGGGGGGAGCTACACGCTTCTGCTCCCCCCCCGCACTGAAACTGCAATTCAGAACATGGTTTAAAAGTAGCTTTTGGCGAGATGCACAAGGAAAAACCGAGAACGCGATCTAGCTTAAATAAGTGGGTCAGATAGAAATGTCACATTTAATTAACATCCTGGCCTCCCGAGGGTGTGGGGTCTCCACTTCCATCTGGAGCTGCAGTGGGACCCCAGAACCGTCCTTCCAGCACGCACACACACACACACACACACACACACACACTGACGGACACGCACACACACATTAACCCTCAGGCCTCTCGACAATCAGGGTAGAACTTCCCGAGGTGCTCCAGGGCCGTTCCCCTGGGGAGGGACTCCCCCCACGCTCCCTGCCCTCGAGGGGTCCTGACCCCGTACCAGTGAGGGCTGCACTGACTGCAAGTGACAGAAGACCCAACACAAACTGGCTGAAGGAAAGGGGGTTGATCCACACAGGGATCCACAGAGCCCAGGAGGGAGTCTCGAATTGCTTAATCCAGGGGACCCAGCTCCTCCTGCATCCTTCATCCCTGTGTCCCCCGTCGGCTTCCTGCTCAGATGGACCTGCCTCCTGGTGACACGGGAAGACCCTCCATCCCGTCTGTTCAGACAGAGGTCCTGAGCCTGGAGCCCGGGGCTCCGGTCGGGTCACACGCCCACCCTGGAACCAGTCACAGCAGAATGAAAGTGACCAGTTCACCCGGGCCTGAGTCCCACGGTCCGTCCTGGCTCCGGGGTGCACTCAGCACCCCCAAACCACGGGCCAGGAAGTGGGGGAGGTGGCTCCTCACAGGGAACTTGGGGGCCGCTGTGAACATTTAGGACAGGGACACGAGTGGGCATGACAGGGTGCTGGCCCCACTGGGCTGAAATTTTGTCTTGGATGGTCATTTCCATTTTATAGAATTTTTTTTTAAAGATTTTATTTATTTATCTGAGAGAGAGAATGGGAGAGATAGACAGCATGAGAGGGAGGAGGGTCAGAGGGAGAAGCAGGCTCCCTGCTGAGCGGGGAGCCCAATGTGGGACTCGATCCCGGGACTCCAGGATCATGACCTGAGCCGAAGGCAGTTGCTTAACCAACTGAGCCACCCAGGCGCCCTCCATTTTATAGAATTTAAAATATTTAAAATGCTAGCCATTTTTTAATTTCCCAAGCACAAACATAATTAAAGTTACTTTAGCTACACTGTATCTTTTCCGATCTGAGAGCAAAAGCAGTAAATATGTCAGCAGCAAATCGATAAGACAGTTATTCTGTGATGAATTCCCAACACCGTCAATGGGGCTGACAGGCAGCTCTGGCCCTCGGGGGGTTTCTCAGTCTCCGGACACCTTCGAGGGCAGCACCGTGGGGCAGGAAGGGCCTCCCGGGTCAGGGAGCACGTCCGTTCTTCTTCCCTGGCGGGAGGAGGCAGGGGCTGGCCCTGTGGGGCTGGCCTGTCCCCGCCCCACGGTGGCCTGGCCAAGGACGACCCTGTCCCTCCCTCCCTGCAGCCGGGCTCAGGACCAGCCAGTGTCCCCAGCCCTGTCTCCAGCAGAAGGCCTGGCTCCACTGTCTGAGCCCGACCCCACCGGGACCGTGGCTCTCACTGCCCAGAGTGGCCGTGAGCTCACCCCATACCGTGCGCCCCGTCGTCCCCTGTCACGGCCCCCGGGAAGCAGCCTCCCTCCCTCCACCCCTGCATCTCTGCTCCCTGAGTGGAGGCTGGCCCGGGGTCAGGGACTGGGCACGGGGAGCATGTTTCCGAGTCTCTGCAGAACCTCGGCTCTGGCCCGACCACTGAGGCCTTCCGTGTCCTGCACCCGAAGGCCCAGGGTCGCGCTCCTCCCGGGAGAGCTCAGGCGGCGTCTCTGGACAGACGTGCGGCTCTGCGGTGTGACCCGGCTGCGTGACCGGTGCTGGGGCTTCTGTCCTCCAGCAGCCGAGCCTGGCTCCGTGGGGCCCTCTCACTGTCTTCTGGGGTCCCCCGTGTGGCCCGGTCCCCCCGGGCTCCAGACCAGGCAGGGGGTCGGCACCTGCAGCATCCTTGGTCGGCTTCTGGGCTCGTTCCTCCTCCCCGTCCCTCGGTTTCAATGTGGCCGTTTCCTCTGGGGGAACAACTGCACACTCAGTGACCAACAGGACGACGTGCTTCCTTAGGAGCCTGAAGGGGCTTCCGCGTCCTCCTCAGTCTTTGTTTCCTGGGGGAGTCCAGACTCCCCGGAGAGGAGCAGGGAACATTCCGTTTTCACAAGTGAGATCCAGGCTCCTGGGGGCAGGGGTGAGGCTGAGGACCACGAGGACCCCCCCCTCCCCGCGAGCCGTGGGAGGACGGGGAGGAGGCTCATGTGGACTGAGCCCCACGCAGGGCCGGCCCGGGGAGCAGCGGGATGAGGTGCGTCCACCTGCCCGGGGCCTCCTCCCGGTGCAGGGACCTGCTCCTTCTGTGCGTGACAAGGGGACCCCGACAGCTCTGGCCGTGTTAACAAAAGGCCTCGGAGACCTCCAGCTGGACACGTCTTCCCCAAGATCGTCTGTTTCGATGCTTCAGTTTTTAAGAAAAAACAGCACAATTTGAGACCCATTTCTCGAGATGGCTCTTTTCTCATATGGATTTTCCAGGATGTAAAGATGAAGCTACATAGTCCATGATGCTTTGTTTCCCAGATTTCGGTGTTTTGACTGTATTGACTTTAGAAAATTTTCAGCCATGAAAAAATGAATTTTTTTTTTTTTAGAGTTCACCTAAGCTGAATTTCTGCATCCAGATTAACTGACTGCACAACATCCAGTCCTGGTCAGTTCCAAGTAAACATGTTACATCATGATCAGACTTGGTCAGTCAGACCGTACCTCCATCTCTTTCCTGGGAGGTGCGGGTCTGGATGCGTCTGGTTCCAGCACCATCAGCTCCCTCCGCACAGACTTCTGCAGAAATGTCCATCAGAAACTGGTCCTTGTGGGCGGCTGGATGGAGGGATGCAGGGATGGATGGACTGACAGATGATGGATGGGCGGCTGTAGAGGAGTCAGCTCTGAACAGCTATGTATGATGCATTTGGAACCCTCTCCTCCATGCCCTTCTTTGGGGCTCAGTGACCAGCTCTCCCTCACTTCCTCTGGCCAGCCTTAGAAAGGTGAGGACTTACATGGCTTCAGCCACAGCCTCACCATCACCAAAAATATCTTGAGAAAATCACAGCAAAAGGAAAAAGGGAAAATCCAGGTCAGACATTGATTTCCCCCAAGGAGGATTTGAAAAATCAATAGGTAATTAAGATGAGACATGGAATCAACAGTTTTTTTTTTTTTTTTACAGGATGGATAAAAATGTGATGAATTAAAATAAAGTAGGATCCTCAGGTGGTGTTTGGGGAATGGAGACACCGTAGGTTCACACAGAGAATAACTCAATCTGTGGATCACAGTCTCTGCCACTCATGAGTCACCTGTGGAGATTTAACAATCCTAACTTCCCAGGTGTGCCTCAAACCAAGTACACAAGGCTCTCTGAAGACAGGGGCCAGGATGCAGTCATTTCAAAGCCTCTCAGGTGATCCCAATGGGCAACTATTTCGAGAACTATTAGAGTCCCTCTGTCCCCCTTGCACTCTGGACGTTTCACTCCCACCCAAGCCTAAGCATGGGGAGGAGTGAGGAGTGAGCAGAAGTCCCAGGCAGTCTCATCCTCTCCTCTCAGAGCCCAACTTCCTTCCTCCTCCCTCCCCAGAGCCAGGGTCTGTGAGGGCCAGTGAGCCCAAAATACATGTCCTCTTTGGATCCTGCCCAAAGTCCTAGATGGGCCCAAAGAGTGATATTTCTTTGTTGGATATTCAGCCTTTATTTCCTTTTTCATAACCAGGTCTCCATTTCCCTCCAGGGCCGTTCCCATGGCCCAGGATTTCAGATGTGGCCTCACTCCTAGTGTGCCCAGGGTTAGGTCATTGGGACCATAGTGATAGGATCAGTGACAGGCATGTGACTCAAGCCAGGACTGTCAGCCCAAACAGAGGAAACCCTGATGTTATGCTTGAATGGCTGAGAAATAGTAGTCAATCTTTGTTGAGACTTTTGAATCTTGAATTGGGAGGATGTTTAGGTTTGAGTTGTTGGACAGAGATGATCTGAGAATAAAGCCAACATAGAAAAGAAGATAAAATGGGCCCGGCTGACAACACTTGAGGTCAGATCTGAAACCTACTCCAGATATTTCAGATAAGGGTATCAATAATATCGCTTTTCACTTAAGCTGGTTTGGTGTTGGTTTGCTTTTGTTGCTCATGGCAGAAAGGATCCTGATATATGCAACAGCCTGCAGGTCCTCATGACTGGCCCTGCCTACTCCCAGTCTCTGGGCATGCCATGTTCCATCTCCTCTGAAGCTCAAGAAACACTCAAAGACCTTACAGAAGCTCAGCACAGGGAGCCAGATGGTCTGACTCAAATCTACTCTGTACCTGTGGAAACTTAGGCAAGTCATTTCTCCAGGTGCTTCCATATCCACATTTATAGGATGGGGCTGTTGGTGTCACTGTGCTCAATGAGCCGTCTTCACTGCTAAGTCTGTGCTGTGAATTAAAATGCTAGGTGTACTTACAGCCCTGAGTTATGCCAGCTGTTGTTATAATGATGACTTTTGTGTCCAGGGGGTCTGAGGCTCCCACCTTGGAGCCTTTACACCTGCTGTTCACTCTGCCTGGAATGCCACCTACTTTGATTGCAGCTCTCAGATGTCAGCAGCCCAAGCATCTGTCACATGGTCCCAAAGACCCCTGTAATTTTCTACCACAGTATCCATTACCGTTCGTAATTCTGTGTCTTTACAGTGGTTATTCCAATTCTGCATCCCTCTCTAAACTGTAAACTCGAAGGCAGGGAACAAATCTGTTTTGCTATGATTTATATCTTCAATACCAAGCACAGAAACTTCTCCTTGAGAAAATGCATCTCGAATAAATGAATGAATGAATGAGTGGAATGGCCTGGCCACTCAGGGGCAGTTTCTTCCCTGGGAAAATGTGCCCGACTGTGGTGCCATCCCAGAGAGTCCAGGGCCGAGGGTCACCCCGCTGCACAGGCTGCGAGGAGCAGGCCAAGCCCTCAGGGCTGCAGTAGGGAGCTGGGAGCTACACCTCGGACCACAGCCGTCTGGGGGCTGTACACAGTCCATATTCGTGATCACTTGACAAGGAGAGCACTCGTCTTTGGACCCACTTGGCACCTGCAGCCAGTGACGAAGCTCCAGCGAGGTCCACAGGGGACATGTGAGCTGTCATACACTCCCTGGGCTGCAGTAAATGGGCTCTAACAAGTGCATATTATCCTCAGAGGAGAGAACGGTGTCCTTTTTCCCTCTAAATACACTCGGACGTTACGAGCTTTTAATTAAAACTAAGGCAGGTGCCAGTCTGCACTAAGATCTCGCGTGAGAACTGAGAGGATGCAGGCGTCCCTAGGAGAGCTCAGTGCTGATAACACAAGGTCACTGCAGTGATGTTCCCAGACATGCATTTTGTTCTTGAAAACCGGAACGGACTTTGATGTTTTCTCAAAGCCTCCATACGTTTTGAATTCACACAGAGCCTGCTTTCTCAGCTGTCTCTGCTCTGCCAGGTGCACTGGGACCAGGGACACTGTGGGAGCTGAGCTGAGGGTGAGCTCGGGCAGAACTATCCTAATCCCATGGTCCAGCTCCCAAGCCTGTCCCAGGGTGGGCAGCCCTGGGGGATCTGGGGTCTGCGTTTAAAGGGTTGGGGGGTCCCCGTCCTATCATAGCCGAGCTGGGGAAGTCATGGAGGTATACAAAAGGGGCCTTCACTTCCCAAGGAACCCAGTCCGGGGCCACGCACCGCCAGGTGACCATCTCTGCCAGGGACAGGTCATGGCTCTCTGGGTCCAAGCTACAGACCTGGGCTCCAGCCAGCGCCTAGCATCAGAAAACCTGGAAAAATACTTGGAAATTTAATGGCTTTTCAGAGTCCTTCCCACTTTCTGCTACTCTGTGCTCAGTGTGAAGGGAAGGGGAGGGCAGGAGCTTGGTTCAGAGGGGCCTCAGAGAAAACATCCTCCTGCCCCGTCCTGGGTGAGTGTTCCCCTTGGGGACCTAGCCGATGACACCGCTTCCCAGGGACAGATTCCCCCATTGGTCCAGCCAGGTGAGACATCCCCACCCTTGTGAGTACTGACCCATGGCAGGGGGAGCATTCACAGGGCACTTCAAAGGTGCAGAACAGAACCGGTCCCAGGATGGAGAGTCCAAGGGCAGCCTTGCTCCCCACCTTTCCGCCAGCACCCGTTGTGAGGGCCAGGGCCTGGCTTTTCTCTGAGCTGTCAGGACTGGATGCCAGGACAGACGGATGCCAGGACAGACGGAGTCTGCTCCTGGGACATCCTCCGGCGTCCATGTTGGCCGCAGTGAGGCCCTTTAAAGATGCCATGGACGCGGAGTTCAGCATCGCACCCTCCGGGCTGGGTCAAGGACAAGTGTGAGCAGCTGGGACAGACACAGGTCAGCCCACGCGCTGAACGAGCCGCACGCTCAGTGGCTCACACGCCGCAGAGCTGTTCACAGGCCGGGCGGGCTTATCCCGGGTCCCTCTGGGAGGAGCCCTCGCCCGTGTGCAAGGTGCCGAGCATCCGTGCGGGATCTGCCGGGGTCCGAGGTCTGGGTGAGTGACGACTCGTCCTGTGTCCGACGTTGTGCCGACAGAGGGAGCACGGTGGGCACCACGTGTGCAGTGCGGCCAGCGCGCAGGGCCTGGCGTGGTGCCCCGGGATGGCGGGCGGAGGTGCCAGCTCAGGACGGGTAGAGCCTCTCTGGGGGTGCTGGGAGCTAGCCCTGGACGGAGCTGTGGGAGAGAACGTTCCAGAAGCGCAGTGGGGCGGGGCCTGGCGTGCCGCGGTGGGGCAGAGGGTGGCCGCAGGTCCTGGCCAGAGCTCGGGCTCTGGGAGAAGCCCGCGAGGACGATGCCCAGCCCGCCTGTCTCCAGCGCCCCTTCCCACGTGGACACGTCCCCGACTCTGGGTCACGGTCAAGGGTGGAAACCAGGCGCTGCCTTCCCAGCCTCCCTTGCAGCCAGCCCACCCCCCACGTGACCCGGGCCCACCAATCAGAAGCCTCCCGTGAGCCTCTGCGCAGGCAGGGACCCGGGAGGAAGATGGCGCCGGGGACCCGCAAGCGCCCGGGCCCTGGAGGCCGCGCTGTCCCTGGGGAGCGGGGACGGAGCGGCAGCTCGGGGTCTGGTTGAGTGGCCGTCCAAGGCGCTGAGCCCGAGTCTGTGCCCCCGCCGGGCCCCAGAGCTTCCGAACGTCTACACCCGCCGCCCAGGGTCGGCCTCCCCCGCGGCGTTTTGGAAATGCGCGGCTTCACGCCCGCCCAGACCTGCTGCGCCCGCGTCCGCGTGTCCACCAGGTGCGGGGGCTGTGGGGGCGCGTTCGCCTCGGGGCACCTGCCCTGTGCCCTGTCCGCGCCGTCCAGACCCCGGGTCCCCTTCGGTGCGGTTAGGACCCGGAGGACGGGGAGGCCGCGGGCGGGACTTTGCGGAGGGGGGCGGGGGTCCGCTGTGTCCTCTGAGGGTCCCTCCTGCCGCTGGACTCGGGGGGCGGCCGGGTCGGGTCCGGGGAAAACCCGTCCTCGTCACGTCGGGGGGTACGCCGGCTCGCGCACGGCCCGTGCAAGGGCCCGGACGCACCCCTGCACGCTGGGCCCCGCGTGCACACACACGGGCAAATGCAGAAACACTCCCGTGGACAGAACCACAGACTCAGGGGGGTGGCTGCACCCGGAGTGTCTCTCGTGTCCCCGGAACGGCAGGCCCCTCACCCTGCTCTGACCTTTCAGCTGCTGTTGAGCATCCTCAAGCCCGTGGGGCCGGGTTTGGGAGAAGGACGCCCTAATGAGCGGGCCCAGCCCCGGCCAGACGGCATGCCCGCGCTCCTGCCTGTGCCTGGGAGGGTCACGGGGCTCAGCTCCCGTGCTGCACGGCAGGAAGGATCGAATGCTCGTGGGTTTTTAGCCGGACCGGCAGGGTGTCTGTGTGGCAGTGGGCACCGCTGCCCTCCACAGGGCAGAGCGGGCTGCCGCACACCGGGGCCCCAGGTCGGTGACACGGCACGTGTCCTTGGTGCATCAGCAGGGCCGTCGGCATAGAGAGGTGTGGAGCTCACCTGCACCCAATCGGTTGTAAACATGATTTGTGCCCCGGCTCAGTTTGTCCCAGTAATCCATTTCGGGGGAAGAAAATCACATTTGAGAGAGAGTCATTATGCTATATTGCACTCGAAATTATAATCGTATGAAATCTCACGTCTAGACTAAAAGGAATTGAATTTTGATTATTTAACTACATTTCCTGTTGCTCTCAGGAGGATGGCTGTTTTTCTAACAGCTGTCTGCCTCATTCATTAAGGGTGATGTTTTCAGAGCGGCACCCTTGGCGGCTTCTAGAAAGCTCTGGGAGTGTCAGGGTTTGCCCTGGTGGGTCATTCTGAAGGACATGCCCATTCTGGGCCTGTTTGCCCTCAGACCCCCACCCCGCATATGCCAGACCCTGGAACGGGCTGGTCTCTGCCTGGGTTAGTCCATAGGAGGCAGTAGTGGAGGGTAAGGAAGGGAGAACCCAGGGTACCTCTCTGCCCGGACCTGTTCCTGTAGCGGCTGCATCTCCGCCAGGCCTCTCCCTCCCCCCATGCATGGAGTGTGGGAACCGTACCCCCCTCTTGGTCTCTCTAACCCAGGCTTGGTGGCAGGTTGCTGGGCGGTGACCTTTGCCTCAGAGCCGCTGTCTGCCTTCTCACCCTTTCCACACCAATGCCTACATTAACCCTTCCCGGGGTGGAGCACCCGCAGTGATTCCTGTTTACCTGGTTGGACCCTGCTGTGCATGCTTCTGACGAGGATTCAAGCCTCTACATCCTCCTCCTTCATCCCCCCCCCCACCATTGCACCCTCCACCCCAGCACCTACAGACTCCCATCACCTTCCAGGCAGGCCACAGGACCTTTGCACATGCTGCCTGTTGGCAGGAGTCCTCACTGCAAACCCAGCCCCTCCTTTTTTTTTTTTTTTTTTTTAGATAATCTTCCACGGATATTAATTTTTTTATTAATATATAATGTACTATTTGTTTTAGGGGTATGGGTCTGTGATTCATCAGTCTTACACAATTCACAGCGCTCACCATAACACATACCCTCCCCAGTGTCCATCACCCAGCCACCCCATCCCTCCCACCCCCCTCCACTCCAGCAATCCTCAGTTTGTTTCCTGAGATTAAGAGTCTCTTATGGTTTGTCTCCCTTTCTGGTTTTGCCTTGTTTCATTTTTCCCTCCCTTCCCCTGTGATCCTCTGCCTTGTTTCTCAAATTCCTCATATCATTGAGATCATATGATAATTGTCTTTCTCTGACTGACTTATTTCGCTTAGCATAATATCCTCTAGTTCCATCCACGTCGTTCAATGTCAGGATTTCATTTTTTGATGGCTGAGTAATATTCCATTGTGTATACCACATCTTCTTTATCCATTCATCTGTTGATGGACATTTAGGCTCTTTCCACAGTTTGGCTATTGTGGACATTGCTGCTATAAGCATTGGGGTGCATGTGCCCCTTCCGATCACTACATTTGTATCTTTACCCAGCCCCTCTTTGATGCCCCAGCTCAAGGTCACCAGTCTTGATCCTCCCATCTGTAGTGATGAGATCTGCTGGGTCCTCCCAGAGCCCCTGTTTGTCCCCTCTGGGGTGCTCAGCAAGAGCACATTGTGGGCTTGTCACACATGTTCACTTTCATTCTTTCATGAATTCTCCATCAAGATTTTATTGATGCTCACTAGGAGACCAGCTTACATCCTCAGGATGCTGTCTCTTTACCCCCTTGGCTCTGCTTTCCTCCATGTGGATGCTGGAGGTACAACAGTGGAGTGAGAGTTTATTTTCAGTTATTAGTGGCACAAACTCTACCTAGAATTGGCTTAAATGCAGAAATGTCTGTTGATGCAGATAACTGAACCATCCGTGGGTCATTAGCTTCAGGCATGGATGGATCTCCTAGATTCTGCAGGGATTCTCTCTCCTCACATAGTACTCTGCATTCCTCTGGGTTCACTGCATTCTCAGCCAGACGTCCCTCACTGTGGTGTCAAGATACTCCGAACGTTGTGAGGCTTGCATCTTAGCTCAGGAACCGCAGTGGAAGAGCTTGACTTTGTCGACTAGTTTCAGAATTCAGTGCCCTGGTCTCTCCATGGTCTGGCTTGAGTCACATGTCCATCCTCGGACCATGGCTTGTTACCAGCCATGTGCAACATTGTGAATTGTGTGCCTGAGACACAGGCCCAAGGAGACAGGGCACAGAGTTGACGCAACAAGGAGAGTCCATATGTGTCTGTTCAGTGAAGGTTTTGATCTTGAGAAAGTTGTAGGTATGTGCTGTTGTAATGCAGGGAGACATGTGCTCAGTTCCCCAGATGTCTCCAGGTCAGGCAGGGGTGGGGCCAACACAGTGAGGCCTGGGAAGTGGGGGCGTCTTGGGGAAGCCCTTGCTGAGAAGGGAGCCCCTGCCAGAGAAGCCTTCCTGTGGGAGGTGGAGGTGGCTGAACTGCTTTGTGGGTCTGAGTCTGTTTAGTTAGAATTAACAACCATAAACCACACCCGCCACATCGCATACTCACCGGTTTCGGTGGATTTGCGCCTGATTTCTGTGCTGGGAATGGCCGGGCCTCGGGAGAAGCCCGATAAGCAGAATTTCCCAAGCGGGACAACTTGACCCAACTGACTGGGGTCCGCTCTGGGGCCAGCGTAGGGGTCTGTGATTTTATGACGGCGTTTTTGCCCTTTCAGGGCCACCTGTTGGCGCATCCCCCGTTGAAAAGCTGGCCTGGGTCAGTGATTCGCTTCCACTGAGGGCTGTGAGACAGTGACGTCCAGTCGTCCCTTCTGCACCCCCCCCCCCATCAGTGGCTTCATTCTCCTGCCACCAGAGCCTTTGGGAGGGCGGGTGCAGGCTGAGCCCTGTCTCTTGAATCAGCACTTTTCACAGTTGTGGGGTCCTAGCTGGGCCCTGCTTATAACACCGACAGAGAACATTTTGAGAACATTCTGGAAAATTAGAATGTAATCTGGATTAGGATAGTAAACATTTTTGTAGGTGTGATCATGTAATTCTGTCTGTAGGAGAAAATGTTGCTCTCTTGTTCTACATGCAGCCAAAACCAAAAAAGCTTTACTTCCCTCAAATGACCCCTGAATGTCATTCATCCCTCAGAAGTAGAGTGAAAATACAGTTGGTTCAAACACAGGATAACTGCGGGCATTTTACCTGCACATGCGCGCACACTAACTCACAGAATGGGGTGAGCAGCACAGCCTCCCTTCCTTTAGTCCTGTCCTCCCTGTGACTGGGATTCCAGCTCATCTGGGGAGAAGATTGGAGGTGTAGGGTCAAACACGTGGCAGGTTGTGTGCTCTCCTCATCTTCATCCCTCCGGTGTCCTCACCTGTGCCGGGACTTCGGGTTGGAACAGGTGTGGCGCTTGGGCCGGTACATGGAGTCCGAAGGGATGGGGCCAGTTCCCAGGTTCGGACTGAAGAGCCGCTAATGTTTCCTGGACCCTCAAACAAGCCTGCTCTTGTCATGAGGAGGACATGCATGGGCTCACCCGCCAGCCGCGGGGGGTGCGAGTCTCGAGGCACGGGGACTCCAGAGCGGGTTCAGCCCAGACCAGGCCAGAGTTCGGCCCACCGCTGATCTGAGAGTGGGTCCCACCAGACCCAGGGAAGCACCGTGGAGGACCCCACAGAGTAGGGGTCCCTTAGCCGATCGGCAGCCCTGTGAGGACACAAGGCTCCTGTTTTAGGCCACTGTTCAGGGTGACTCCTTACACAGCATTCTGTGGCAAGAGCTGACAGACACTGTCCCCTTCCCAGTCTGGGCACCCAGGAATACATGGGCGTCCTGTCCCACAAGTGCCCGGGTCCCTCATCCCACTGAAACAGCAACTCTGAGAAAGCTGGGGGAGCCTCTCTTCTGTTGCATTCACGAAGACACCAGGCATGCACGGACCCGGCCTTTCAGACACTTAACGGGCAAGTGACAACTCGTGTAAGAAACTCATCATTATTGCTTATGAAGGTTTTATGACTGCGTTACGGGAAGATCTATTTCCACTCAGGAGTTAGTGGGGAAAAAAATACTGTCCCCAACAAGCCTCCTGAACAGTAATGTGCGATGTGTTTACTCACAGCGAGGGATCAGATTGTAATGAGCTTTCACGTTCAGACACGGCACACTCGGAAAACCGTCCTCAGTGGGATGGTCTGATCAAGCTGGTAACACATCAGACGTGTGAGGAGTCCTCCCGCTCCTGGTGAAGAGACTTCGGATCCTCACCACCAGCTCTGAACTAATTTGGGGCCCCCGAGGCAGCAGAGCCTGTGGCAGGTGGTAAGGAGCTGGTGAAAACGCTTGATGTTCATTGGAGCGTCCTAGGAGGGAAGCAACACAACTTACCAAGTGGATCAGGAGTCATCCCGTCCCCCTGATGGGGCAGTGGGAGCCGGACCTCCCGGCCAGCAGAGGACACATGCAGGGCTGGGCTGTGAGCACTGCCTGGTGGCCCCAGGCCCACATGTGCTGTGTTCTGGAGGAGGTTAGAGGACTTTGGGAGGTATTCCGAAGTATTCTGTCCCTACTCCCACCCGCATGGGCAGAGTTGTGCCCTGCTGCCCCTCATGTTGGGCAGAGCCACGTGATGTGTTTGGGCCCATTGCAGAAGGATGTCCCCACATCTAGAAAAGCGCCCCATGATGAGCCGTGAGAGGAGCCTGCCGGCCAGCCCGCTACTCCCGGAGGTCAGGAGACACACGGAGCTGACCCCAGGCCTGCAGGCTGAGGAGGGGTGGCCCTGCTCACCAGGAGCCTCACCTGGCTTAGCCACCTCGGTGCCACGTCACCCGGCAAAGCCCCGCTGAGCTCCCTGAGAGCACCAGCCTGTGCCCCTCCAGCTGTGTCTGCCCTGCGGCTGCTGCCAGGGACCACCTAGCTCAGAGCTCCTGCCCTCAGACTGATGAGCTGTCGGGGCTGAGCCGGAAATGGCCTCCTTCGGAAGCCTGCACCAGCTGCCCCCTGCCAGGGAGAAAGCCCCAAGTGACAGCTGTCCAGCATGAGACAGACTGAGCCTCCCACATAAAAGGAGTCTCCCTTCCACAGCTTTTCTCCTGAGGGTGGGCACTTCGCCAAGTCGACAATTTCAAGAATTGGGTTTGTGGATGATGGGTTTGCTCTTCTTGCTTCCAGAAGCTCAGGCATGGCAGGTGTCTCCCAGCCCCCCCCACGCAGAGGCTGTGCCCCCAGCAGCCCGTTCCCAAGGGCAGCACCCGCGCCCTCTGACACCGCTTGCGGGGGGAGCAGTGCTCAGACAGGCGCAGATGCTCCCTGGTGCGGCCCCTCCGTCCCCAGCGTCTTCCTTAGAGATCGCAGGTCAGACGCCCGGGCCCAGCGTAGGCTCATTCGGTTCACGCGGGCTGGACTTGGGGGCCCTCGGCTTTTCTGAGAAATGCCCCGAATCTTCCCCTTTGCTTCTCATCTCTGTTTTTAACAGCTCTGTTGTGTCACCATGGGCGTAAAACAGAAGGCACATGCTGATAACTGCGCATGTGTGTATCCATGTGAAACCATCGCCACAGTCAGAATGATGAGCATATTCATCACCCCCAGCTTCCCTTGTTTCCTTTTCTCACCCCCGCCCGCTGTTTGGCAACAAGCACTCTGCGCGCTGTCACTATAACACATTTCCACTTTCTAGAATTTTTTATAAACAGAATCCTGCCGTTTGTACTCCCTTGGGTTTCTTTTCCTCAAAATCATGGTTTTGACCTCATCCGTGTAGTTGTGTGGCAGTGGTCCACCCTTCCTGTGGCTGAGCAGGTCCGAGTATGGATGGACCACAGCTCGTCGATGCATTCAGCTGTGGATGGACGTTCATTTATTTCCAGTTTGGCTCATTACAAATAAAGCTGCCGTGCACATGTGAGGATGTGGTTTTATTTAGGCATTTGCTTTCATTTTCCTTGGGTGAGAATCTAGGAGTGAATTGGCTGGGTCACACGGATGTGTGTGACTGTCTAAGCAGCCGCCATATTGTTTTCTGGAATCCTACCATCTCTCAGGATCATCAGCAGGGCACGAGAGTTCTGGTCGGCCCACACCCTGGGCAGCACCCTGTATCATAGGTCTGAAATGTTGGCCATTCTAATAGGTGTGCGGTGGTATTTTTAAACACCCCAAAGGGGTATAACTTAGGTACCACACATTGACTTGTTGAAGCCTACAATTCAATGATTTTTAGTCAATTCCATCACCACACCATCACCACAATCCAATTTTGGAGCATTTGATCTATATCTGTGGTCTGCTTTTGCTATATTTTCGTTCAAGGTGTGAGGCTTCTGGTTGGTGTTTATTTTTTTATGTGAATGTCCGATCTTTACAACACCATTAGTTGCAAAGATTATACTTACTCCACTGACTTACTATTCAACTTTGTGAAAAGTCAGTTTCCGTAGTATTATGGGTCTATTTCTGGACTGTAAATTTTGTTCCCTTATGTACGTTTCTGCTTTTTGTCAACACCACACTCCCTTGATGACTGTAACTTTAAGGAATTACTAAAATTGGGTGGGGCATTCCTCCAGCTCCTTTTCTTCCTTAAAATTGTTCTGACTGTTCTACTTCATTTGCCTTTTCATATGAATTTTAGAGTCAGCCTGTCTCTCAGTCCGCCTGGATCCCGAGAGAATTTTATTGTACTGCATTACATGAGTAGATTATTTGGGGGAAAAGATGTCCCTGCTCCTACATCCTCAAATCCCTGAGTGTGGTATGTGCCTCCATTTATTTAGATCTTCTTTGACTTGTCTCATCAGTGATTTGCCGTGTTCAGAATACAGACCCCGTACATGTTTTATGGCCTATTGTGATTGTATTTTGTGGTTCAGGTTTTCACTTCTCGTATATGTTGGTTCATGGATACCAGGGAGGGGCAAAAAAGGAAAGTGATTCCGGAATTGGTCATCCTTTAAGCTCTGGTTACCTTCCCATCCCTCCCATACTGTGGACCTTCTGGAGTTTTCAGAGAGCTGTTCCGTGCACTTCAGGGTTTTAGGTGCATTTCCTGGGAGACCAGAGTTTTGTAAGGAGCTGTGGCTGACACCACCAGCTATCCAGAGAAATCCACCCCCCTCCCCTGGACACACAGTGGGACTACATTTCCCAGCCTCCCTTGCATTCATGTGTTCGTGTGACCCTGTTGTGTCAGTGGTGCGTGAGCAGAAGGGATGGGCAGCCTGTCCAGGGCTGGACCTTAGAGTCTCCTGCCCACATGCTGAGTGAGGTGGTGATGCCCTTAGAAACCTCAAGCTAGTGCCAGATGGGCAGCCAGAACACAGGGTCCCTGACTGGCTGGAGGAGAATCATCCAGTCAAGCTAAACATCCATCCTGGACACTTGTGCCAGAAATACCACATGTTTTATGTTTTACGTTGTGGAAGGTCACGGGTCAGTTGTCACTCCATCTCAGCCTCACCTGGCTTAGTACCTGGAGGATGGACATATTTTTACCTACACAGAGGAGAGCACTAGGTGGCTGGCCAGAGAGAGCAGAAAGGACAGAGCGTGAGGGAGAGGTGGTCACTGCATCTCCCCCCAGGGGGCGGAGGTCAGAGGAAAGGGGGGATTTGCAGAGGTGAGGACGGGGTTCTGTGCCTGCCTCCCAGCGTGCTCTGCAGAACCAGCCTCTGAGCCCCGCACAGAGCGGGAAGAGAGTGCTCCTTTGGGGGCTCAATTGTCGGAGTGGTCTCTGCCTGATGTGTACCCCAGTCCCGTGTCCCTTCGAGCTCACACCCCACAATGCCTGGATGGCTTGGTTGACATTGGGTATGGCCCGGGACCTCAGCCTGAGGCAGGGGCCACAGCCAGGCTGGCTCAGTCGGTCGACGGGGGTCAGCCCTGGGGATCCGGCAGGAGGCCCGAGTGAGTGTGTTCCCCACATTAACAGGCCTGAGCGGCTGACACACAAGGCCTCCTGTCTCTTGTCCTTGGACAGAATTGTCCTCGTAGGCCCAACACCGGGAACAGGTGCTTCGGGACGAGGTCCCACTCTGGCTGTTCACAGGGAAGCGCATCTGGGGAAGAATGAAGGGAAACCGAGTGGCTCAGTGGAGAGAAGGACCACAGTGGCCAGGCGGCCTGACTCCCCATCCTCAGCTGTGGGTGCGCCCAGATGCACGGTCTCTATTCACCGTCACTGGACTCGTCTTGTGTGAGAGCCAGCGTTCCCCCTGATGCGACACATGTAGTTTGGTAAATTCTAAGGGAATTCAGACCAGATCCAAGTAAAGTACAGCAGGGTGTCGTGGGAGCTTCGACGCAGTCCCAGGCGAGACGTGCATACGGCCGTGACCCTGGTCGGGAGTCTGGTGCTCAGGCAGCAGGAGGTGCTGTGCCCCCACTGCTGGAGCCCAAGGAGGGGGTGCTGCCCAGGCCCATCCTCGTGCTGCCCCTGCTGAGAGGAGAGCCGACACGTGTGGGGGTGGGAGAGACAGGGGACCGAGGGGTCCCATCCCTGCAGCCTGAGCCCCCTTCTTGGGCCCCCAATCCTGACTCTGTCCTAAATGCAGCTGCTGTGTCAGGATGTTGATGGCAGGGCAGGTGTAGAGGGAAGGTTCCAGAGCCTCTCTCAGCCCCATGCTGGAAACGGTGTAGCCTGGAAACAAGGTTGTAGGTGTCCGTGTGCACAGTGCGCATCCCACTGCCAAGGTCCTGCTGGAGGGCGAGCATGTGCCCTGGGGTCACTCCTGCATCTCAGCGTGTGATAGCAAAACCCTGGGGAATCCCGAGGGACCCAGAGCGGGACTGTCCCGTGCCTTCTGGGCCGGTGCTCGATGGCAGCTCCGCAGAAACCAGGTGGCCCTGCAGATCTGTGTTATTTGTACCCAGTGGTCTCTGCTGTGTACCGAGTGCTGCGGGGAGGAGGTGACGTGTCACTTACGATATGGTTCCGTTCCGGTAGAAGGAAGGTTGTACGCGTGCCTGCGGGAATGTGTGCGCTTTTCTAGCGTAGCAGCATTCACACGCGTGCTGCATCAGTGTGAGCTGTTCGACATAGCGATTCAGCAGTTCCGTGCGTGACTTCGTGCTCCCACAGTACGTGTCGTCACCCTCTGTCACCACACAAGGTGATTGGACTCTCACTGACTAGAGTCCCGATGCTGTGCCTTCCATCTCCGTAATGCCTCACGAATGTGCGTGTCTTCCTGGAGCCAGGGCCATGCCAATCTTCTGGAATGTTCCAGGTTTGGTATCTGCTTTTTTTCTAAGACCAGGTAAAAATAAGGGAAAGATGCAGCGTTAATTGGCAACGGTGATTGGTTTCTGATGGTGGGACCGTGGGTGGTTCTACTTCTTCTTCGATTCCCTGCCTTTTCTGGGCTCCCCTCCTGTGCCATTAATATGCATTGTTTATGCAACTAAACTAACGGGAAGCTTTTAAATATTGGCTTTGCCTGCTGGCTCCTTCCTCCCTGGGCACGCGTCTTGGTGAGAATGGCCCGTGCATGTCCCCATCTTTGTGAAATGCATGTGAAATGTGCAGTGTCTCCCACCGGCACCGCAGACCCACGAAGGTAATCCCAGTAGTGATCAGACTGGACAACAGACGTCTACACTCGGAGTTTCAGAATGTTCCACTGGGCTTGTCTGTGCACAAAGTTCACTTTGTCTCACACTTTCATCTACAGACCAGAATAACCTCCGAGGGAGTCTTCCCCAGAGAATTTATACCTTCCCTGTGAATAAATCAGTTCCTTTTGTATCAATGATTTCATCGCAGAAGAATATATTTTTAAAACTGAAGTGGGCAAATATTCAGAGGTTCCTGATTCTCACTGACCAACCGAGGGGCAGGGACGAGTGGAGGCAGCCTGTGCAGAAGTGTGAATTCAGAGGCCACCTGCCCCCTTCGCTGCCCACGAAACCCTCTCAAGGAGGAGCATCCCCAAAGCAGCCCAATTGGCTCATCCCTGGAGGCTGTCCCTGAACCACGGGCCTGGGCAGGGGCCCAGAAAGTGACACCCTCGTGGACTTAAAGAGAAGCCTGGACAGAGATGAAATCCAATTTAATGATCTATTGGCATCATTAAAGGGAAATTCCTGGTGTAGACGAGTCTTGGAGGAAATTCCTTTTCCTGATAAATGAGTCACTTGTATTTGTCCATTGTTAACCTGACTTCATGGGAACCTTTCCTCCCAGCACCTGTGTTCCTGGGAATGAGGGTGGGCCACTGCCTGTCACCTCCCCTCGTCCCCACTGTCACCCCTCCAGCCCCAGGTCCCTGCCCAGGCCCGGCTGCTGCTGGGGGGCAGGTGGGGGCAGCATCTTTGCGCTGCGATCCTGTGAAAACGGGGCTGCCCTCTGTGCCCTGGGCCCTTTCATTGGCCCGTCTGCACAGCCTGCTATCGATGCGAAATGGGCCTTAACACATACACTGGGTTTTATCTGCAAAAACACACTGAAAGGACACGTGCAAGCAAAAACACGGGACTGTTCTGTTGTGGCTGGGCGACAGCTATTAAAATGGGTGAGATTTCCCATGAAGGATGTAATTACATTTTCACTGTGCTAAATAAAGAGGGAAAAGTGATGCAAGCCCACAGCATTGCATTTAATCTCCTAAAGCTTCATGTCCTCCCGAAACTGCGAAACTGTAGGGAATATCTGGAGGGCAGCTGCTGGCCTCAGGACAGGTGCGTGAGGCAGAAGGTCCACCCAGGAGGGGCAGGAGAGGAGCAAACCTGTGGGCTCAGCGCCAGCTGAGGGACCCACACTGGGCTCTCGGCTTCACCGCTGCACAGGCCCCAGGACAGCTGACTCAATGGAGCACCCACTTCCAAGGTGTGCAAAACAGAAAAAGATGAAATCTCACAGGGAGGACTTCGGGCTCAGAGAGCCGGGCTGGTGTCCAGGACGAGGAAGGGACTATGTTGGCATGTCCCCTGCTAGAGTTGGGATGTGGAGAAAATTAGGAACCACGAAGGGGTCGGCCCCTCGCTCCGCATGCGGTCTGCGGCTCCCTTGCAGAGAAACCGGCCCGAGTCCATGTGCCCTCCGGTCTCAGGTGTAAGAGCCGAGTTAGCAGCAGGGCCCGACAGGCACCTCCCAGGAAGACCTCACTGTGGTGGGCCGAGTACGTGGGCCTCCAGTGTGGTGGCACTGAGGTCTGTTACCAGTGGTTCAACAAGATGACATGTGGCTTTGACTGGATAATTCAAGCTATAGAGTAAAAAGAGCATTTGTGCCATTAACTCTCCTAGAATGTCTCCTCCCCAGACCAGCCAGAGCATCCAGCAGTTCGGGGAAAAGACCCGGGTGCCCGGGTCTCAGGTCATCCCAGGCAGAGCCCTGCTTGCACCCCAGGCCTGCGAAGTTCACGACCGACCACAAATAGCTGCTGCAGAGCCAGTTAAATGTCATACTTTAATGATGTAATTACCTATCTTGATTATGTAATTAGTAAAAACACCATAATTACACACTTAGAACCCGAGATAATTTGTTGGAGAGGCCCTGTTTGTAATTTGAGCCATAATTTACGATGGCGAACCTTACACAATGCTCTGCGATATGCAGAATGGGCCATTGCACGCAGGTGACAACAGTGCCCTGGGCAGACGGGGCACTGACTGTCATTTTGGGAGCTAAAGGGAGCTTGGAGCCCTGGTGCGATCTTCAAATTATCAAAGCCATCCACTTAAATAAATAGTTTTGAATCCACTCTACAAACTGCTAAATTGTCGTTGAGCGTTTCAAAATCACTAATTCTTAAAGCGATTATAAAACGCTCCTGTGTTCTTTAAAGACAAGGGTTGGGATTTTTTTTCTAAGCGTTTTAGAAACAGTTGTGGGTGTGTGTGTGTGAGACTCCTTTAGTCGAAGCCACTCCACGTCAGGGGACTGTACACGACTGTACCCCACGTGGCAGTCGCCCTGTGTGGAGCTGGGTGTGTGCTTGGAAACATCTGCAGCAGAAGCGGGTTTGAAATCCTGACAGCCCAGCTGCATGGGCAGGAGGCTGGGGAGTCGGGGGACTAATGAAAGACAAGGAAGTCTGGAGAAAGAAGGAGGCCACAGGCTGGGGATGGGGTGGGACCCTGCCTGTGCCCTTGGCTGGGCCTCTGGATCTGCGGCCTCTGGGTCGGGATTGCATAGAACACACTTGTCCTGATCCCGCAATTTCTAGGGAGGAGCGCTCTCTCCTTGGCTCCACCAGGCTGGGAAATGCCTGCTCAGTCCTGCCACCCACGGCCTGGCACGTGCTCGGTCCCGCTGCCTGACACCTGGTCGGTCAGCACCTCCCAAAGCCCCAAACACTGGGACCACGGGTGGAGGACCTGACACTCGAGGTGGTCAGGGGCTCTGCCACTTGGGGATGCTGGGGACTCAAGCTGCTCTGGGGTCGTCACGTTCTCACTGCTGCTCATATTCACTGTTCTCTGTTTCCAGGACAGGGAGGGACCTCTTGTCCATGATGTGGATGCCTGCCCCATCCTGTTTTAGAGAAGGCCGTTCTCATCCCCCAGAGCTGGCTCTTCAGGGGAGTCCTGTTTCACTGCACTATGAAGGAGACAGAAGATCCCGGCTGCATCACCTGAGCACCTGGATCCAGCCATGCCTGAAGGTAATGTCCTGCACTTTTCACTTAAGTGGACCAATAACACTCCCTTTATTTGAAACCAGTTAAAAATTGGTTCTGTCACTGACAAATAGAGTCCTAATTGAGGACCCATCTCTGTCCCTCCCATCCAGCTTTAGTCTCCTGAGCCTGAGAACATTTGGGACAGAGAAGTAAGTGGGCTGCAGAGAGTTGGGTTCTGAGCACCGTGGCCATCATTGCCCCTTCCCACCGTGCCGATGGACTAGTGTTTGGGGAAGGCCGTTTCCATCACAGCCGGTATAGCATCCTGTGGCCCACTGACCCTGTAACCTGAGACCACTCCCCAGAGTTTCTGTTCTGCTCTGATGAGCCACGAGCCCTACACAAAGCCCTGCCTCTCCTGATCTGACCCTTCCCCGCCACTCCAGCCTCCTGCCATCTGTGCCCACTCCCCACCTTCTCTCCGACGTGGGACCCACCTCCTCCTGCTGCACTTGGTCCCCTTAGAGGCAGGAACTCCCTTCCTTGTCCTTGGTGTCTTGGCTCCTAGCAGAGCCCTGGGCCCCACGAATGTTCAGCAGAGATGATGTACCCGGTAAAGATTCACCCACTACCATAAATACACACTTTACTGCAGAATTATAAACGGTATGGGAGGTTTATATGGGAGCAGAGGACAGATTAGGAATCACTGTTACCATCCTGTGGCTTAGAAAGCATCATTACAGGGATCCAGTTAGGTGTATATTTCAAGCAGAGGCCACACTTCAAAAATTAAAGTAATTCTACTGCAGGGGGAGCTGATGGTTTTTCACATAAAGTTTCCACCCCGTGCCCTCGAGCCAGGATTCCGCAGGCTTTGGGAGCTTGTTGTCCTGACTGCAGGATCCCCAGAGGGGAGAGCCTGGAGAAGTGAGCATACCCTCCATGTCACTCCCGGAGGTCTGTCCCTCCCACATCTGAGCCTCCCAGGCTGCGGCTCTGATGGGAGGTGAGTGGAGGGGACGGGCCTCAGGAGGGTCCCAGCGGGTGGGGTAACCTGCTCAGACCCTCCAGTCCCCCTCCCCACCCCTTCCTGAGACAAGCAGGACATCTGTTGGGGAGCTCTGCCATGTGCTCCTCGCTGGGACCCACCTCTGCACAGAAGATGGAAGACAGATGCAGCCAGCCCTGTGCAGACAGCAGAACCTTCTGGAATGTTCTGTCCTCAGTGTCTTTGGTCCTGACCGCCAGCCACACACAGGTGTGCACCAGAAGAAACCACCATGAGAGCGATGGCAGCCCCAAGACCCTGTGTGCTCGTTGATGTCTGTGGATGTGTCTCCTGGGGACCAGGATGGAGTGGCCGCTCCTGATGGTCTCGTGCCTGATAGCTGGCAGCCAGTTTTAGTCCCGCTGCAGGTCTTCGCATGGACGGATTTCTACATCTGGCATGAAGTACCGTACGTATTTTTCTGAGGGACTCTGAAGCCTTCGTTAATTGACTGCTGTCGTTGACCTCCTCCAGCTGCCGGGGCTGTTGGGAAAGGTACGTGCCCTGAGTGGGCACACGGACAGCACCTTCCGTCACCCTCACTCTGATTTGTCATCTTTCCAAAAGTTAAGAACAGCCTTTAAGAGGCTGTTGACCTAAGATATGCAAATTTTATGACAAATCATTTGGGAATATTACATCTGAACTTTAAAGTTTAGCAAGAAAAAAAGCTGACATTCACTCTTCACCTTACCTTGGGCTCCGAGCTGTCCTAGAGACATCGATCCAACTTCTGTTAGTGAACGTTGTTCTTTGCCCCGAGTTCTGAGGTGTCAGCTCCAAGATGAGATTAGGAGCGGCCGGTGCAGAGGCACCACATCCTCTTGTGAGCTCTTCCTGCCCCAGGACCCCAGGGACCTCCTCTCCCCACGGGGACCCGGGGGGCGTCCACTTGTGCTGAATGACCTCTGCGGGGAAGACCCCCGCCGTGCCCGCCCGCCCCTGTGCTCCAGGCCGACTGCCCCGGTACCAGGAGGGGTGCGCCGCCCTGAGGATGGATTTGCCGGGAAAACTGCCATTCTGACATGTCACCGAATTCTGCAGGAAGGACAGGGGCCACCCACACGTGGGAAGAAAGTACGCACAGCCCACGGATCGCGGCCTGGCCCTGTGGCCTCCGCTAGCCCAGGACAGACCCCTCAGTGCAGTGGCACCTGCATTAAATCCTGCCTGGGCCCAGCTGAGGTGGACCCATGAGCAAGAAAACCCCAGGCCTGCCCTTGGGAGCCTGAGGCCGGCTGGCCGTGCATGTCCCAGGGGACCCCAGCCCACCCTGGGTGACCTTGGACCAGCCTCATGGGCTCCACGTTCCCAGTTGTCTGTGACCCCCCGCTGACCTGTGGTATAAACCAGCAGGGGCTGCAGTGAGCCCCCACCCACCTGAGCCCGGCCCCCGCAGAGCTGGGCTCGGACCTCTGGGGTGTGAGTCCAAGAAGAGCAGGCCTTCCCAGCTGTCAGCCACCAGCGACCTCACCACAGGGACTTGGGAACAGGGCACAGCGCCAGCTGTCTGCCACCGGGCCAGAGTGTCAGCAGAGAGAAGCAACAGCAAAAACCACGGGGGCCCAGGGCTGAGGCCCGGGGGGAGGTGCTGCTGCATGGCCTGGGGGGCTGGGGCCCTGGAAGTGCCCCACTGTCTCTCCTCCTGTCCTCCTGTCTCCAGCCTCTGCCTCCCTTGGCCAAACCTGGGCAGGAGGCAGCTGACCCCAGACGACCCAGCAGGGCCAGCCCCCTGCGCACAGATCCGGGGAGCAGACACACAGGGATGTGCTGGAGCAAGCCCTCCCTCCAGTGGCCTCAGGTCGGCGCCTTAGCCGGAAATGCCAGCCGGCCACGCGCAGGCATGAGTTCCCCTGGGACACAGGTCAGCAGGGTGGACTGGAACCTCTCAGAGGCCAGCACCTCTGGCCCCTCAGCCCCAGGCTGGAATCTAGGAATCCTGGAGAATATTCCCGAAGATGAGAGGACACCAGGTGGCGGGGGACGGGGGGCGGGGGTGCACAGTTTGGAAGGTGTGTAGGGATGAGGTCCCAGGATGGACTGGGTGCTGTCCGCAGGACACTGGGATCTATGGGTCTCAGACCAGGGGGCAGCCCGGGGCTCTGAGAGGTTGGGGCCTCAGCCATCCTGGGCACCTGGAGCCTGCGGGGGACTCCATGGAGTGGATCGTCAGAGGAGAGGCGCAGGCGACTCCACTGGGGCTGCCGGGGCCGGTCCCACCTGTTCTGTGGGCCTCGCAGAGAGAACTCCGTCCCGCCCTCCGTGTCTGAGACTCGGGAAATCGGCCACTATCCAGGTGGGAGGGGGTCCTGGCAGAGAGGCTTCCACAGACCCCAGGGGTTGGCGCCGGGCGGGGGGGGGGGGGCGTTCCTTGGCTTCCTGGAGAGGCTTTTCTGAGCAGAGAAGTGCTCCCAAGGACCCAGGGCCCAGCAGGGGGAGCTGGACTCACAGGAATCCCTTGGGGGGCGATTCCCCTGTGTTTGTGGGGTCATTCATTCATTCCTCCAGCCCTGCTGGTGCCCGTCTTTATTTAGAGCTGAACTACTGATAGAAACCGTGCAGGGCGGTCTGGTCGGGAACTGTGCAGAGGTGGGGACATGGCAGAGCAGGAACCCGAATCCATCTCCGAGTCTGAGCCCCGCCCCACCCCTCACTCGCTGGGTTACCTGGAACAGGTGCCTCAGCCTCTCACGGTCCTTCTCTGCAAACCCACGGAGGAGACAAACCAGCCGCGGGGGGTCCTGGGGCTTTCTCCACCGAACCCCCAGGTCGGGGACCGCTTCGTCGTGTCCTGAGGCTGATGGGGGATGAGCACCTGCCAAGCTCAGGCTACCCCGCAGGATTAGTGGAGCCTGTTCTCCGTGGGCCCTTCTGAGACTGAGCAAGTGCCCACATTTAATTCTTAAAAATTCACACGCACGTTGCCGGAAAGCAGCAGCAGAAGTGACTCACGTTCAGTAGGAAATTCACGTCAATGCCCGTGCTATTCACGCGGTTCGGCTCCGCATGTGTTTCGCGTTCTCCATCTGTTGGCACCGTCCTGCATGCGCTTTGCAGAGCCACGGGTGTGCGCTGTGGGGCGCCTGGCACGTCGTGAAGGCGGCTCTGCGCACCAGCCCTTGCGCCCAGCTCAGGACGCAGCCCGCCGTGGGGAAGGACTCCGCTGGGAGGGCGGGGCCCAGAGACACGCGCTGGAATGCCAGCAGCTCTCCCCCAGGCACGGGGCCAGGACGTCCACCAGCACCTGCGTCCCCTGACCTGTGTCCTCCTGGTATCTCCCCCGTGCACGAGACTGAGTCCATAACTGCGGTGTGGAGGTGTGATGGTCTCAGCAGGAGCAAGGCCACTGCGGTCGCCCAGGTGGGAGAGGTCGTGGCCTGGACCAGCCCAGCAGCAGGGGCCCCGGGAGAGTGCACCAGACCTCCCTGACTGGAGGGGATGCGGCTGGAGAGGGGGAGCGGGACGACCCTCTGGGCACATCACTGTCCCCTCCCGGCCAGGAGCGACTGCGCGTATCCTGTGGGTAACCCCGCTCCATCCTCTGTCCTCTGGGACCAGACATTTCCTGCCACCAACTCCTGACCCCTCTTCCCTGGCAGCCTCCAGGCTCATCAGCGAGGGAAGCATCAGGTCAACGCTCGCCAGGCGGAGTCCCCCTGAGCTGCTGGACACCAGTGCTGTTCGGGGCTTCTCAGAGTGTGGACACCTCTCTCTGCAGTGCGCTCCGCAGGCCCTGGTTGCTTTTGGGATCCTGAGGCTGGGCGGTTCTCACCACCTTGTTCCTCGTGTGGGCAACGCTGGCTCACTGCAGGAAGCCGGCTAGGGTGAGTGGGGTCTGCTGCGGGGGTGCCCGCCGGACCCAGACCCCTCTCCCAGGAGCCACTTGCAGCTCTGAGATCCCATTAACCACCACGATTCACCCGACAGTTCGTTAATGAGCACCTACTGTGTGCCAGGCAGCGGGGATGGGTGGTCCCTGAGCACAAGGACCTGAGTCTAGAGGGGAGAGTATTAACCAGACCTGCCCTTGTCAGCTGTGCTGAGGGGGACAAAGGAGGGGACTGCCCAGGGGCGGGGACCTGGGGACACGGGGACAGGAGCCCTGGGGAGGGGCTGGAGCTGAGCCCTGAGGGGTGTCCAGGCACCAACCAGGGCAGGAAAGGGCTTGCAGAGGGGGCAGGAGGTCAGGGCCCTTGGGGGGCAGGGGCGGGGTGACCTGGGGACTAACAGGGTCCCGTGAGTCTGGAACACAGCCCACTCTGGGGAGGTGGGAGATGCATCCTAGGGTGGGGATCCGAGGCCCAGGGCCCGGTCAGCGTGTGCGTGCGTGTGTGTGTTTGTGCGCGCGCGCATATGGGGGGGCTCCTGCTAATTCAGAGCCCCCGCCCTGCTCTGCTCTGCTCTGCTCTGCTCTGCAAAACTTGCCCTGCGCTCCTGGAGCAGGACCCTGGCGGGTCCTGACAACAGGGACACTGGTGGGGACCCAGGTGGGAGGGGCCTCTGAAAGAGGGGGTGTCCCCGCAGCTCCCGGCTTCCCTGTGGAGTCCCCTCCAGGGGTCCCAGCCCTGGCCAGGCTCCTTGCCCCCCATGGTCCTGTCCCACACGGGGTCCTTCTGCTGGGGGCAGCTGGTGGTGGTCCTGCCCTGCCCGGTGTCCGGGGTGCCCGGCTTTGCTCACACCCCTCAGTCCCCCTCCCAGGGTGGAGGCTGCTGCCCAGCTTCCCCCTGCATCTGCTCATCTCTGCGTGGGCCTCGGTTGGCTGCTCCAGCCCGGGTCCCCCCTCTGCCCTTCCGGCCCTGCCACCATCAGTGTGACCAAGTCCCCACTTTTCTGTCTAGATGCCGGTGTCACCACGCTTGAGGCTTGGGTGCAAAGGGAAACCACAGAAGGGAGGCCCTGACTGTATTGATGATTTTAGAGGTGACTGCGGCCACCGAGCAGAGCATGGGGGGTGGGGGGGCAGGGGCGGGAGCCAGCAGGAGATTGCATGCCGTTAACCCACAGAGTTGAGGGTGGATGGGAAGGGCAGCAGTGCAGATGGATGAAGGACACCTTCAATACTGTTAGGACGGGAAACCCAGAGCCCTAAAGGGGCTCCATCAAGCCCGTTACACAGAAGGAGAAACTGAGGCTCAGAGAGGCTCCATCACTCCCTCCTCATCCACCTGCCCTGGTAACCAGGAGAGGGAGCCCCGCCCCCAGTCCAGGGCCGCACCTGCTGGCCCCAAGCCCTCTCTCAAGGCCACCTCTGCAGGTGGTGCCTCTGTGTCTTGACTCTTCCTGTTTGAGGCCAAATGAAACAAAAATGGGAAATGCAGAAAAAAATTGCATAGGGCAAAATAGCTTCAACCACCATCCGTCACTTTGTTTCCCTAGACGTGTCTGTGCACAGAATGTCAATGTCCTGACGTCAGGAAAGCTTCCGTGCTCCAGGCCCAGGGCGGGGGGGGGGGGGGGGGGGGGGCGCATGGGGGAGGGACTCCAGGGACCCCTTTCCTGCAGCCTCCTCCCCAGGGGGTCAGGAGGACGCTGCCCTTCCTGGGGTTCCATACAGGTGTATAGGAGCGAGGCCAGCAGGAGGGAGGGCAGAAATCGGGACCAAATGCCTGGGGTCCCAGAGCTGGGCACCTACCCAGCTCAGGGGGGTTGGGGTTTGCCTCCGTGGGGAGTTCAGACCCCCTCCGTCAGTTGTGCAGATGAGGGGACTGCAGAAGCTCTGGGCTCCACCCAACAGAAGAAAGACCACCAACCCATTTCCAGACCATCTGTGCTCTGGCAGGTGTGCTGTGTCCCAAAGTGGGGAGCCCAGGTGGGAGCCTGGGGTGGAGCCCGGCCAGTGGGCGGGGCCGGAACAGAGGGGTGTGGCCAGGCAAGGGTGGGGCTAGAGGAGGTGGGCGAGTCAGGGAGGTGGGCGGGGCCAGTGAGCCAGGCCAGGCCAGTGGGTGAAGCTGATGAGGGGAGGGGGCGGGGCTGGAGCAGAGGGGCGGGGCCAGACAAGGGTGGGGCTCGCACTGCTGCCCCTGCCCCTGCATCGTCACTGCCTGCAGGTGCGTTCCACCAGCCTTGCTGTTTCCTTACTCCCTCTAATCCCCTTCCGCTCCCGCTCCTAGGAAATCATAAAACTAGGTTTAATAGTATTTTTTTCATTTTAATTGAATTTTTGTCTTATTAAGATTTCCGTCAGGAAATCCTTGAACTGTGTTTAATAACTATCTTTTCATTTAAAAGTGTTCTTGCAGAACGTCCATTGCTGTTTAGTGGGCATGTATTTAAACACACACAGACGGCCCTGTGTTACATCTTTCATCCTGTTCATGAGACTTTTAGTTCTACGAATGGTTACGTTTGACACCCGTGCTCCCGTTGCTGAGTGTACAGGACCTCCGTCGTTCAAGCCCGCATCGCCCTCCGAGGCTCGTCCTCCCCACGCTCTCTGTCCACTGTCCCAGGAGGCCGCCAACTCCCGGCCCCCACAACACACTCAGGGAAGCCCCTGCTGCATGTCCCTGTGGGCCCGGGTCCGCATTTCCCTAGGCACGTGCTGGGGGCGGCCCCTGGGTCGGAGAGTGTGCCGGGTTCCTGTCCGGGGTACCCGCTCCAGCTCCCTCCCCCCACAGGGCACCGCTGTCCCTGGTCCCCGCATCGCTGGCCACACAGCGCCCGCCGGAGCCAGCTGCTAAATCACGGCCAGTCGGTTAGGTGTAACCAGGTGTCTCCTTGTTTACCAGCGATCGGAGCATCTTGGCACATGCTTGTTTGAGTTCTGACATTTCCTTCCCTAAAGATGATCTGTTTGTATTCTGTTACCCATTTATGGAGATTCTTTTTCTTTTCAATTTGCAAAATTACATTTTATATTCTAGGTGTTGATCATTTGCCAGTTTCAAACATGAATGTAGTCTCCAATCTGTCAGTTGCCTGTTAATTTTGTCCATGATCCCCTTCATTAAACAGGCATCCTCATTTTTGATGTAGTAAAATTAAATTCTTATGATCTGGTTTATACTTTTTAAATTTGTTTAAAAACTAGTTCCCAGCCCCAAGTTCGCAAATACCCTATATATTCTCCTATTTTATTTCCTGCCCTCTGAGGGCATGAGTCCCCGTGGAGCTCTCCTGTGTGGGGCTGGGGAGGGGCCCAGGCTTGCCTTCCTCAGGGCAGACGGCGAGCTCGCACACACACTTTTATACAACCCCTCCCCCGTCAGCTGTCTGTGAGGCCGACGCCGTCATTTCTCTACAGCCGTCATGGGAACGTGCTACTTCGTCTGTTGGTCTTGCTGAAATGTTCGAGTGTTTGTTGACTGTGCTCCCTCCGAGGGAAACAAACCAAAGCTACAGTCATCATCAACAGGGACGGGGTGCCCGCGCTCGGACCCCAGCAGCACCGGGTGTAGGCCCCACAGGCCTGCTGCCTTGGACCTGGTGCCCAGAAGCAGGAGCTGCGGTGAGGCCCCAGGGGCCGGGGATGTGGTCAGGAGGCACTCTCGGGGAGCCTGGGGAGGGACGGGGAGCCATCAAGCCAGGTCCTCCGTCAGTGGCCTCATGGCCCAGGGCTGTCCTGAACGGAAGCTCAGGAGCGGGGTCAGACCCCACCGCTGTCATACCCAGCACCGGTTGAGGTCCGGCTGTGAGGCTGTGGGCAGGGAACGTGGGGGTGGCATTCCGTAGCGTTTGCCAGTTTTCTGTGGTGTACACAGTTTTACCATGACTAATTTTAAGCTGCCAGCCGGCTCACAGCCTTCCTAAACATGCCCAGCGTAAAAGTCGGCTCTGACACGTTGGTAGGGGCCGGCTGCGGCGCCCCACTGGCCCCAGGCCTTTCCAGCGCCCTGGGACGTGGGCACATCGGGCTCCGTGGCCCCAAAGCCGTCGTGCCACGGTGTGCCGAGGCTGGCATGAGACGGGGGGACACAGCCAGGGGGGCGCGTGGGAGCCGGGGGCGCCAGCTCCTCATCCCGCAGCTCTGCCCCTAGGGCTGCTCACACCAGCTTCTGAGAGCAGACTGTGAGCTTGTGGGCGGCTGTGCCGGAATCGTTACACCGGGGAAATTGGCAGCTCTTCAAGTCAGGTGCGTCCCTGGAGAGCTGCTTGTCACGCGGCCCCCAGCACAGGAGCCTCCGTGTCCTCTCCCGTCGATGAGGAAGGGGGGCTGGGCCCTGCGCCGGGGACCCAGAGGGATTAGATGAGGTTACAGAGCCAGGCTCCTGGCTCAGTGCCAGAAAGCTGCATTCAAGCGTGTCTGCTGCCGGCCCCCATCCCGTCATGGTTACGAGATGTACCAGCCAGAGCCCTGCGTTCTGGGGACAGGCGGGGGGACAGTCCGTGTTCACAGGGACCATCGGGGCCTGAGCTGGACTCGGACCCAGACCTCTCTGGGCCTGAAGCAGGCTTGCCAACTCCCAGAATTCGGGGTCCCGGCTGCTGAGACACAGGTGTGAGATGGGCAGGGGTCCCTGAGGCACCTCCTCCCCAGTGCAGGGGAGCACGTGGGGAAGGCGGCTCACCGAGGTAATGGGCTCTTCTTCCTGGAGCTGGGACCAGGTCACAGGGCAAGAGCAGGGAAGAAATGAGGGATCCAGGGATCCAGGGATCCGGCCGTGCTCTAGCCCTGGGCTCACCGGGCATCTCTGCACCACCGGCTCGCCCACAGACCCCCGGGGCCCGCACACCTGCCAACCAGACGCCCGGGGCTGTGAGGAGATCCCGGCCGGAGAGCTATAGTTCTCGTTATAGAGACCTCTTTGTTACAGGGGAAACCCCACACACGCAGGTCAGGGTGCAAAGTGCACATCCGAACATGCAGCCGATGCTTCGGAGGGACATGATAGGGACATACCCATGTCATTCCAGGGGATTACATAGACAATAAAAATACACGATGCCAGTTACCTTTTGATTTCAGATGAATGACAGATCATTTTTATTCAATGTAGGTCCCATGCGGTGTGTTCCTAAACACATGGGGTCTGTTAGGAGGGGATGGGCATGTGGACGGGGTCCACCACTTGTTATGTTCCCTGAGCCCCTGAACGCAGACCACCTGGGCGGGGTGGGGGCGACCACAGAGTGACAGGAGCCAGTGGGAGGGAAAAGCCCTTGGATGATCCATGAAAACCTTCTCCTGCAGCTCCTGTTTCTCTGGAAGATTCCCCGTGAGTGGGAACAGTGTGGCCTGCAGTTCAGGGGTGAGCAGGGCGGAGAGATCCGGTTTTCAGTTCGCAAAGGAGTGAGGAGGCAGCAGGAGGAGAGCAGACAGGGGTCTGTGCAGGGCAGCAGGGGAGGGGGGGCCCTGGGCAGCTAGTCCGGACACTCCCATGGAAAGACCTGTCACCCCATCGGGTGCACATGGAACTTTGGGCTTCCCAGATTCCCTAAAAAGGAGTGTTTCTGGCTCTTCTTGGGAATTAGTGAATCCAACACTGTATGTTTCAGAATGTCTCGAGTCTCCTTTCTTGCAGCTGAAATCAAGACCAGTGAAGGCGGCAGGGAGCCAGGGCTGGAGATTTGACAAGGTTCATTAGTGTCAAGTTCAAGGTCAGAGTGATCCATCACCTGAGGTCCTGGCTGTCCAGACTTCAAGGAGAAACCGCCCCAAGCCCTGTGCATCAGAACCACCCCCAGATGGAAGGAATCCACCCTTGACAGCCTTCACTCACTTGATAGATTCTGCTCAGGAATTACCCTCTGGGTCATGAATGCGTCTCCGTGGAAACTGTTGACACCCTGATGGTGATGATTGCGCTGTTTGAAATAGTGCGGAGAAGACTGTGGCAGGTGCAGAAGAGCCTCCCTGAACTTCCAGCTCGGCCCGGCCAGCAGCTGGATGCAGCTGAGGGAGTGACCCAGCCAGGCTGGGTGCAGCCGAGAGCCACCCGCTGGGCCGCACCTGAAACCGGACCCCAGAGCTGTGGGAAATCAGCGACCACTGACATTTTAAGCCACAACTCTTTGGGTCGGTCTGTCCTGCACCAAGAGATCCCTGAGTCAGGGGCACAGACTGGGAGTGGCTTGGGGTTTAATGGGCGGGGAGGGGCTCCCAGGTAAGGCCGTCTGCTCCTCCTGGACCCCGACCCCTTCCCCAGCCTCAGCTGGGCTGCAGCTCTGTGGAGGAGCGTGGCCCCGGGCGAGCCCCCCTCTGCAGGAGGTTCTTGCTTGCCCTCCTGGCAGCACCTTCTGAGGCCCATTCAGCTTCAGTGAGTCCTCCTAACAGTGCGGTGACACGCCGAAATTATTTCTCCACCTGCCTCGGATGGTTCATCTTTGATTCCTCTGTGTCCCCAGGACGCCTCCAGGCACTCGGGGTCTCGGTTCATCTGTGACTTAACGAAGGGATCTCCCAGCGCGGGGCGCCTCCGAGCCACAGCCCCCCGTCCCCTTCCTGTGTTCACACCTTGTTCCTCCTGTGTGAACACTGACCTCACATTGTCCGGAAGTTCCCTTTCCATGTCTGGACCACTCTGGGTGTCTCCTTAGTCCTCCTGTTGGGTCTACACTTGCCTAGGATGTCCTCTTCCCTCTCTTGTGTCTACATCAACCCTAGTTATCTCCCTTCTAACACTTTTATTTATACGGACCCAGTGGTCTCCCCCCTCCCCTGTTCTGTCTACACTGACCCAGTGGTCTCCCCCCTTCCACCGTTGTGTCTACACTGACCCCCTGTGTCTACACTGACCCGGTGGTCTCCCCCTCTCCCCTACTCTGTCTGCACTGACCTGGTTGTCTCCCCCCTCCCCTGTTCTGTCTGCACTGACCTGGCTGTCTCCCCCTCTCCCCTACTCTGTCTGCACTGACCTGGCTGTCTCCCTCTCTCCCCTACTCTGTCTATACTGACGTGGTGGTCTCCCCACCTCCCCTACTCTGTCTGCACTGACCTGGTTGTCTCCCCCCTCCCCTGTTCTGTCTACACTCACCCGGTGGTCTCCCCCCTCTCCCCTGTTCTGTCTACACTGACCTGGTGGTCTCCCCACATCCCCTACTCTGTCTGCACTGACCTGGTTGTCTCCCCACTCCCCTACTGTCTACACTGACCTGGTGGTCTCCCCCCTCCTGTGCTCTGTCTACACTGACCCAGTGGTCTCCCCACCTCCCCCGCTGTATCTAAACTGACCCAGTGGTCTCCCCACCTGCCCCACTGTGTCTACACTGAACCGGTGGTCTCCCCCCTCTCCCCTGTTCTGTCTACACTGACCCAGTGGTCCCCCCACTCCCTTGTTCTGTCTACACTGACCCCGTGGTCTCCCCACCTGCCCCCCTGTGTCTACACTGACCCGGTGGTCTCCCCACCTCCCCCGCTGTATCTAAACTGACCCGGTGGTCTCCCCCTCTCCTGCTCTGTCTACACTGACCCAGTGGTCTCCCCCTCCCCCGCTCTGTCTGCACTGAGCCTGCTGTGGCTCCCGAGCCCCTTGGGCCTGCACTGGCCACGTGAGCTGCATCGAGGGCTGCTAGTAAACCCGCCCGGAGCAGGTGCTCAGGGCCCCTCCCTGCCCACAGTCCCGCGGTTCTCAGCCAGGAGGCCGGCTCCAGTGTGTGGGCATCAGTTCAGGACCCCTTCCCTGCCTGTGAATCTGTTTCAGACAAACTCTTACGTCAGCAAGTTAACGAGCTCACACCTGAGCCCTCGGTCAGGTGCCAACCCTCCCGCTCTCAGCTCGCTTGTCCACTGAGCGCAAGGCCTCCTGGGCCGGAGCCCCTGAGCAGAGGCAGCCTTGCTGGGGGAGAAGAGCTCTCCTCCTGGGCCCCGAGGACGAGTCTCCTGCCCCGGGGGGAGCTGCAGCACCCGTGGCCCCTGAACTCCCACGCCGAGCCTGATGGAAGGGAAGTGAGCTGGGGACAGTGGTCACGGTGACAGGCCTGCTCGAGTCTCAGACGCCTCTCCCTGCACCTCAGGCCACAGCCAGGAGGCTTCAGGCCCCTTCCCACAGCCGAGGCCTCTGAGAACCCCTGCAAGGCTCCCCAGGTGAGGCCCCCTAAGTGTGGACTCCTCCTTAGATGTGGACCCCAGGTGAGGCCCCCTAAGTGTGGACCCTTCCTTAGATGTGGACCCCAGGCGAGGTCCCCCAGTGAGGTTCCTACCAGGTAAGGCCCCCTAAGTGAGGCCCCCCAGGTGTGGACTCCCAGGTGAGGCCCCGTAAGTGTGGACCCCTCCTTAGATGTGGACCCCCAGGTGAGGTCCCCCAGTGGAGGTTTCCCCAGGTGAGGCCCCGACGCAAGGATCCCCCGCCCCTGTGAGTTCCCCCAGTGAGGTTCCAACCAGGAGAGGCTCCCCCTTAGGTGAGGCCCCCCAGTTATGGAGTCCCAGGTGAGGCCCCCTAAGTGAGGCTCGCTGCAGGTGCGTCCCCCCAGGTGTGGACTCCCAGTTGAAGCCCCCTAAGTGAGGCTCCCTGCAGGTCAGGTCCCCCAGGTAAGGTTTCCCCAGGTGAGACCCCGAAGCAAGGACCCCCCCGCCCCTGTGAGGTCCCCCAGTGAGGTTCCAACCAGGAGAGGCCCCCCCCAGGTGAGGACCCAGGAGAGCTGCCCTCGGGGGTCTGAACCCACGGACTTGATGGGGAGCAGGCCTGGGCCACGGGGTCTTCTGGGAGGGAGGCTGACTGCGTCCCCTGCTCTCACCCTCAGACTGTGTCTCTGCGTGCGGGAACGGGGCTGCGCGTGTCTGCACAGAGGGGTCCGTACCAGCTGCTGCACCGACAGACAGAGGACACCTGGGTCCCCACAGCTCCCTGTCCTCTGTGCCCCTGCTGAACTCAGGGCCGGCTGTGGGGCAGGAAGCATGGCCCTGTGCATCGGTCACACCTGCCGAGCCCCCAGGTGAGTGGCTTTGCAATAAATGGCCCCCGAGTGTGGGTCGGGGCCTCCCAGGGGCCGCTCATCACCCTGCCGTGTGTCACCTGCAGCTCAGCCCGAGGAGGAAGGGCAGGTGTGTTTGCTCTGCCCTGTGGCCTTAACTGCAGGTGTGAGCAGCAGAGGGCGGGGCTGGAACGTCAGCGAGGAGTAATTGAGCTCCTTTGTAAAGAGAGAGGCTCGGAGGTTTCTGGAAGGCAGAGCCGGCCTCCCGCCTCAGAGCCCAGCCTGAGCTTGGAACCACAAGCTGACCTGCTTCCTAGCCCTCACCCCGTGGGGCTGCACGTTCGGGGGCAGCAGAGCCCGGACCCCAGGCTGAGGATTCAGTCCTTCCCTTGCATTATGAACGTCGGTGCAGGTTAGAGGCAACGAACCGGCAGAGAGCAAGCCCAGCGTCTGGCAGGATCCCTCTGGGCCCCAAGGGTTCCCCTCTGAGTTGCCCAGTGGAGCCCTGCCTGTGCCCAGTGTGGGCGGTGGGCAGTTTGCTCTGCCCCTGAGGCTGCAGGAGGGAGGGGGCTCTGTGGGGAGAGGCAGTAACTGAGCAGGAGTCCTGGGACACCTGCGGGGTCTGGGGGCTGTGGGGGCCTCTGGGAGCAGGGCTGGCTGGGGGCGGAGGCTCAGGTGGAGAAGACCAGACTCAGGAAAGCGGGAAGAGGGGGTGCGGGATGGAGCAGTGTGTCTGCAGAGCTGGGCCAGCAGGGAGGTGTTTCCCACCATCCCATGGGAGACTGCTTCACGGGGTGGTGAGCTCCCCGTCACTGGGAGGGTTCAAGCAGACATGGGTGATGGATCTGCAGTCAGGGGCTCGGTCCTCAGGGAGAGACTGGACCCGCCCGGGTCCCCATGAGGGTTCCCTGATGATGAATGAGTGCAGTGGCACCTGGGAAGCTTTAGGCCTTCCCTGCAGAGTTGGCCTCAGGGTCTGGGGTGGGGCCCGAGGATCCCCCGCCATCTCTGCAGCTGCTCCCGGGTCTGAGAGCCCCGGGTCCCGGACCCCACTCTGCAGCCAGGGCTCCAGGAGGGCAGGGGTCTGTGTCCTGGATCCTCCACCCCACCCCTGGGGCAGGGACAGTGCCCAGCTCGGGGCGGACCCTCAGCGTGTGTGGACAGACTGAACACACAGGGAGGGAGGCGCCCCTTCCCTCTGCTGGCCCCTGGGCTCTGACCCAGGAGCCCTGATCGTGGGGCTGGCGTGTCCAGCCTGTCAGACGAGCCCTGGACGGGGACGCCCCAGCGCGGGAGCCCCTGGGAGGAGGCAGCCCTCGGAGAAGCCTGGCCCCCAGCCCACGGTGGGGTCCCTCAGGAGGGGTCTTCCTCTGTGATGACGCAGGACGTGCTGACGAGTCACCCCTCCCTGAGCAGTTGGCAGAGGGTCCGTGGTTTGAAGTCAGACTCAAATGGGAGCCTCCGTGGGCCTCAGGTGTGTTTGATGGCCTGATTGTCAGGCAGGAAGGCTTGTTTCTGATTCAGGACCCCAGGTCCACCCCCGCCCCCCAGTCCCTCTGTCACACGTGGGGGAAGGGCAGGGAGGAAGCCCAGGGAGCCCTGTCCACAGGGCCGCCCCCTTGGCCTCACCCCGTGTCGGGACGGGGACCTGGGGGCTGGGATCTGGGCGGGGCAGGTGCTCGGGGGGCGGAGTCTGCTCCCAGTGCTGGCCGGTGGGCGGGTGCAGAGATGGCAGGACACAGGCCAGTTCCCAGGAGGGGCCCGAGCCTCCAGGCCCTGCTGGGAGTCACAGCTGCTCCCTGCGGGACAGTCCATCCACCTGGAGGCGGGGCGGGAGGGACCCCCAGATTCCCGCGGGAGGGGATCCCAGCACCGGCTCCCAGTGCTCACGGTGCCGCCAGGGCAGCATAGAGGCTGGGACCATGTGGGCTCTGTCGACCAGGCCAGGATTTCTCCTGCTTGTAAGAGTCCTCGCAGGGGTGGGGAGAGGGGGCCTGGGGAGGGTTCTCAGGTGAGGTTCCCAGAACACCCTTGGGTGCGTGACCTGGAGCCCTCACGGTGCACCTGAGCTTCATGCCCCAGGAACTGACTCTCCGGGGGGGCGGGGGCGGGTGGGGGCTGTTTCCCACCTCCCTGGTGCCCAGTGCTGCCCGTGAGAGTCTCCACCCCGTGGGGGGGCCCAGGGGAGGGGGGCTGTACTTGCGGTTTGCAGAGGAGACCCCAAGTGGCTGCTCTGACCCCACTAGGAACCCAGGATTCGGCCCCAAATACCCTCTCTGGTAGTTTAGTAAACCTCCCCAGATGCTCCAAGCGGACAATCCACAGACCCCCGCTACCCGGCTGGGCCACCTGCAGGTCCCAGGGACCCCTCAGCTGGGGAAAGAGCATTTGTCATTCTGCCCTCTGTCAGATTTGGTGATTTATGTCAGAGCTTTGCTGAATCATTCGAAAGTTGCTTAAAAATAGATTTGCCTAGGGTTTACTAACTTTCAGCAGAATATTAAATTCTTGTATTTTGCATAAAAATTTAATATTAATAAAAAGGTTGCTAGGATTGATAAAATTAAGACCATTTCCTAACAAGCCAGTAAAGTTAATTTAAATAATTCAGTAGGAAGCCTGAAAATCAAACTGACATTTCTGCTTAAGGACAATACATTTAAAGACTTATGGGTTATTTATTCCCTTAATTTCTCTTCAAATGCAATCATAAATCCATATTATTCGGTTTTTAATGAATATTAATTTCTTCAAAGAAATGCACAGATGTTCTGATTTTTCCCCCAGGTTTGAGATACAATTGACATAGAACTCTGTGTAAGTTTAAGATGTACAAAGTGGCGATTTGACACAAGCCTATAATGCAAAATGATTACAATTAGGTTAGTTAACACCTCATCATGTCACAGAATTACCAGTTTCTTTTTTGTGCAATTACGATCTGCTGTATTAGCAACTCTCAAGTACGCAGCACAGTACTGTTAACTGTGGTCACCGTGCCGTACAGTAAATCCCCAGGACGTACTCGTCTTGTAACTGGAAGTTTGTGCCCTTAGCACAAAGGCTCCCGTTTCCCCCCAGCCCCTGGCCACCACCATCCCACCCTCCGTGGGTTCAGCTTTTTTAGATCCCATGTGACTGAGATCATACAGTGTTTGTTTTCCTCCATCTGGCTTATTTCACAAGCATCATGCCCTCAAGTTGCATCCACGTCATCTCAAATGGACGTATTTCCTTCTTTCTTGTGGCTGAATAGTTGTGTGTGTGTACACAACTCCTTTATCCCTCCTTCTGTAGACAGACATATACGTTGTTCCTATGTCTTGGCTAGTGTGAATAATGGTGAATTGAGCATCAAGATCCTGATTTCATTTCCATTAAATATATACCCAGAAGGATTGCCGGATGGTTGGATATTTCCATTTTTAACTTCTTGAGGAACCTCCGTACTGGTTTCATGGTGGCTGCACCAGCTTGCATTCCCACCAGCAGTGCAGGAGGGTCCACCTTTCTCCACATCCTCGCCTGTAACACTTGTTGTTTCTTGTCTTTGGGGTGATAACCATTCTCATGGGTATAAGGTGATGCCTCACTGTGGTTTTGATTTGCATTTTCTTGACAGTAAAGTTGAGTGTCTTTTCATGTTCCTTTGCTGTGTAGCAGCTTTTTAGTTTGGTGTAGTCCTGCTTTTTTAAAAGTTTGTTGTAGTCCTACATGCATGGGTTCATTTCCGGGCTTTCGATTCTGTTCCACTGGTCTGTATCTGTTTTTAAGCTAGTGCCATACTGTTTTGATTACTGTAGTTTTAATATAGCTTCAAATCAGGAAGAATGATGCCTCCAGCTTTCTTCTTATTATTCAGTATTCTTTAACCATCCAGGGTCTTTTGTGGTTCCATACGAATTTTAGGATTTTTTTTCTATTTCTGTGAACATTCTGTGCCGTTGGAATTTTGGTAGAGATTACATTGAAATCTATAGACAGCTTTGGGCAGTATGGACATTTTAAACATATTTATTCTTCTGATCCATGGGCATGGGATAGCTTTCCATTTGTGTCTTCTTCATTTTCTCTCACCAAGGTCTTGTAATTTTTAGTATACAGATTTTTTACTTTTTTGGTTAGATTTATTCCCAGATATTTTGTTGTTTTGGGTGCTATTGTGAATGGTTTTTTTTTTTTTTCTCTCCAATGTTTCATTGTTTGTGTATAGAAGGCAACTGATTTCTGTGTGTGGATTTTACATCCTGCAATATAACTGAATCATTGATTAATTGTAACAGATTCTCAGTGGAGTCTTCAGGATTTTCTGTGTATAAAATCATATCCACAAATAAAAATGATTTTGCATCTTCCTTTCTGATTTGGATGTCTTTTGTCTTGCCTGATTGCTCTGGCTGGGACTTCTAGTGCTGTGTTGAATAGGACTGGCAGGAGTGGACATCCTTGTCTTGTTCCGATCTTGGAGGAAAGGCTCTCAACTGTTCACAGTTGAGTATGTGACCTGTGGGCTTGTCATATGTGGCCTTCATCATGTTGATGTACATTCCTTCTATACCCAATTTGTTGAGAGTTTTTATCATGAAAGGTTGTTGTATTTTTTCAAATGTTTTTTTCTGAATCTAGTGAAATGGTATGATCTTTACCTTTCCCTCTATTAATGTGGTGTATCACATGTATGGATTTGCATATGTGGGATCTTCCTTTCATCCCAGGGATAAATCCCACTTGATCATGGCCTGTGATCATTTTAATGTAATGCTGAATTCAGTTTGCTAATATTTTGTTGAGAATCTTTGCATTTATATTCATCATGGATATTGGCCAGTAGTTTTCTTGTAGTGTTTGTCCTTAGCTGGCTTTGGGATCAGGGTAACACTGGCCTCATATAAAGAACTTGGAGTGTTCCCTTCTCTTCAGTTTTTTGGGAGAGTTTGAGAGGTATTGGCATTAATTCTTCTTTAAATGATTGGTAGAATTCACGAGTGGGCCACCTGGTCCTGGGCTTTTATTTTTTGGGATGCTTTTGACTACTGATTCAATGTCCTCGCTCAGTATTGGTCTGTTCATATTTTCTGTTTCTTCCTGATTCAGTCTTGGTATGTTGAACATTTCTAACAATTTTCTGTTTCTTCTGGATTATCCAATTTGTTGGCGTATAATTTCTCATAGTAGTTTGTTATCCTTTGTATTTGTGCAGTATCAGTTCTCATGTTTCTTATTTCTGATTCTGAGTATTCCCTTTCTTTTTCTTAGTCTAGATCAGGTGTTGTCAATTTTATCTTTTCAAAAAAACCAGCTCTCAATTTCATGGATCATTTTTATTGTTTCTAGTCTCTATTTCTTTTATCTCCACTCCAACCTTTGCTATTTCCTTCCTTCTGATAAATTTGGCTTTGTTTTTTCTTCTTTGCCTCATTTCTTTAGGTGTAAAATTAGGTTGTTCATTTGAGATCTCTATTTTTTAAAAATCTATGCATTCATCAGTAAACTTTCCCTCTCAGAACAGCTTTTTTTTTTAAGATTTTATTTATTTATTAGAGCACGAGCAAGGAGAGGGGAAGAGGGAAGGAGAGGCACAGAGGGAAGGAGAGGGAGGGGTTAGAGGGAGAAGGAGAAGCAGACTCCCCACTGAGCAGGGAGCCCGACATGAGGACGTGGGGCTCAATCCCAGGACTGTGAGATCATGACCTGAGCTGAAGGCAAGATGCTTAACTGACTGAGCCACCCAGGCGCCCCCCCCCCCCCCCGCCCAGAACAGCCTTTACAGCATCCCACAGGATTTAGTGTATTGTGTTCAATTTTCAATTGTTTCAAGATATTTTGTTATTTCCTTTTGATTTCTTATTTGACCCGTTGGTTGTTCAGGAATGTTTTGTTTGGTTTCCATATGTCTGTAAATATTTCCCCTTTCCTCCTATTACTGATTTCTAGTTCCATAACACTGTGGTTAGAAAATATAGTTGGTAAGAATTCAGTCTTCTTAAATTTGCTAAGACTTGTTTTGCAGCCTGTCATATGATCTGTCCTGGAGAATGTTCCATGTGCATTTGAGAAGAATGTGCATTCTGCTGCTGTAGATAGAATGCTCTATAAGTGTCTGTTAGGCCCATTTGGTCTAATGTATGGTTCAACTCCAATGTCTCCTTGTTGATTTTCTGTCTGGATGATCTATCCATTGCTGAACGTGGGCTGTTAGAGTCCTCTATTATTATTGTGTTGTCTTTTTTTTTTCCCCTTTAGATTTGTTAGTATTTGCTTTGCTTAATACGTTTGGGTGTTCCAATAATGAGTGCATATATATTTATAATTGTTACATCTTCTTGACGAGTTGACCCCTTTATCATTATATAATGATATTTGTTGTGTCTTACTGGTTTTGGCTTAAAGTTTATTTTGTCTGACATAAATAGAGCTACTCCTGTTCTCTTTGGGTTTCCACTTGCATGGAACATCTTCCTCCCTCCCTTCACTTGGAGCTTATGTGTGTCCTTAAAGTTGAAGCGAGTCTCTCATGGTAGCATGAAGTTGGGTCTTTGTTTGTTTGTTTTTAATTCAGCCACTGTGTGCATATTCATTGAAGAATTCAACCCATTTACATTTAGAGTAATCACTGATAGGTAGGGACTTACTAGTGCCATCTTATTAATTGCTTTCTGGCTATTTGTGGTTCCCTTGTTTCTTTTCTTCCATTCTTTTTTCCCACCTTTGTGGATTGATGATATTCTATGGTGGTATTGATCCAATTCCTTTCACTTTATCTTTTGTGAATCCACCCTAAGTTTTTGCTTTGTGATTACTATGAGGATTATATAAAACACCTCATAGACATAGCAGTCCATTTTACACTGGTAATAACTTAACTCTACTCTTTTGCTCCCTCTTTTTATGGTTTTAATGCCACAGTTTACCTCTTTTTATATTGTGTATTTATTAACAAATTATAGTAGGTATTGTTATTTTTTATTTTTATTTATTTATTTGAGAGAGAGAGAGGGAGAGCACAGAGGGAGAGTGACAGGGAGAAGCAGAGTCCTCATTGAGCAGGAAGCCTGATGTGGGGCTTGATCCCAGGACCCCGAGATCATGACCTGAGCCAAAGGCAGACGCTTAACCGACTGAGCCACCCAGGTGCCCCAGTAGGTATGGTTATTTTTAATACTTTTATCCGTTAGTCTTTATACAACAGAATTAGAGTTTTTTTCATCTGACTACATATTTACCATTTCTGACGTGTTAGATATATTCTTATGTTTTCATGTCACTGATTAGCATCCTTTCAGTTCAGCTGGAAGAACTCTTTTCAGCATTTCTTATAAGGCAGGTCTAGTGTGATGAACTCTGCCAAGCTTTTGTTTGTCTGGGAAGTCTTTATTTTGCCTTCATTTCTGAAGGACAACTTCACTGGATATTATATTCTTGACTGGCTTTTTTTTTTTTTTTTTTCTTTCAACACTTTGTGTCATCCCACACTGTACTGGCCTGTAAGGTTTCTGCTGAGAAATCCACTGATCACCAGTGTGGGTTTCTTTATAGATTACTATCTTTTTTTTTTCTCTCTTGTGCTTTCAGGATTCTGTCTTTGACTTCTGATGGTTTCATTATAATGTGTTCTGGGGGAGATTGCTTTGGCTTGAAATAATGAGGTGATCTATTCACTTCATGAATTTGGATGTCCAGGTCTCTCCACTGGTCTGGGAAGTTCCCAGCCATCATATCTCCAAGTAGACTGCCTGCCCCCTTCTTCCTCTCTTGTCCCTCTGGAACCCCAATGACTCTGGTGGCTCTTTTGTTGGTGTCCCAGAGATCACATAAGCTGTCTTAGCTTTTTTCATTCTTTTTTCTTTGTTCTCTGACTGGGCTGTTTCAAAACTCCTGTCCTATAACCCACTGATGTCTTTCTGCTTTCTGGTCTGCTCTGGTGTTAATGCCTTCTACTGCATCCCTCATTTCTTTCACTCACTTCTTCAGCTCCAGAATTTCTGTTTAGTTCTTTCTCATGATTCTGTCTCTGCTAAATTTCTCTTTTTGTTTATGTATTTTCCTGATTTCATTGAATTGTCTTTCTCTGTTTACTTGTAGCTCATTAGCCTCCTCAAAGAGCTGTTTTGAATTCCTTATTTTGTAAATCACAGATCTCGATGTCTTTGGGATCAGTTACTAGAACATAATTGGGATCTTTTGGTGATGTCATGTTTTCTTGTTTCTTTATCTTCCTTTGAGTTTTGTGTTGCTGCTTTCACATTTGATGTAGCAGTCACCCCTCCAATCTTTACCAGCTGCCATCAGGTGGGAGGTACTTTTGGTTGGCTCTGCTATATATTTATTCTGTGGCTTTCCCCCACCTTGTATGGATACACCTGTTCCATGCTTCCTGCTCCCTCTTGTGGCAGAATTTTTAAGCTTGTAGGTCTTCTCTTGATCTTACAATACACCAGAACAACTGGAAACCTCTTTTGCTTTCCTGAAGGTGTTGCTACAGCTCAGGACTGTGGTTTTCTGACACCCTGGCCTGGTTTCTGTGGGTGCTTCCTGTCCACCCAAGCTCGCTCTCCTGCTGCCCCAAGAGTGTGCATAAGCAGCTAGTCATAGGGTGGGGGTGGGAGGGGTGGGTTTGACACTCAGGCATTGGGAGTGCCCATAGTCCAGTGGAGGGATCCTCAGAAGAGGTTTTCTCAGTGGCTATGATCAGGCTTCCTGCTGGAGTACAGAATGCAGTCAGTAGGAACGGCATCCCTTTAATGTTCTCTCATATTCTTATTACCTCTTTCCTGATGATCTCCTTCCCCAAGTCAAGAAGCCCCTTTAATACTCTGGGCCCAGCAATAGAGAAATGGGTTTCTTTAGCAGCATCCTGCACAGCTGGGGAAGTCAGGCACTCACCGCTGTACCTTTCCCCTGCAGGAGAGATATCATCTCTTATGTCTTTGAGCTGTACCACCTTGGGGGAAGGGGTGGTGCTTGCAGAGTTCCTGTTACCCACTCCAATCTGTCCAAACTTTGTGTGTGTGTGTGTGTGTGTGTGTGTGTGTGTGTGTGTGTATAGATCATATAGCAAACTCATATAGATAGATGATAGATAGCGATCTTTTCTCAACAGAGTGCTGAACTTCTCCTCTGGAAACCTGGGTTTCTACAAAGGCTCTCTTGCCAATGGATGTCTGCCCAACTCAGCATTCTCCAGGGGCCCCCAGACCGCAGCCAAGAGGCACAGGGGCCTGCCAGTTACAAAGATGTATTCCTAATTCCCCAGTTGCATCTACCCTGACCTGAGATGTCTCTTATATTCCCCAGGTGTATCTGCAATGACCTGGTTTGTCTCCCTACTTGCCCAAGACTGTTTACTCTGACTTGAGCTGTATCCCTTATTCCCTAGATTTGTCTACGCTGATGTGGAGTTTCTATCTAATTTCCCCAGTTATCTATACTGACCTAGGACAATTCCCTAGTTCCCGTGGTGTATGTACTGTAACTTTACCCTAATATGGACATTTCCCTATTTCCACAGGATTTTCTCCTCTCTGAAGTCTCCCTGTGTCACCCATGTGTCTACTCTGACCTGGGGATTTTCTGTCATAACCCAGGTGAGACTAGCCTATCCTAAGTTGTCTTCCTACTCCCTTGAATGGGTATACACTGAACTGTGATGTTTCCCTTATTTCCAGGTGTATCCACAATGACCTGGGATGTTTTCCTTGTTACTAAGATGTATATACCCTGATTTTGGATATCTGTCTAATTCCCCAGGAGGGTCTACACAGACCAATGTGTATTTTCTCTAACATGGGATGTCTCCCTAATTGCCAAGGTGTGTTGACCCTGACCTGATAGGTCTCCTAGTTCCCCAGGTGTGTTTACTATGACACTGGGTTTCTCCCAATTTTCCGTGTGTGTCTACTCTGACCTGAGATCTAACTAATTACCAACTTTTGAACTGGCTTGAGAAGACTTCCTAATTACCCAGGTTTTGTCTACTTGAACAGACGTAGATATTAGGGAGTTAATATCTCAATCTAAATGGACCTGGGATGTGTCCCTATTTATCCATTTGTGTTTATACTGACCTGGGATGATTCCTTTTTTCCCCAGGGGTGTATACACTGATCTGGGATGTCTCCCTGGTGTTCCGTGTGTTTATGCTGACCTAGCATGTCTAATAATCTGAGTGTCTACTCTGGCTGGAGTGTCTCACTAATTACCCAGGTGTGTCTAGGTTTTCTCCATAACTCCCGGGGTTTCCTCCATAATTCCCAGGTAACATCCTCTGACCTAGGATGTCTCACTAATTGCACAGGTTTGCCTACAGTGACCTGGGATGTCTGAATAGTCTCAGCTGTGTCTACAAGGATGTTGAATGTCTTTCATTTCCCCAGGTGTCTCCACTCCAAACTAGGCTATCATCTTAATTCAAAAGGTATGGCTCCTCTGACCCAGGATGACTTCAAATTCTCCGTTGTTTCTACCCTGATACAGGATGTCTCCCTAGATCCCCAGATGTTTAACTGACCTGGAATGTCTCACTAATTAACCCAGTTTTCTACCTTGATGTTAGATGTCTACCTAATTTCCCATGTTTGTCTATACTGGTCAGAGACTTCTAATAGCCAAGGCGTGTCTGTTCTGAGTTGTACCCTTGATACGTCAACTCTGATATATGCAATTTCTAATTCACCAGAATGTGTCTAATCATACCTGGAATATACCTTACTTACCAAGGTCTGTCTACCTTGCCCAGTCATGTCTATATTGACCTGGGATGTCTCCCTAATTACTCAGAAGTGTCTACTCTGACCACGGGTGTCTCCCTAGTTCTACAAGTTGTCTGCTCTGACCTGGGATGTCTCCTTAAAGGCTCAGTTGTGTCTACTCTGATATTGAATAATCTTATATTCCCCAGTTGTATCTAATCTGACCTAGGATCTCTCCCTTATTCCCCGGTTGTATCTAATCTGACTTAGGGTATCTTCTTTATTCCCTAAGTGTGTCTTCCTTGACCTGGGATGTCTCCCTAAGTGCTCAGGTGTGTCTGTCCTTAACTGGGATTCCCTCCTGAATGCCCAGATATGTCTACCCTGCCCTGTGCTGTCTAATTTCCTTTGTCTACTCCAGCCTGAGATGTTTGTGTAGTTCTCCAGGTGTGTCCACGTGGACATTAGATGTCTTCATAATTCCCAGATATCTAAACCTAATTCCCTTGGTGTCCTGCCCTGACCTTGGAAATCTCCCTTATCAACAGATTTGTCTTACCCTGACCTGGGAGGGCTCCACTGTTCTTCAGGTCCATGTACTATAATTTAAGATGTCTCCCTAATGCCACAAGATTCTCCCTCTGCAGTATTTTCTTTTACCAGATGTACCTATCCTGACCAGGTAGGTCTTCCTAATCAACTAGGCATGTCTTTATTGACCTGGGATGTCTCTCCAGTTCCCCATATGTATATTCTACCCTGATTTTGGATGTCTCCGTAATTCCTCAGGTGTGTGTTTCCTGATCTGGGATGTTTCCCTAATAACTCAGACTTATTCATACTGCTGAAAGAAAGATTTCCACAATTTACAGATCTATTCGCTTTTATTTAATGATGTCACGAATCAGGCAGCATCTAATCTAGCAGATAAGAAGGAGCACTGAAGATGTACAATGCAAGAGATCTTATAGACCAAGTGAGCAGGCATAGGAAGTTATACTGGGCATTTGCTGACTGGTTAAGCATGATTACTCTTCTTATATGGGGGCACAGGGAAGTCTTGGAGCAGGTCAGGTAACTTGCGCTGAGCAGGGACATGCTGATTGGTTAAACTGGACCTTCCTTTCTGGGAGAGCAGAGCATAGACAGTTAAGTTTTGGTTTGCTAAAGTGGGGCTTAATCTTAGAGACTATTTTGAGCCTAACCTAACTACTTTAACAAATTCTCCCTTTTGATCAGATTCAGCTTACCGAGAGGTATGACCAAATTTAAGACTAAAGCACTACGCTCTGTCACTGCCTTTGTGGTCTCTGCTGGTGTCTGTAGTATTTGCAGGTCATGCAGTTAGGCTTGAATTCTTGTACATGGCCATTTTCTTTCTTTTTCTTTCGGTGCTCTAGTCTCTGAGATAATCTGTCCGCTGGTCAGTGGTTGTGAACATGTATTGAAGATTTTTGAGGGAATGCAGTGCACCAGGAAGACTGATGAGGACTGTAGAAAGAAGAGCAGCCAAACTTTAGAGTGTACTCTGAAGCCAAGGTCCCCATGTCTCAAACCAGCTGAAAGCAGCGATAGAATGACCCAGGGTTAGGTTTAACCTGCTTAAGCCAAGTGCCTTATTTATTTCATGCAATTGTGTGTTGACTTCTCCTGAAGTATTTATCCAAGTACAAGAGGTATTGGCTGCAGCACAAATACCTTCATGCTCAGCAAGGAGACAGTCAAGAGCTACCCTGTTGCGGAGGACAGCTTTGGCAGGTGAATGCAGAGGTGTCCGCTGGGCAGCTACAGCTGTGGCCGGGAGTACTGCTCCTTCCCCTGCTGAAAGCACAAGATTTCCAATCGCGGGCTTTGTTGACACTGACTTCCAACCAACGTCATAAGGATCTGCCACGGGAGGCAAAACCTGAGTCACCTGTACGTCCCCGTCGGCCCTGTTTGAGGCTGTAATGTGGGGTGAGAGGTGCAGCACAGTGGGAGGCCTCAGTCTGGTTGTGGCCCAGACCACAGCTTTTACCCTCTTCCATCTAGACGTTGAGCTGCCCGTGCATAAGGGGACACTAGCCCTCCACAGATGAATATCTACCCCGGAGGAGCATGGGCCATGCTGCCAAAAGAGGTGTTCCCGTGGTGGAAGCTGTCAGAATGGCTCTGAACTGGAAAGGTGATGGCCCTGGAGGTCAATAAGACTTAAGGGGCTGGAGACCTCACAGGTGGTTCTATCTTGCTTACTCTTGCCTTGTCTCCCTTTCTTTGTGTAGAACCTGGATGTAAGGTTCCCCGGGTTTGTTTACCAGAGACAGGGAAATGGGCCCCCCGGGGATTAGGGAGGCTGACACAACAGAGGGCGGGGAGAGGCTGTTTCTCTGGAAAGCAGGGATAAGTCTGTGATGCCCTGAGAGATGTGAACGATGGCATTACCTTTCTAGAACAGAGCAAGGCAGAGGTGGACCAAAGAATCGTAAAGAAAGACCTTCACATAGTGTAAAAATTAAGAATTAGGAAAAAGAGACGAGGAGAAATGGAAAGAAACTTTATTTTTCCAGCTTTAATGAGAAATCACTGACGTATATCGCTATATGGGTTTAAGGTGTAGGGCATGGCTTGATTTACATGTCATTAAATGATTACCACACTAGATTTAGTTAACATCCACCATCTCATCCAGACACCATAAAAAGAAAAATTCCTCCTCGAGATGAGAACTCCCAGGATCTGTTCTCACAACAACCGTCCTCTTTATCACCCAGCAGTATTAGCTGTATTGTCGTGTTGTACAGACATCCCTAGTCCTTATTTGTCTTACAATGGCAAGTTTGTCCTTTTCGACCACCTTCATCCAATGCTCCCTCTCCCCACCTCTGGTAACCACAAATCTGATCTCTTTTTCTATGAGTTTGGTGTGTTTTTTAAATTAATCCCACATTTAAATGAGATCATACAGTATTTGTCTTTCTCTGTCTGACTTATTTAGCACAATGCCTTCAAGATCCATCCATTGCAAAAGTCCTTTTTGATGACTGAGTAATATTCCATTTTAAATGTAAACCACAACTTCTATATCCACTCATCCACCGATGGACACAGGTTGGCCCCATGTCTTGACTATTGTAAATAATGCTGCTATAAACATGGGGGCGCAGATAGCTTTTTGAGTATTTTCATTTCCTTTGGATATATTCTCAGAAATGGGACTACTGGATCATATGGTAGTTCTATTTTTAATTTTTTTAGTAACTGTATCCTGTAGTAGCTGTACCATTTTATAATCCCACCAACAGTACACGAGGTTCCCTTCCCTCTTCTCTACATCCATGCCACCATGTGTTATCTCTTGTTATTTTGATGATGGCCATTCTAAAAGGTATGAGGTGATATCTCCTTGTGGTTCTAATTTGACTAGTGATGTTGAACATTTTTCATGTAACTTCTGGCCATTTTGTATATCATCTTTGGAAAAATGTCTATCAGTTCTTTTGCCCATTTTTTAAATTGGATTATTGGTTGTTTGCTACTGAGTTGTATCCTTTATATATTTTGTATATTAACCCCCTATCAGATGTATGGTTTGCAAATATTTGTTCTCATTCTGTAGGTTTCTTTCCACTTTGTTGATTGTTTTTGGCCGTGCAGAAGCTTTTTAGGTTGATGTAGTCCCAGTAGTTTTTTGGGTTTTTTTGTTGTTGTTGCTGATGCTTTAGGTGTGACTTCCATAAAATCATCACCAAGACCGTGTCAAGGAGCTTTTTTTCTATTTTTTCTTTTAGGACTTTCATGACTTAAGGTCTTACATTTAAGTCTTTAATCCATTTCAAGTTAATTTTTGTGAGTGCAGTAAGATAGGGGTCAATTTTCATTCTTTTACCTGTGAATATCCAATAGAAAGAAACCTTCCTGATTCAACATCTCTGGAGGAAACAGTCTACCTCATGATGTTTGCAGCTTCTCTTCCGGGTCACTTTGGTTTTGAGGTCTCCAGAATTATCACAGGACCAGATATCAGTTGTGAAATATGCACCCAAGGTTTAGGTTATCCTAGATCATGTGAATTTGAAAAACATTTGGGCTAGTTCCTACCTTTCTGAGAGTATACTTGTTATATAAGTGCTTATTTTTCTTTAAGCCAATTAGAGCTCTTTACAAATTAATATTGGCAATACCATCTAGAAATAGAAAAATTTCATACATCGATTACATGCATGTATACAGGAATACATAAACATTCAGATATATGTAAAAATACATGCTTAAATTTGGTTTTAGAATTTTAGCTATGAGACAAGTTCAATAATGAAAAACCCACTAGTTTATAAAAGAACAGTTGAATACAACTGTGTTTCTGACACACAGAACGTATTAGGATTACCTACTCAGATGATTTAAGCTTTTCACTAGTAATTATGGAGAAGATTTTAAGATTTTTCCTAGTTTCCAACTAGCCTTTTCTGTCATTCTGATAAGAATTTTGCCTTTCAAAAAGATGGCTCTTAGTTCTTCCTTTGGGATAGAACGTTTACTATCTAAACACAGAGAATGCAAATTTCTCCAGGAAGGACTTTTGTTTCCTAAATCCAGATCTTTTACAATATCTGTAAGCTTTCTGAGATGAACAGGGGGTTTTCAGGATTGGTAAAAAGGATAGGTGGGCTTCAGATTACTTCTAGAGCTTCAGATTACTTCTAGAGCTTCAGATTACTTCTAGAGCTTCAGATTACTTCTAGAGCTTCAGATTACTTCTAGAGCTTCAGATTACTTCTAGAGCTGCATTTCTGCACCTGTAAAGACTCAGTTTATAAAACAAGGACAGTTATTTTTAATTCCTCAAAGAATTGAGTTGCAACATGAATGATATCAAGGAGCTGACCCACTCATCCAATCGTATTATCTTCAGTTTGCTTCTTTATATCAGGAAGATTTTCAATTTGGATGAAAATCAGAAGATTTTTATGTTCTAGATTTAGAGCTGTGTGTCTTTTGAATATTTTAGTAAATCCTTTCACAAAGGTCTCAGAATATTTTTCTTTCCCTCTGGGTACATAGTTTCATTTTAGTTAGGAACTTTTTTTTTTTTTTAAAAGAAACCCTATTGGACGTTTTTTTTTTTTTTAATTCCAGTATACTTAACATACAGTGTCATATTAGTTTCAGGGGTGTAATATAGTGATTCAGCAATTCTATACATTTCCCACTGCTCATCACAAGTGCACTCCTTAACACCCATCACCTATTTAACCCATCCCCCCCCACCCCCGGTAACAGTTAGTTTGTTCTCTATAGTTAAGAGTCGATTCTTGGTTTGCCTCTTTATTGTCCCTTTGTTTTTTGTTTCTTAAATTCCACATATGAGTGAAGTCATATGGTATTTGTCTTTCTCTGACTTATTTCACTTAGCCTTATACTCTCTAGCTCCATCCATGTTGTAAATAGCAAGATTTCATTCTTTTTATGGCTAATATTCCACTGTGTGTGTACACACACACACACCCCCCGCACATCTTCTTTATCCATTCCTCTACCGATGGATACTTGGGCTGCTTCCATAATTTGACTATTATAAATAATGCTGTTATAAACATTGGGGTACATATATCCCTGTGAATTAGTGTTTTGTTTTTTGGGTAAATACCCAGTAGTGTGATCACTAGATTGTAGAGTAGTTCCATTTTTAACTTTTTGAGGAACCTCCGTACTGTTTTCCAGAGTGGCTGTACCAGCTTGCATTCCCACCAACAGTGAATGTAAGAGGGTTCCCCTTTCTCCACATCCTCACCAACACTTGTTTCCTGTGGTTTTGATTTTAACCATCCTGATGTGAGATGATATCTCAGTGTAGTTTTGATTTGCATTTCCCTGATGATGAGTGATGTTGAGCATCTTCTCATGTGTCTGTTGGCCATCTGGATGTCTTCTTTGCAGAAATATCTGTTCATGTCCTCTGCCCAATTTTAAATTGGATTATTTGTTTTTTGGGTGTTGAGTTGTATCAGTTCTTTATATATCTTGGATACTAACCCTTAATTGTATATGTCATTTGCAAACGTCTTCTCCCATTCTGTAAGGTTGTCTTTTAGTTTTGTTGATTGTTTCCTTCACTGTGCAGAAGGCTTTTATTTGATGAAGTCCCGATATTTATTTTTGCTTATATTTCCTTTGCTTCAGGAGACATACCTAGAAAAAAGTTGCTATGGCTGATAGTGGAGAAATTATTGCCTGTGCTCTCTTCTAGGATTTTTATGGTTTCACGTCTCACATTTAGGTCCTTAATCCATTTTGAATTTATCTTTGTGTATGGCATACGAAAGTGGCCCAGTGTCATTCTTTTGCATGTATCTGTCCAGTTTTCCCAACACCATTTGTTGAAGAGACTTTTTCCTATTGCATATTCTTTCCTCCTTTGACAAAGATTAATTGATCATACAAACATGGGTTTATTTCTGGGCTTTCTATCCCATTGATGTATATGCCTATTTTTGTGCCAGTACCACATTGTTTTGATTACTACAGCTTTGTAGTATAACTTGAAATCTGGAAATTTGATACCTTCAGCTTTGTTTTTCAAGACTGTTTTGGCTATTCAACGTCCTCTGTGGTTCCATACAAATTTTAGGATTGTTTGTTCTAGTTCTGTGAAAAATTTTGATATTTTGGTAGGGAGTGCATTAAATCTGCAGATTGCTCTGGGTAATATGGACATTTTAACAATATTCTTCCAATCCATGAGTATGGAATGTCTTTCTGCTTATTTGTGTCCTCTTCAATATCTTTCATCAATGTGTTTTAGTTTTCAGAGTGTAGGTTTTTCACCTCCTTGATTAAGTTTATTCCTGGGCAATATCTTTATGATACAGTTGTAAATGGGATTTCTTTCTGAATTTCTCTTTCTGTTGCTTCATTATTAGTATGTTAAAATGCCATAGATTTTGTATCCTGCACCTTTACCAAATTCATTTATCAGTTCTGATAGTTTTTTGGTGGCATATTTAAGGTTTTCTATATATAGTATCGTGTCATCTGCATAGTGAAAAGTTTACTTCTTCCTGACCAAACTGGATGCCTTTGATTCCTTCCTCTTGTCTGATTACCATGGCTTCCAATTTGACCAACTTCTGACCCTGGAGTTCATTATAAAAATCCTTTCAAAGCTGAGACAAATAGTAAATATTCGTGGCAGTATTGCACTCTTCTTTTTTTCTTCTTTTAAACCCAAAGTATATCAATCAAGTTACTCAGCCAAAACCAGTAAGTCTTTTAGGACATATCTGTGGACTAACAATGCATCTCCTAAGAGGGTGCAAAAGATACAGTCTTCCCAAGATCCAGAACCACTCCCAAGTATAGGCAACATAAAGAAAGACAGTTCCCCTGAGAGCTGGCGACAGTCAGTAGGATATTAGCGACAAATGGGGTACAACCCACAGCTCAGTCCAGCCATCTTCTCAGGACCCTAACCTGACAGTTGAGGGGCCTGCACGTGCAAGAACAGACAGGCAGGCAGAAAGCCGAGCCAAATTCTCAGGACACAAAGCAAGACAAACAGGAAAGCAATAGCTGCCCCTGGGAGTGAAAGAATCAACAACCAGTGGGTACCCCAAAACCAAATTCACAAGAGTCTGGATTTGGAAAGGAAGAAACAACATGAAATTTTACCTAACTCTCTTTGCCAGCTTCTGCCAGGTTCCTCAGTATCCTGTCTGCAGGCTCCAGAGCAAGTGAGGTGTCCCAGCGGGTCCCATCTGGGTCACCAGAAACTGTCGAAAAGGAAAAATTAATTTTCCTTCTACCTTTTATAGTGAGTTCTTGGCTGAGACCGCTTTCCCTCTAGGGCACCTTGTAAATGGATAAGCTTATCGAAGTTAAAATTTTCCTACTGTGGCTACTGTGATTCAAGATTATTCTTAGTGATATGTTGCCATTTCTGCAAATATGTACAACATCCAGAACCATAGTTTTTAAACATATAAAGAGCTGGGGTATGAGAAGACGGATCATTCTTCAGAACCTTAGGGTCCCGTGTCTCCTTTGGTTTCTGTTTGACAAATTTGTCACTTTTGCTTCACACCAACAAACCCAGTAGCTCCCAAAGTGGAACTATGGACTAACCAGCAGAACCCAATAAATCAAGACTGTGGACTAACACAGGGCTAGGGACTTCAGGCTCCAAATGGAACCATCTGCCAGCTCAAGCTGACCTGCTAAATACTGGACTAAAAAAGGCCATTAGACCAGGCAGCTCAAATGCAAAGCTCGTATACAAGAGGAACTTACCCGTGGCCTGTGGAAACGTGAGAAAGACCAAGAACTCAGAGTTCAGCAGGTACCAGCACCTGGGCTTCTTGTTATCCCCAGAGCCATTAGCAGTCTTCTCTGGGTCCCATCCTTCTCATCAGACCTGTTCAAAGAAATTTTTCCAGTCAATTTATGGACCTAGTTGGCTTTTATTTAGTGATTCATGAATCTGACAACACCTAATCTAGCAGATAAAAAGAAGCACCGAAGATCTGTACAAGGTAAGAGAAGTAAGCAGGAACAGGAAGTTATGCTGGGCATTTGCTGATGGGTAAGCATGGTTACTCTTCTTATATGGGGCACAGGGAAGTCTTGGGGCAGGTCATCTAACTTGTGCTGAGCAGGGAAGTGCTTATTGGTTGACCTAGACCCTCCTTTTCTAGGAGAGCAAAACATAGAAACTTAAGTTTTGGTTTGCTGACATAGGGTTAACATTAGCAACTCCATTTTGGACCTAATCTGGTTACTTGAACAACACTGACATAAGCTATATCCATAGTTCTTTTTCCCCAAGTGTGTCGACCCTGCTCTAGATTATATCTCAGATTCCTCTGGTAAGTATACCTGAGCTGGGATTTCTCCAAAGTTCCCGAGTTGTGTCCAACCTGATCTGGTATATTTCCCTCATCCCCTAGGGTGCGTATACTCTGACAGTGGGTGTCTCCCAGTTCTCCAGGGGGGTCTACACTGACCTTGAGTGTCTCCCCAACTCCCTAGGTCTGACTGCGCTGATGTTGCAAGTCTGCCAATTTTCGCATGGGTCTACACTGATCAAGGAATTCCCCTGAATCTCCAGGTATGTCTCCTCTGACCTGGGATGTGTCCATAGTTCCACAAGTGTGTTAATCCTGACCTAGAATCTAACTCCTCCAGAAGAGTGAACTCTGAACATGGATGTGTAATACCTCAAGTAATCTACTCTGACCTGAGATCCCCCCAGCTCTCCAAGTATGTCTACTTTGACATGGGATGTCTCCTGGGACACGCAGAGGTATCTACACTGAGCTGGAATATCTTCCTAGTCCCCTAGTTGTGTCTAATCTAGGTCCTCCTAATTCTCCTAGTGTGTCTACTCTGACCTGGATTATCTCCCTAATTACCCAAGTATGTCTATCCTATCCTGGGATATCTCCCTAATCCAAGCATGTCTACCCTAAACTGGGGTGTATCCCTTATTCCCCAGGTTTGTGTATACTGATCTGGGAAGTTTCCCTTATTCCACAAGAGTTTCAACCCTAAATAGGATGTCTCCCTCATTCCCCAAATGTGTCTACACTGACATGAGATAAATCCCTAACATCAAAGCTGAGTCTAATACAAACTGGGATTTTTCTAATTCCCAGTGTGTGCCTGCTTTGTCTTGGGTTGTCTTGCTAAACTCCATGTATGTCTACACTTGGGGTATTTATCTAATTATCCTGTGTGTATACACTGACCTGGAAATCTACCTAATTTCCCAGGTGTGTCGATTCTAAAATGATTTGTCCCAATATTTCTCCAAGTATGTGAACCCTGGCTTGTCCCTGTAATTTCCAAGGTGTCTACCCCGAACTTGGATGACTCTAATTTGCCATGTATGCCTACCCTTATCAGGGATCTCTCTCTAATACCACATCTATGCTGAAGTGGTATGTCTCCCATATTCCATAGGTTAGTCTACACTGACGTGGTTGTCACTCTATTTCCCCAGCTGTGCCTTCTGACCTGGGATGTTTCCCTACTTCCCCATGTGTTATTCCAGGTTATTCCTAATTCCTAAGTTGTGTCTACCATGAACTTGGAAGTCTCCCTAATCACACTAACCTTCGATGTTTCCCATATTCCCCAAATGTGTTTACTGTGATGGGAGATCACTCTCTAATTCCCTGGGTGTATTTACTCTGACCTGGGATGTGACCCTTGTTCTGTATGAGTATATACCCTGACCAGTGAGGTCTTTGAAATACACAGACCTGGGGTGTTTCTCTAGTTCTCTAAGTGTCTCTACTCTGATAAGTACTTAGACATGTATTCCTAATCCAGTGTGCTAACACTGGAAGGGGAAGATGTCTCCCTAATTACCCAGGTTTGTCTTTATTGACCAGGAATGTCTAATTCCCAGCTGTTTCTACCTTGATCTTATATGTCTTTTTAATAACCAGAGGTGTCTTCTCTGACCTGAGATGCGTACCTTGTAATCAGTTGTGACTGATCTGGGATGTATCCCTAATTCACCAAATGTGTCTTCAATGACCTTGGATATCCCCCTAACTCCGCAGGTGTTTCTACCCTGACCTGAAATGTTTTCTTCATTCTCCAAGTGTGTCCACCCTAACCTTACATCTAGGAATTTTCAGAGATAATATATCTTCTCTGACCTGGTATATCCGCTTATAGCCCAGTCGTGTCCACATGGGCATGAGTGAATCTCTAATCCCAGTTGTTTTTATTAATGACCTAGTTTGTCTGTCTAATTCTTTAGGTGTATGTACACTGACCTGGGATGTGTAATTCCTCAAGTGTGTGTCCACTGACTTGGGATGTCTCATTAAAACAGGGGCTTATCTGTACCACTCTGGAAGTCTCCCTCTTTGCTTTGTTGTATCCTGACTTGGCACATCTCCTTAATTCCACAGGTCTGTCTACCCTGACCTTCGGTGTCTCTGTAATTCCTGAGATGTATCTAAATTAACCTGGATTGTTTACTAATTACCCATATGTGTCTACCAAAAGTGGCATACCAATTATGTCTGCACTGACCTGAGCTGTCTTAATTCCCCAAGTGTGTCAGCACTAACCTAATATGATTCCATAGATTCCCAGTTGTGTCTACCTCAACATTGGATGTCTTTCTAATACTGCAGGTATGGCTACACTAACCTGGGATGTTTCCCTCATTCTCCTGATGTCTACACTTGACCTGCTGTGTCTACCTAGTATGTCTACTATGACCTGGAATGTCTAGTACCTCAAGTGTGTATACTCTGACTAGGGAGGTCTCCCTGGTTCCCCAGTTGTGCCTACCTTGATCTAACCTGGACTGTCTTTCTCTTATTCCCAGTTGTATCCAGGATGTCTCCCTAGTTACCAAGCTGTGTCTATATAGTTCACTTATGACTCTCTATTTCCCCCCAGGTAATCTACCTTGACCAAAGTTGGGTCCACAATGACCTGAGATGTCTCCCTATTTCTCCAGGTAGGTCTATTCTGATTTGTGATGTCTCTAAGACCCTAGGTGTGTCTATCCTGATTGCAATGAGTCTTTAATTCACCAGATTTGTCAGCCTGGCTTGGGATCTCTCCCCAGTTACCCACATAGGTCTTTCCTGATAGTGACTATTGTGTGTAGCCTGATCTGGAATCTCTCCCTCTTTCCATAGAGGTTTCTTCTCTTATCTAAATTCTAAAAGAGATGTCTCTCTTTTGACTATGGATTTTTCCCTAATGTCCTGGGTTGTGTCTCTGCTGACTTAAAATGTCTCTGTTTCCCCAGGGAAAGATACTATGACCTAGGATGTCACCTTGATTCCTCAAGTATTTCTATACTAACTTGGGAAGTCTGTTTCCCCAGGTGTGTGTTCTCTTAATTCCCCAACTCTATCTACTCTGATCAGGGATGTATCTTTACTTACCCCAGTGTATATAACCTAAACCTGGATGTTTCCTTAATAGTCAGTTGTGTGTACATTTACCTGGGATATCTTTTCCCCAGGTGTGACTACTCTTATCTGAACTCTCTACTCAGGACTGTCTACAGTTGAGGATGTCTACCTAATTTCCCAGGTGTGTCTATTCTGACCTTTGTTATATCTCTTATTCCCTGAAAGGTCCACACTCATGGGGGATGTCTCCATAATTCTCAATATGAAGATCATCATATTGATGTCTTCATATATTCTCAAATACACCCAGGATAATTCCCACATCCCAGATGTCTACCCTGACCTAGAATTTCTAAGCCCTAATATTACTACTCCTACCTGGGAGGTGGACCTTATTCCCCTGATCTGTCTCCCTTGACCAGTGATGTTTCCCTGTAACATGGGTGTGTCTACTCTGACCTGGTATATCTGCCTAATTCCCTAATGTGTCTATACTGATTGGAATGTCTAATTCCCAAAGTGCTTCTATTCTAACCTGGGATTTTGACCTAGTTGCCCAGGAGCACCTACCTTTATAAGATATTACTGCAAAATTGCCTTGGTGTGTCTAAAAAAAACACTTGAAATTCCTTAGAAGTGATCCTATTGCAGAATGTCTACAATTACAATAAGAATATGTCATTGCTAGTACATGTTTTGCTTATATAAATAACTCAGAAAAAAACTGAAACCCAATTACACATTATGAAAAACAATGCAGATTGGCTTGTAAATTGGCATCTTGGATTTGGGGTATTTTCAAAGATTTGATATTATACTCCTGTTACTCATGTTAATAATACCCCTGTGTATTATATCTTCTCACAAGTCTTCAGTGCTTTTCAGTAAACACTGACTAATCAAATGATCTCCATGTGTACTGAACAACAAAGCAACATGAACAAGAATTATCAGAAGAACCTAATGAGATTGATTCACTATCTTCAGGTCCAAAGAAGGCCCATAACCAAGAGTAATGCTAAATAGCCACTCTCAGTTCAACTGAGAGAATGATCAAAAGGAAGGGATTGTTTTTTTAAAAAAATGAAATAGAGACCACAGTTTCGATATGCCCCTAGACCAAAGACTCATGGTCACTTAACCAGATCTTAAAACTGTCTCAATTCCAAAAATTCCAAAAATACTGACTCTGATTTTAAACAAAACTTAAGCTTGATTCATGTCAGCATATGCTAATCAGCTAAAATCAAGTAAGCTGATGTAATGAAAAGGAATGTAAATTACTAATAACAAATCACAATGGAAAATGATGTACTTACAGTTTATAAAGCATGAATGTGTAACAGCCTAGAGCAGTTTCTTACCACTTTCAGTTTGAATGTATCCCTGTTTCCAAAATGCTTGTTTCTCAATAAAATATTCATCTCAGAGCTCTCTGAATTTTATTTTTCTAGTAGATACACCTACAAAATGAGACATCGCAGGTTAGTGTAGACACACCAGATGAAACAGGGAGACACCACAGATCTGGGCAGACATGGAGAGCTAAGATGACATCCTACAATAAGGTGGACATCCCTGGAGACTGAGGGAGACATCCTAGGCAAGAAGTGACAAACTTGTGGAATTAGACATCCAAGATCAAGGTAGGCACAGCTAGGGAGTTAGGGAGACAACTCAAGTCAAAGTAGACATAACTGGGAATTAGGGAGACATCCCAAGTCAGGGATGACAAGACAGGAAAATTAGCAAGACCTCAAAGGTCAGAGTAGACACACTTGGGAAGTCAGACATCCCAAGTCAGGATAGAAACTCATAGGAATAAGGGAGATCCCACAACAATGTAGACACTAGGGAGATATGCCAATTCAACGTAGACCCACCAGGAGACATCTCTGGTCAGAGTAGACACACCTGAGGAAGACCTCCCAGGTCAGTTTAGACACACCTGGAGATTTAGAGAGACCAATGAGATCAGAGTAGAAGCATATAAGAAAATAAAGATATATGCCAGGAGCATCTGGGTGGCTCAGCCAGTTAAGCATCTGACTCTTGATTTTGGCTCAGGTCATGAGATTGAGTCCTGCATCAGGCTCTGCACTGGGTGTAGAGCCTGCTTGAGATTCTCCCTCTCCCTCTGCCCCTAAACCCCCACCCCACAGCTCTTGTGTATGCTCATACTCTCAAAAGACCAAATAATAATAATAATACATATATATGTATGCCAGGTAAGGGCAGACACATTTTGTGAATTAGGGAGAAAAATCCAACACCTGGGGAGTTAGGGTGACATCCCTGATCATGGTTGACATTTCAGGGGAACAGAGAAGACATTCCTTGTCAGGAAAGACACACTTGGAAGATAATGAGAACTCACAGATCACTGTGACACACTAGCATAATTAAACAGACATCCAAAATTAGGACAGACAAACCTGAGGAATTAGTGAAAAGTTCCAGTTCGGTGTAAACATACCTGGAGAATTAGACATCTCAGGTAAGTGTAGGAACACCTGGGGAATTAAGGAGTCTTGTCAGTGAAGACCTACCTGGGATATTAACAGGACATTCTAGGTCAGAATAGATACAAATAGGGAGTTAAACATCCCAGGGTTGACATATCTGGGGAGTGCTCGCTTCGGCAGCACATATACTAAAATTGGAACGACACAGAGAAGACCTATCTGGGGAAATAGGGAGTCATTCCAGTGAAGATGTACCTGGAAATTAGAGTGGCATCCCAAGCCAGGACAGACACCTTCATAATTTCTTAGGTCATCTCCAGTCAGTTTAGACATACCTGAGGAATTAGGGAGACATCCAAGGTTACTACGGAAACACCTGGACAACTAGAGATCATCCAAGTTTAGGACAGACACCCCTAGTGACTAGAGGCAATCCCAGGTCAAAGGAGAAGCACCTTGTGAATTAAGGAGACATTCCAGGTCAGTATTCTCAAAACTGGGGAATTGGGGAACACTCCAGGTCAGTGTCGACTCACCTGGAGAACTTGGGAGACATATCAAGTTCAAGTAGACAAACGTTGGGGATTAGGGAAGAATCCCAATTAAGTGTAGATCTACCTAGGGAATAGAGAGATATCCTGGGTCAGAGTAGACATGCCTGGGCAATTAGAGAAATGTCCCAATTTAGTGCAGACAAACCTGAGAAGTTGGCAGACATCCAAAATCAGGGTAAACACACCTGAAGAATTAAGGAACTATCCAAGGTTAGTGTAGACACACTTAGGCAATTATGGAAATATCCCAGGTCAGGGTAGACACACCTGAGGAATTTGGGATACATCCGAGGTCAAGGTAGATATACTTGTTGAATTAGGAGACATTCCACATTACAGTAGAGATACCTGGTGAATAAGACAGACATTCCAGATAAGACAAACACATAGGGATACCTCGAAGTCAGAGAAGACACCCCTGGAAAATTATGGAGGCATTACATATCCGTGTAGATACACCTAAAGGATCATGGAGACCCACCAGGTCAAGGGAGATGCCACTGGAAAATTAGGTAGTATACCAGGTCATAACAGACCCTTGAAGAAAAAGTATACTAGCAAAATCAGTGTAGACGTGACTAGGGAATTGGAGGTCATCTAAGGCCAGTGGAGAGCCCCCTGGGAAATTAAATATAGACATACCTGGGTTAGTATGGAGGCCACCAAGGTCAAAGAAGACATACCTAAGGAAATAGACATCCTATGCAAGACAAAAGACATCTCATGTGAGGAATTAGGGAGACATCACAATTCAGAGAAGACACTACTAGAGAAATAGAGTAAAATCCTAAGTAAAATAGTCACACCTGGTGAGGCAGGGACACATCTCAGGTCAGCTTAGATTCATTAGGGAATTAGGTATATATCCCAGTGCTACAACTGGGGCACTGTTGAGAAGACCAACTCAGGGAAGATGCTCTTGGAGAATAAGGGAGTCAACTCAGGTCTGGGTAGATACCTCTGGAGAATTAGGGAGACATCCACATAAGAGCACTTAGAGATACATTGCAGGACAAGTCAGATGCACCGGGGAACTAAGGAGACATCCCAGTTCAGGGTAGACCCAACTGGGGTATTATGTTGACATCCTATTCAGGTGAGACACACCTGGGGAAATCAGACATATCCCAGATCCACAATGTTACTGTGGACATATCTTGGATATTAGGGTACATCCCAGGTAGTAAAGACACACCTGAAGAAATTGAGACATCCCTAATCAGAGTAGCACACCTGTGGAATTAGGGCGATTTCTCAGGTAAAAGAGGATAATCCTGGGGAATTAGTGAGACATCCTGGGGATTCATGGTGCTATCCCAAGTCACAGAAGACACACCTGAGGAATTAGAGAATTCAAAGTTCAAAGTAGACACACAATAGGGAATTAGGTAGATATCCCAGATCAAAGTAGACATTTCTGGGAGATAAACATGACATCCCAAGTCAGTGTAGACACACTTGGGGAATCAGATATATCAGGGTAGTCACACCTGTAGAATTAGTAAGACATTGAGGAACGTTTAGACATACCCAGGGACTTAGGGAGACATTACCAATTAGCACAGACTCTCCTGGGGAATTAGGGAGCTATTCTAGTCAGAGTAAAAACACTTGGGGGAAATTTCAGACTCCCTAGGATAGAGTAAACACTCATGGGGAATTAGGGAGACGTACCATGTAAAAGATGACACAATTGGGAATTAATGAGACTTCCTGTGTCAGTGTAGACACACCTGGGAAACTGAGTACATACCAGGCCAGAGCAGACACACCTGGGGAATTAGATCTTAAGTCAGGGTGGACATACCTGTATGTATGAATTAGGGAGATATTCCAGATGAAAGTAAATATACATGAAGAATTAGAAGGTAATCTCATTTCAGTATAGATACACTTGAGTTATTATGAATAAATCCCAAGTGAGGGTAGAAACATCTGGGGATTAGGGAGTCATCCTAGGTTAAGGAAGACACCCCTGGGATATTAGAGATACATCCCAGGTCAGGATAGACAAACATGAGGAAAAAGACAACCCAAGCCAAGGTAAGGAGACATCCCATGTAAGAGCACTGGTTTACCCAGAATTAGTAAGATACAGGCCAGAGTAGACACACCTAAGAAATTATGAAGACATCACAGGTCAGTGTAGACATACCTGTGGAATTATGGATACACACCAGGTCAAGATATACAGTCCTGGGGAACAAGTAGACAATGCCAACTCATAATAGACCCACATTAAGATTCAGGGAGACATCCCAGGTCCATGTAGACACCTTGGGAAATAGTATTTCAAGGTCAGTGGAGATACACTTTGGGAATTACGGAGACAATCCAGGTTACAACAGACACACCAGTGGATTAAAGGAGACATCTCTGGTCATATGAGACATACCAGGGGAAATAGGAAAAAATCCAAGGTCAGTGTAGACCCTTCTGGGAAATTAGACATTCCAGGTCAGAGTAGACACATGGAGATTTAAAGAGACATCCAATGTCTGAGTAGAGACATATGGGGAATTAAGGAGACATGCCAGGTAAGAGTAGACATCATCTTTCAGTGTAGACATACCAGTGGAATTAGGGAAACATCATTAGGTCAGAGTAGATATACCAGTGTAATTAAAGAGACCACCAATGTCAAGATCAACAAAATTGGGGAAATAGGAAGACATCACAGGTAGAGTAGAAACACCTAGGGAATAAAGTGACATCCTAGGTCAGAGTAGTCACATCTGCAGTCTTAGACGCATGCCAGGTCAGTGTAGGCAAAGCTAGGAAATTAGAGAGATATCCCAGGACAGTGTAGTCACACCTGGGGGAAAAGGAAGACATGTAAGGTCTGCAGACACAACTGGGAATTAGGGAGACTACACAGGTCTGCGTAGACAGAGCTGGGGAATTAAGGATGCATCCAAGGTCATTGTAGATGCTTCTGGTAATTTATAGAGACATCCCAGGTGCATAGACCTGGGGAAATAAGAAGATGAGTAAGAGCGAAGAAGATCCACTCGGGAATTAGAGATACTCCCTAGGTCACAGAAGATGCATCTGTGAAATTAATAAGAATTCTAAGTGTAGTCTCACAAGCCGAGTTTGTGAAATATTTGTGTCAGAGTAGACACACATGGGGACTTAGGAGAATCCCAAATCATGCTAAAAGATGGAGATATGAAACACTGAATGACAGTTGACACACCAAGGAATTAGGGAGATAACCCAGATAGCATAGACAGAACTGGGGAGTTAGGACGACATGCCAGGTCAAAGTAAACACATCTGGTGTATATGGAGTTACCCCAGGTTTGAAAGGGACACCTGGGCAATTAGGGAGATATCCCAGGTCAGTGAAGACACACTTGAGGTATTAAGGATACATCCCATGTCAGTGTATACAGAACTGTGGAAATAAGAAAACATCCCATGTCAGTGTCATATCTTGAGAAGTAGGGAGGCATCTCAGTTCTGTGTAGACACGCTTAATTAGGAAGACGTCTCAGGTTAGATGACACTTGTGGAAGGTAAAGAAATATCCCATGTCAGAATAGACACACCTGGGGTATTAGTGAAATGTCTAAGGACAGTATAAACACACTTGGGATACGCTGGAGACATCAAAGTCAGAGTAGACATCCATGGGAAATTAGAAGGTAGTTCCAGTGTAGACATGCCTACTTTATTATGGAGACATCTGAGGTAGTGTAGACACACATGGGGACTTAAGAAGATAACCCATTTCGGTTTAGATATACTTGCACTAGTAGGCAGTTATCCCAAGTCAGACAAGACACACATGGGCATCTAGAGAGACACTGGTCAGGATAGACACTATTACAGAATTATAAAGGCAAACTATTACCGAGTCAACACATCTAAGAATTAGATATATCCCACACCAATTTAGACATGCCTCAATTTCAGGTCAGATTAGAAAATCCAGTGGCATAGGGAGACACATGAGTTTTGAGTAGATACACCATTAGAATTAAGGAGATATCTCTTGAGAAAACATACCTGGATAATTAGGGAGACATCCCAAAGGGGTATAGACAACCGAAGTAAGTTTAGACACACCTGGGGAACTAAAGATATCTCCCAGGTCAGGGTAGATACTCTTGGGAAAGTAGACATACTTGAGATACTAGAGAGCCATCAGGCTAGACACACTTTTACAAACAGAGGGAAAAAAACCAAGGTTAGAACAAAAACACCTGGGGTTCTATATAGACATCCTAGGTCAGAGACAGCACACCAGAGAAAATAGACCAGATCAGTGTAGGCTCACCTGAGGAATTAGGGGACCATCTGAGGTCAGTGTAAACACACCTGGGGGCAAAGAGACCCCAAACTCAAGATAAAAACACCTGTGGATCTATGAAGATAGAGCATGTCAGAGTAGACACACCTAGAAAACAAGGGGACATTCTGAGTAGTGTAGACATATCTGGGAATGAGAAACATCTTTGGTCATAACTGACACACTTGGGGGTTTAGAGCAATACCCCAGGTCAGTATAGACATACATGGAGAATTAGGGAACCATCCTGAGTCAAGGTAGACACTCTTGGGGAATTAGAGAGACATCCTAGATCAGGGGAATTTGAGGAACACCCACGTCAGAGAAGACACATCTGGGGAACTAGGTAGATAGCCCGTATTAGAGTAGACACAACTGAGGAGATAGGGAGACAACCCACATCACTGTACACACTTGGGGGGGAATTAAGAAACATCATAGGTCATAGTAGACTCACTGGAGAACTAGGGAGACACCCGAGGTCAGTTAGACACGTTAGACACAGCTGGGGAGTCAGGGTTATAACCTTGGGGCTTCCCAGGTGAAATCTGAAACCAGCAATCCTACATGAAGGGCAGGAAGAGACCAAAGAAAGCAGCAGACCACTCCAGGTCGGTAGGTGGCAGGTTCAATAAGCAAGGGAACTTACATTCAAGACTTGTCTTGGGTAGCTGCTAGACAAGTAGATCTCTGCACCCACTTGCCAAATCCTAGAAATTTATATAGAGGCCTTAACTGGGTTCAGCCCCATATTACCATCTAGATGGTCTCAGTACCACATCACTATCTAAGGCTGTGTCCTTGAGGCAGCTTCTGGGAGCAGAGCAGAGAATGCAAGCAGAATGCACATTCTAATGATAGGGGAGAGGATGAGGAGCCTTCAACTGCCTGGATCTAGCTCATGCATCAACCGGTGGTCACATCCTCTTGTTGGCCGACTCCAACATTTCATGTCACAGTAGACGCATTTTGGGGCAAAGAGAGATGTCTCATGGCAGTGTATACAACAGTTGGGAAATAGAAAGTCATACCAGGTGAGAGAAGATGCACCTAGTGATTTGAGGAGATGTATAACATCAGAGTCAACAAACCTAGGGAATGAGGAAAACATCCCCAGTGAAGATAGACCAAACTGGGACATTAGAAAGAGATCCCAGGTCAGAGTAGACACATCTGGTTTATTATGAAGACATACCCAGTCAGGGTAGACAACCTAAGATACTTGGTGGATGTCAATAGACATCCCAGGTAAATACAGACACTCTTGGGGAATTCAAGAGTCATCCAAGTTCAGCGAAGGCATTACCAGGGAATTAGGGAGACATCCCAGGTCAGTGAATACGCACCTGGGGAAGTAGGGAGACATTCCATGTCACAGTAGACACATGAAAAATTTGGAAGACATCACTGGACAGGGTAAACACATATGGAAAAGAAGGGATATAAGCCAGTTCAGAGTAATCAAACCTGAGGAATTAGAGAGACATCCTTTATCAGTGTGGACAAGCCCAGTGAATTAAGCAGACAACCAGATTGTGTTAGACACTTGTGGGTAAAAGAGAAACAGCCTGGGTCAATGTAGATACAACTGAAGCACTATGGGACTATCCAAGGTAAGAGTTAACCCACCTGGGGAATTAGGTAGACATCCATGCTTGGGTAGACACACCTGAGCAATTAGGACGATAGCCAAGGTTGAAGAAGACATAGTTAAGGAATAACTTGACATCTCACATCATGGTAGACACATAAGAAGAATTATGGAGACATGCCAGGTCAGGGTATACACACATGAGAAATTAGGGAAACATCCCTGGTTAAGTTCCATACCTTGGGAACTAGGAAGATATCCCAGGTCATGGTAGACATAACTTGGGATTTATGTCAACATCCCAAGTTAGTGGAGACACACTTGGGTTATTAGATTGAAATCCCAAGTCTGAGTAGACCCATCTGAGTAATCATGGAGACATCCAAAGCCAGCATATACAATCCTATGAAATTAGAGATATATCACAGGTCAGTGTAAACACATAGGGAATTAGGAAGGCATCTAGTTCATTGCAGACACAACTGAATAATTAGGTCAATAACCCTTGTCAGAGCACACACACCTGGAGAATTAGGGAGCTATCCAAAGTCAGTGTTGACACATCTATGGAATTAGACATCCCAAGTCAGGACACACATATAGGGAATTGGGGAGCCATCCCGGACTATTGTAGACCCACCTGAGAAATTAGGGACACATCCTCAGTGAGGGTAGACATGCCTAAGCAATAAGGGAGACATTGCTGGACAGTGTGGACACAGTGAATTTGGAAGACATCCAACTTCAGGGTAGACATACATTGGAATAAGACAGACATTCCAGATTAGACACACCTACAGAATTAAGGAGAGAGGACACACCTGTGTAATTATAGAGATGTCACATTTCAATGTATACACAAAATGGGGAACTAGGGAGGCATACTAGGAAAGTGTAGAAACACCTGTGGAATTTGAGAGACATCCTTCATCACAGTAGACACACACTGGGAAGTTAGGGAGACATTCCTGGTCAATGTTGACACATTGAAAAGAGCCCGGGGGGGGGGGGGGCGGGTATCATTAGTTAGTTTAGACAAAGTGGAGAATTAGGAAGACATCCAAAATCAGGAAAGAAACCTTTGGGCATCATAGAAACATACCAGTTCAGTATAGAAATACTGGGAACAAGGGAGATCTACAAGGCCAGTGTAGACAGACCCAGGGAATTAGAGAGACATCCCAAGTCAGGGACAAGAGGAAGATCCCCAATCAGAGTAAACACACCCAGGAAGTTAGGAAGATATCCCAGACCAGTGTAGACACACTTGTTTGAATTCTTCCTGCACTGCTGCCTGTGCATTTAGGGTTTAAATTCCCTTCAGGCTGTCCTTTTTCAGGGAAACATCTGGAAGTCTATAATGGCTGGAGGATCTAACCTTAAAACACTGAGACAGCTAAAGCTTGGGGGAGACAAATACCTCTTCACCTCCTTTATTCATGGCACTAGCTCATTACACTATGTGTGGTTGTCATGGTAACAGGTGGGGACAAAAATCCTGAAAAGCTTGGAGAAGATAATTTTGTAAGTTCGGACTCTTGGCTACAAGACTTAAACGTGATTCTTGCCGACTTAAAACAGGGCTCTTTTTTTCTTTTCTTTTCTTCTTTTTCTTTGGCCTGAGTGCTTGGAAAGGCCACGTGTGGACCGCAGACACAGCTGCAGTCGGGCTCAGTGGCGTCACGAGGACCCCAGGCTCTGCCTCCCTAACTGCAGCCCGTGTCAGGCTTCCCGTAGCAGCCCTGAAAGGCCCAAACTCAGATCATCGTTCGTATTAGCAGTCCAGGACTTTAAACTAGTCATTACCAGTCCCTTCCTGGTCAATACAAGGTGCTGAAGTGAGAAGTTTGGCCAAATCTGGGGGTGTAGGGAAGGTGTCCCTGAGGAAGTAACATTTCATCCAAGACTAAAGTGAATGTCAACTGAACCAAAACGCGCTACAGGAGAGCACCCGAGGCCGAGGGGATTGCAAATGCAGGGGCTCGGGGTCTGAAGAACGGATTCCAGGTCTGGGCAGGGAATGTGTGTGACAAGCCTGGGGCATCTTGAGGTTTTATAAGGCGAGGCAGCTACGAAGGGTCAGGGAATTGTGTCAGCGGGACAAAGGAACCGGCATGATGGGGCTCTCACTGGACAGGGTGGGTTAATTCAAACATCAAAAGGATAATGACTTTAATGGACTAAAAGTCATTGGGCATATAAAAATTCAAGCCTAAAAATCAGAAATGAACGTGTGGGCATTACTATTTCCCTTGCAGAGATAAAGGGACCAAGAGAGAATACCATGAACAGCTACACACCAACAGATACGCTACATGAAGTGGACAAATTTCTAGAACACGCAAACCACAACGGACTCCAGAGGAAATAGAAAATCTGATGAGACCAACAAGGGAAGAGACTGAATCAGTGATGAATACCTCTGAGAAAAGAAAAGCTCAGGACCAGATGGCTTCACCAGTGAATACACTACATTTTTAAAAAGTGGTTTCAGTGCCCACTGACCTGCTTCACAGATGACCCCAGCAGCTTTCACCAGCTTTTGCCACACGGGTATTCGCATTTCTGACATGACCTGCCTGAGTCTTTTACCACTTCCTCCCCCTCCCTCCAATCAAAGCCCAGGAAGAGCATGAGAAGCCATCCCAGGCCTCTGTGGCTGAGCAGCGCCAGACACCAGCCTAACCCCCGTGGCTGGTGCGCACTGCTGTGCGGGCACCCTGCCAGCCTGAGGCCTTCACTGGCCTCCACCGCAGTGTGCACACCCAGGGGGCACTGCGCAGCCCTGGGAGAGCATACTGACAGCCAGGGGCCCCTGCAGCTCCCAGTGTACCCACAGAACTCCTGGCACTTACTGCATACCTTAGCCCCTAACCACTAGGATGAGCTTGCACGGGGTCCCTGCCCACCCCCACTTCTAGCTGCGCCCTACAGCCAAGCTTATACACCGGCCCCAGCCGTTACTGCTGCTTGCCCTGGTCCCTAGCTGTTGGACCTGGAGGCGCTGCTGAGGACTTACAGCCCTTACAGCATCTGGGGACACATCCCCCAACAACACTCACCAAGCCTCACGTGGTCTTGACACTGTGGACCCCAGTGACATAAGTGCGTCACCATGCCATTCTGGAATCAGCGCCACCACACTTCGTATCTGGAAGCTCACAATACATTCCAGCATGCTCCTGTCTGCAGGTGAAGGCCCTTCCTTACTGAAGTCCATCTGCAAAGTCTGGAACAGTGATTCAAACATACAGACACCACATGAGGCTAGAGGGATGATGAAGAATCAGGGAAACATGACTCCACCAAAGGAGTACATTAAACTCGCCCCAAAGAAATAGAGACCCACAGATTGCCTGACAAAGATGCTCAGAGAGCGGGGCGCCTGGGTGGCTCAGTCGTTAAGCGTCTGCCTTCGGCTCAGGTCATGATCCCAGGGTCCTGGGATCGAGCCCCGCGTTGGGCTCCCTGCTCAGCGGGAGGCCTGCTTCTCCCTCTCCCACTCCCCCTGCTTGTGTTCCCTCTCTCACTCTCTCTCTCTGTCAAATAAATAAAAATCTTTAAAAAAAGATGCTCAGAGAGCTCCAAGAGAATACAGATAAATAATTTAATGAAATCAGGAAAACAATACAAGGTCAAAATAAGAAGTTCAACAAAGAAATAGAAAACATTAAAAAAAAAAAAAAGAACCAAACAGAAATCACGGAGCTGAAGAATACCATGATTGAAATGAAGAATTTAATAAAGAGCTTCAAAATCATCTGGACCAAGCAGAAATAAAAATCAGTGAGCTCAAAACAGAATACTTCACCCAGCAAGGCTGTCCTTCAGAAATGAAGGCAAGACAGACTTTGCCAAACAAACAAAAGCTTTGGGATTTCATCAACACTAGACCTGCCTAACAAGAAATGCTGAAAGGAGCTGGTCAGATGAAACAAAAGAATGCTAACCAGTAACATGAAAAATATGAAAAGAAACAGTATACCGGCAAAGGCAAGTATATAGTCAGATTTAGTAATGCAGTGTGGGAGTATGTGCTAAGCACTTAACTTATATAAAGGCTGAAGAACAGAAGTGTTAAAAATAGCTATAGCTACAATAATGTGTTAATAGATACACAACGTAAAAAGACTAAACAAGTGTGACATCAAAGACAAGATGTAGGTGGGGTGGGAATACTAAGGTAGAGTTTTTATATGCAACCAGTGTTGTTATCCACATAAAATAGACTCTTACATCTGTAAGATGTATCAAGTAAGCCGCAGGGTAGCCACCAAACAAAACCACGTAAGAGAGGCTACACACAAGATAAAGAGAAGGGAGGGGTGCCTGGGTGGCTCAGTCAGTTAAGTGTCCAACTCTTGATCTCAGCTCGGGTCTTGACCTCAGGGTCATAGGCCTGTGCTGGGTGTGGAGACTACTTAAAAAAATTCCAAAAAAAGATAAAGTGGAGGGAATCAACATATGCTGTTGCAGAAAATTATCAATTCAGAAAGGAAGAGAAGAAAAAGTAATGAAGAAGCTCCAAAACACCCAGGAAACAATTAACAAAATGTAATAGTAAATCCTTACCTATCAATAACTATGTTAAAAGTAAATGGATTAAGGGGCACCTGGGTGGCTCAGTCGTTAAGCATCTGCCTTCAGCTCAGGTCATGATCTCAGGGTCCTTGGGATCGAGCCCCGCATCAGGCTCCCTGCTTAGCAGGGAGTCTGCTTCTCACTCTGCCTGCCACTCCCTCTGCTTGTGCTTGCTCATTCTCAAATAAATAAAATCTTTTAAAAAAAGTAAATGGACTAAATTCTCCAATCAGAAGGCATAGAGTGACTATATAGATTTACCAAAAAAAAACCCAACAACAACAACAACTATGCTGCCTGTAAAACACTCACCTCAACTTCTAGGACATACACAGGCTCAAATTAAAGGGATAGAAAAACACATTCCACACAAATGGAAACCAAATGGGAGCAGAGATGGCTCTATTTTTATAAGACAAAATAAATTTTAAGTCCAGAACAGTAACAAACAAAGAAGGTCATTAAATAATGATAAAGGGGTCAATTCATCAAGGGGATATAACAATTATATATGCACCAAATATCAGAGTACATAATTACATAAGCAAGTACTCACAGATCTGTAGGGAGTAATAGAAACAATAACAGTAGGGGACTCAATACAGCACTTTCAACAATGGCTAGACTATCCAGATAGTAAGTCAGTAAGAACACATTGGACTTGAACTATACTTTAGTACAAATGGACCTAACAGAAATATACAGGACACCCCATCTAACAACAGCAGAACGCACATCTTCTCAAACATATATAGAACGTTCTCCAGGGTAGATCATATGTTAGGTCACAAAATAAGTCTCAGTATATTTTAAAAGACTGAAATTATAACAAGTATCTTTCCTGACCACAGTGGCATGGATCTGGACATCAACAACAAAAGGCAAACCGGAAAATTTATAAATCCGTGGAAATGAAACAACAATGAAATCAAAAGGGAAATGAAAAATATACTGAGGGACGCCTGGGTGGCTCAGTTGGTTAAGCGACTGCCTTCGGCTCAGGTCATGATCCTGGAGTCCCGGGATCGAGTCCCGCATCGGGCTCCCTGCTCGGCAGGGAGTCTGCTTCTCCCTCTGACCCTCCCCCCTCTCATGCTCTCTATCTCATTCTCTCTCAAATAAATAAATAAAATCTTTAAAAAAAAAAAAAATATACTGAAACAAAAACAACATATCAAAATGTATGGGATACAGCAAAAGCAATGCTAAGAAGGAATTTTATAGATATAAAATACTGAATTAGGAAAAAAGAAAGATCTTAAATAAATAACCTAGCATTATACCTCAAGGAACTAGAAAAGAATATCCACATGCAAAAGAATGAAACTGGACCCCTATCTTACCACTCTCACAAAAATTAACTTAAAATAGACTTAGGACTTAAATATAATATCTAAGGGGCGCCTGGGTGGCTCAGTTATTAAGCGTCTGCCTTCGGCTCAGGTCATGATCCCAGGGTCCTGGGATCGAGCCCCTCATCGGGCTCCCTGCTCAGCGGGAAGCCTGCTTCTCCCTCTCCCACTCCCCCTGCTTGTGTTCCCTCTCTAGCTGTCTCTGTCAAATAAATAAATAAAATCTTTAAAAAATAAATAAATAATAGATAATAAATATAATATCTAAAACCATAAAACTCTTAACAGAAAACATGGGAAAAGCTCCTTGACATAGGTCTTGGCAATGATTCTTTGGAATAATACCAAAAGTATAATCAACAAAAGCAATAATCAAGGAGTGGGACTACGCCAAACTAAAAAGCTTCTGTACAGCAAAAGGAACCATCAACAAAATAAAAGGCAACCTATAGGATGGAAGAAAATATTGTAAACCATGTATCTCATAAGAAGTTAATATCAAAATGTATAAGGAACTCATACATCTCAGTAGCAAAGAAAAAAAAATCTGATTTTAAAAATGGGCAGAGGACTTGAACAAACATTTCTCCAAAGACAACATATAAAAAGGCAACAAGGACATGAAAAGTTGTTCAACATCACTAAATATCGGTCATGGTGTTAAGCAAAACTACAATGAAATATCACCTCACCTGTTAGTATAGTTATTATCAAAAAGACAAGAGAGGGGGCACCTGGGTGGCTCAGTCAGTGAAGCATCTGCCTTTGGCCAGGTCATGGTCCCGGGGTCCTTGGATTGAGTCCCTCATCGGGCTCCTTGGTCAGCAGGGAGCCTGGTTCTCCCTCTCCCTGCTGCTCCCCCTGCTTGTGCTCTCTGTCAAATGAATAAATAAAATCTTAAAAAAAAAAAAAAAAAAGACAAGATAGAACAAATGGCACAATAGGGAGAAAAGGGAACTCTTGTGTACTGTTGGTGGGAATGTAAATTGGAACAACCACTATAGAAAACAGTACAGAGGTTCCTCAAAAAATAAAAACATACAACTACATAATATGATCCAGCAATAGCAGTTCTGGGTATGTATTTGAAGAAAATGAAATCACTATCTTGGAGTGGTATATGCAGCCCCTGTTCACTGCAGCATTGTTCACAACAGCCAAGTCATGGAAACAACCTAAGTGCCCACGGATGGATGAATGGATAAGAAAATGTAGTATGTATATACAGTGGAATACTATGCAGCAATAAAAAAGGAAATCTTGCCATTTGCGACAAGATGGATAGACCCAGAGGGCATTATGCTCAGTGAAATAAGTCAGAGAGTGACAAATACTCTGTGGCCTCACTTATATGCAGAATCTTAAACTCATAGAAATACAGAGTAGAATAGTGGCTGCCAGGCTCTGAGAGACACACACATGGGAAGACACTGATCAAAGGGCACAAACTTTCAATTGTAAGAAGAGTAAATTCCGAGAGCTCATGTATAGCATGTGACTGAAGTTAGCAGTACTGTGTCGGGTGCTTGAAAGCCGCTATGACGGTAGAGCTTTGATGTTCTCTCCATAAGAACAATAGCAAAAGGACAAAGAGGTGAAGGATGTGTTAGATAACCTTATTGTGGTAAACATTTCTCAATACGGGTGTCAAATGATCCCATTGAACACCTGAAACTTACACAATGTTATGTCAACTGCAGCTCAATTAAACTGGGGGCGGGTATTACAGGTCGATATCCCTTACAAACATTGATGTAAAAATCCTCAAAAAATACTATAAAACCTAACCAGGAGCATAGTAAAAGGATTATATACCATGACCAAGTGGTATTTATCACAGGAATGCAAGGATGGTTAAACATACAAAAATCAGTCAATGTAGTACAGATAATTATTAGAATTTAAAAATCATGATCCTATCTGTCAAAGCAGAAAAAGCATTTGGCATATTCTTTTATTTTTAAAGATTTTATTTGTTTGAGAGAGTGTGAGAGCACACAACCCAGGGTGGGGGGTGCAGAGAGAGAGGGAGAAGCAGGCTCCCCACCAAGCAGGGAGCCCGATGCGGGACTCGATCCCAGGATCCTGAGATCATGACCTGAGCCAAAGGCAGATGCTTAACCAAGTGAGCCACCCAGGCGCCCCCATTTGGCATATTCTAACAGCCTTTCACGATTAAAAAAAAAACAAAAATTTCAAGAAACTATGAATGGAAGGAAGGTCCTGAATGTGATCAAAGGCATTTAAAAAAATCATTCCATATATCAGATACCTAGAGTAGTAATATTTATAGAGACAAAAAATAGATGGTGACTGCCATGGACTGGGGAAGGGGTAATTGGGAGTTACTGTTTAAAGTATACAGAGATTCAGTTTTGCAAGATGAAAAGAGGTCTGGAGATGGATGCTGGTAATAACAATAGGAATGTACTTAATATCACTGAATTGTATACTTAAAATTATTAAGATGGTGGGGCGCCTGGGTGGCTCAGTTGGTTAAGCATCCCCAAAGTCTGTCAACTGATGACTAGACTCACAAGTGGTCCATCCATACGATGGGATATTGCTCAGCCATAAAAATGAATCGAGCACGAATGCAGGTGGCACCATGGATGAAACTTGAGAGAAAGAAGTCGGACACGGAAACTCACCTACTGCAGGATTCCGTTTAGAGGAGGTGCCGGGAGCACAGCACTGCAGATGTCCTAAGTGTCTCTGAATTGTACCCTTTAAACTGCGTAATTTTATGTTATGAGAATTTCACCTCAATTAAAATAAAAACCATGAGCAAAACAACGGAGGCAGGGCTGACAGAAAACACAGAGACTCTGCTCCACGGGAGGTCGCTAGGATGCCCACTCATCACTGCAAACTGATAAAGAGAACCACCCCGCATTTCCCCAGCCTTTACAACATGAACTACGCTTCCTGGTAAGTCCAGGTCCTCGTGAATGTGGAGCCGCTCTTCTAAAGAGAAGAACACAGGGGTCGGCGGCGACAGCACGCGGGGCAGCAAGCACGCCGACGACGGAGCGAGGCTCCAGTAAGACAACAGGACTTTACTCCGGGAGTGTCTGCACAGCGCCAACTGTCATAAAACATCATGCGGACCCACAGTCGCTGGGACAATGCGGAATTAAAAGGAAAACTGTGTGTGTATCGTGGCCCACTTTTGTTTCAAAGCCGACGCGTGGCATCGACCTGCGGAAAACTGCCCGGGCCGAGAGAGACCCAGCAGCCGCCGCGGGTGGGGTCCGGAGGCCGGGCCTCCTGCTACCTTCGACGCCCCTCACTGGTTTGCTTCCTCTCCCGAGGGGAGCCACGCGTGGGCTCCAGGTCGGGGAGGGAGAGCTCCCCCCGCCTCGGACCGCAGGCCTGACCCCTGGCCGGGCGCGAGGGTCCGGGGCCACCCGGGACGAGAAGAGCCCGGGAGGGGCCCCAGCCTGCCGTGCACCTGCCAGGGGCTCCCAGGGCCCCGCAGAGCCGGGAGCTGCCCAGGGCTTTGGCCGCTGGGGCCACGTCCCGCACTCGGCGGCCACAGCCCAAGGCCAGGTTCGCAGCCCAGCTGGACGCTGCAGGTCCGCGGAACGGGCGGCCGAGCACGAGCCCCTTCTGTCCTCCAGAGCAGCCTCCTTTCTCCTCGGGGACCAGCTGGTGGCCTGGGCCCCTCGTGCACCGTCCCCAGGACTCCCCTCCCAGGAACTCCTGGGCCAGACGCCCCCCACGCCCCATCTGCACCCTGCCTGCCTCAGCGGACCGCAGCCCGCCTGCGGGAAAGGCCGGGCACAAGGGCCACACCGTGGCCACGATGGCGGGAGAGGTGGGCACCGTCTGACCTTGTGCTCTGGTCCCGAACGCTAGGTCAGGGGCAAAGTCAGACGCGGACGCACAGATGGTTCCTTTAATCAAGGGGGAGGTGGATCCTTTGTCAGACGAGGGAGGGCTCGTGACGCTTTCCTTTTCTTTGTCTAATCCACAGCTCCGTCATCCCGGTCCTGCAGGACACACACCCAGAGGTTCAAAGGAGACGCCGCGTGAAAGAAGGGGCTCCTTAGGGAGGGTCCACACAGGAGGCAGGAGACCCAGAGAGGAGCCACGGGGGAGCTGTTTCCACCCCTGGCCTGCAGGGCAGGGAGGGGACGGTGCTGCTGGGTCCTGGGGGGGGGCACAGCCCCCAGCAGGGAGGACCCCAGCCTCTCTCCCCCCACCCCATCTCCTGGGAGCTGCCCCTGGTGCAGCCTGAACACAAGGCCTGAGGCCAGGAACCCGGACGACAGGGCCCCCAGGTCATGGCGCGGGGATGGAATAGGGTGGATGCGGTGCAGCGTGGATCTGGAGGGCGGCAGAGGGCGTCCTGTAGACGGCCCGAGCTCTCACCCGAGAATGCGGATACCTGGATGCTCCTCACAGTCGGGGTCTTGGCGATGCTGGACCCCGTCCACCTGGCGATGATCAGCGACCCCTCTGAGGGGGTGCACGCGCTCCGGTCCCCACAGCCCCGCCTGGACGCCTCCTCCGTGTCTCCTGACGGCCCTCTGCCCTCTGACTCTGGTCCAGGCCCCGCACGGTGGCAGCACGTTGAAGAGCCACACGGCACGGACAGACTCTCTCTCTCTCTCCTCACACTGCCCTGGTTCCACCGAGACCAGCAATAAAGAGTGAAAGCAAACATAAATCTGCCCGCAGGAAACTAATAAGAAAAGGGGTTTAGTGCCTTTGGCAAAAGGAGCCCAGAAATGCAATAACTTTTTTGCCTTAACATCACATCCACAGGCTTTTGTGAAGGAAGTATTTGTCCAGCTTCCAAAATGAGCAATTATGAGAGATTGCTGTTCGAGTGAAAAGCCTCTGGTCTGCAGAGGAATTTAATTTTGAAAAGTCCAGATCTGCAGACCCAGGCCGTGGCTGCTTTCCAGGGGCGGGAGGCTGGCCCCCAGGCAGAGCCGGGGTCAGGGGAGGGACCCCGCTGCAGAGCTGACCCCGCCGGCAGGCTCACCCCCCGCCCCAGGCGCACGTGGCCGTGGTGTCCCCTGATGCTGGGGAGGCCCCACGGGGTCCCTTCCACCTTGCAGCTGCCCTCACACGGAGTACAAGCCCCTCGTGAACCCCCTGCTCTCGGGGCCTTCGGGCAAACCCCCGGAGCGGACCCACCGGGTCACACGTTGCCCAGTTTGTCTTCCCGCGACTTCCCTGCTGTTCCCAAAGTGGACTCGCCGTCTCACACGCCCACCAGCAATGCGCCCACGACTTCCAGCTCCCACAGCCTCACCACGCGGCCCCTGGGTCCTGACCCCAGCGCTGCTCATGGCTGTGGAGCCCGGTGACCGTCCCGTGCGTTCCCCTGGGCAGGAGGGACGTCGAATAGCTTGTCGTGTGCTAACTGGCCACTTGTGGGTCTTCTCTGAAGACATGGCTCTTCCGGTTCTCTGCCCATTTCTTAACTGGATCGTTCTGTGGCTGCGCTGTGGGTGTTTGTATATGTTCTGGGCATTAATCCCTTATCGGGTACATGAAGATCTTTCCTCCCATTCTGTGGGCTGTCTTTTAACTCCCTTGATGGAGTCCTTTGATGCCCCCGAAGTTTTCATTTTCTGGAAGTCCAAATTATGTTTTCTAGTTGCCTGTGTTTTGGGTGTTATACCCAATAAATCACTGACAAATGCAACGTCATGAATCTTTGCTCCTGGGTGTCCTTCCAAGAGTTTTATAGTCTTAGCTCTTACGTTTAGGTATTTGACCCAGTTTCCGTTGATTTGGGTATGAAGCGTCACGTAAGGGTCCAACTTCTTTCTCTTGTGGATATCCACTTTTCCCAACACCGTTCGTTAAAAGAAAAACCTTTTCCCCACTGAACGGTCTTAGCACCCTTGTTGGAAATCATGTGACCAAGTCTATGAGGGCTTATTTCTGGGTTTTCTCTTCCCTTCCATTGGTCTATACTTCTGTTTTATGCCAGAACAACATTTTTTTCTGTTGCTGTGTTTTTGCAGTAAATTTTGAAACCACAAGTCGAGTCCTCCAACTTTGTTTCTCTTTGTCAAACTTATTTTGACTATTCTGGGTCCCTTGAAATTCCATTTGGAATTTAGAGCGTATTTGTCTATCTCTACAATAAGGGTTTTTAGGACTTGGGTAGTGATGGCATCGAACCTGAGACCACTTTGGGGAGTGGTGCCGTCCAGCAACGTCGAGTCACCCAGCCCGTGAACACAGGACGTCTGCCCGCATATTGACGCCTCTTCATTGTCTTTCTGCAACACCGTGTGGTTACCATGCACACGTCTTCTGTCTCTTTGGTCCAATTTATTTCTAAAGATCTTGTTCTTTTTGGTGCCATCTGACAAGGAAGCGTTTTCTTCATTTCCTTTCGGAATGCTTGTCGTCAGGGTGTGCAAACACGGGTGACTTTGGCATGTTGATCTGTGTCCTGCCGCTTTCCTGAATCAGCACTGACGGTCGTTTGCTTTGTTGGCGCCTTTAGAGTTTCCTACACGCAAGGCCGTGTTGTTGTGAACACAGGGGACCTTGGTTCTTCCTGCCCAGGTTCTCTGCCATTATTTCTTTTTCTTGTCTAATTGCTCTGGCCAGCGGTCGCAATAGGACGTGCAAGAGAAGTCGCTGCAGCCCGTCCTGGGCTCCTGATCCTGGAGGACAGCTGTCTCCCTCTCCCCTGCCTGACAGGGCGGCAGCTCTGGGCTCACTCACGGCCTTCGCTACGTTGAGGAGGTCTCCTTGCATCCCAAGTTCAAGTGTTTTCTACCCCCGCTGAGATGACCGTGGGGTGTGTGACCGTGACGTCCGTACGCGGAGCCATCCTGGCAGCCCCTCTCCCGTCGGGGACCCTCCCCCGGTGGCCTCTGATGAAGGTGCGAGGCTCACCTCTGCCTTCAGTTCAGCCCCTCAGATGTGCCGTCGGCTCGCTCTGGATGGCATGGCGGGTCCTGGTGAGCATCCTGTCACACGGCCCTCTGAGGATAAAGGTGCGGGCAGCATGTCCAAGTTTTGTCACTTCCAAAGAAACGACAGTCATTTTGAATGCAGCGGGGCTGAGACTGGAACCCACCTCCACCTAACTCCGAGTCGGCCAGCTCTGTCCCCTTCCAGGGGCTGTCACACCTGAATTACAGCGCGAGGACAGGGCAGCTCTCGGTGCAGCCAGAAGGGCGGTCTCTCCTGCAGCCCTGGCCCAGGTCCCTGTTCCTCCAGCTGAGCCTCAGATGAGGGGGCAGCTTGCACCTAAGGGCCCCGTTGCAGCAAAGACGTGGATCTGTGTGCTGCAGAGGGGCTCCGCACAGCACCCTCACGGGGGACGTGCGGAGCCTGAGACGGACCAGCGACGAGCAGGTTCCTTTCTGCGTCTCCCACGTGGCTCCCGAGTCGCCCCAGCTTCCCTGGGATGGACCCGACTCTGTCGCCATCACAGGCGCCTGCACAACCACCTCCTTCCCCCCGGGGTGACCTCCGCCACCCACAGGAGCTGGGGGAGGCCAGGCCGCCCCCGCAGCCCCACAGTGGGCCCCCAGCCTCTTACAGTCACTGCAAACTGCCCCATCCCCGATCCCCATGTCTGCTGTTTGGTGCCACAGAGCGCAAATTACGTTCAGAGGTATTAATTAGGCTCACTCCGCTCAACAGCCTGTGGTTTGAGTTTTCTTTCCAGGCTCTGATCACACCCTGTGTGAGCGCACCGCGGTCCGCTGGAATTCGGGGCTTTTCCTGCTGGCTGAAAGAGACCTGGGACAGACCGTGAAGCCCCCGGACGCGGGCCACTGGAAGGTCTGTTCCAGTCACTGCCAAGATGCAAATCCACAGCGGAAGGAACCTCGGGACGCGTTGCTCTGCTCCCCCAGAGACTGAGCGCAGAGGCCCTGAAGCAAATCTGCTTCCCCGCATGAAATGTGCCTTCAAAGGACGCGCATCCACAGCACGACCGTCCCCGGAGGAGTGCTGGGGCGAATGCGGACGACCCCGCAGCCGGGGCAGAAGCCCAGAAACCGCGGAGGGCAGGTGCCGTAAGCGCTGCGTATTTCCACAGAAACAGCCCAAAATCTACCGAGGAAAGGACGCCGAGTATCTAGTAACGGCTCAGGTTTAATGTGAGTGGACTCTCGGCCGCTTGTTCCCGGTGCTGTTTGAAAAGCCCACAGGGTAACGGTGAAGGCCTTTAATCTCCTTCGGCTTCGAACTGGTTTTCCTGGTGGGCTGACGGCTCGGGAACAACGGGGACGGGCAGCAACGTAGCCAAAGCCAGGACGGCCAGCGAGGGGGGCAAAGGGAAGCAGGGTCCGGCTGCGCTTGTCCTTGGAGCCCACCCACCCCAGGCACGGACCCGGGCCCCCCTTCTCCTCCGGAACCGCCCGTTCCTGCAGCCCTTCCACTTCCAGCCCTTCGCTCTCAGCCCGTTCCAGACACATGGAGCAGCTGTTTCTGGGGAGGCTGCCGAGGAAAGTGTCCTCAGCCGGAGGGCAGCCCGGTCCCCCGCTCTGCTCACAGCCTCCCCTCCCTGAGCGCAGGTTCCCAGGGGCTCCCTGCGAACATCTACTGGGCGGTGCCCTGCGGTCTGTAATCAGACTTCAGGACCAGGAAAACCAGAGCTCTCCCGGACACAATCAAGGACGCTCGCTCAGCAGAGGGACCGGGACAGTCCCCACTGTTTTTATCAGCGTCTCCTCCTGGGACAGGATTCTGGATCCCAACCCCGCCCCACTCAGGCGAGCCCCTGACCCTGCTGTGGCCAAATACGTGTGGGAGCGAGTTACGTGGGCCACTTCGACCAGAAGCTTTCAGAGGCCCTCCCCCCTCCACTTCTCTCCCTCCTTCCTCTGTCTCTCTCTCCTCCTTCCCTCCCTCCTCTTCTCTCCTTCCCTCCCCCTCCACTTCTCTCTCCTTCCTCCCTCTGTCTCTGTCTCCTCCTTCCCTCTCCCCTCCACTTCTCTCCCTCCTTCCTCCCTGTCTCTCTCCTCCTCCCCTCCCCCCTCCACTTCTCTCCCTCCTTCCTCCCTCCTCCCTCTCTCTCCTCCTTCCCTCCCCCTCCACTTCTCTCCCTCCTTCCTCCTTCCTCCCTCTCTCTCTCCTCCTTCCCTCCCCCCTCCACTTCTCTCCCTCCTTCCTCCCTCCTCCCTCTCTCCCCTCCTTCCCTCCCCCTCCACTTCTCTCCCTCCTTCCTCCCTCCTCCCTCCCTCCTCCCTCTCTCTCTCCTCCTTCCCTCCCCCTCCACTTCTCTCCCTCCTTCCTCCCTCCTCCCTGTCTCTCTCCTCCTTCCCTCCACCTCCACTTCTCTCCCTCCTTCCTCCCTCCTCCCTCTCTCTCTCCTCCTTCCCTCCCCCTCCACTTCTCTCCCTCCTTCCTCCCTCCTCCCTCTCTCTCCTCCTTCCCTCCCCCTCCACTTCTCTCCCTCCTTCCTCCCTCCTCCCTCTCTCTCCTCCTTCCCTCCCCCTCCACTTCTCTCCCTTCCTCCCTCCTCCCTCTCTCTCTCTCTTCCTTCTCTCCCCCTCCACTTCTCTCCCTCCCTCTCTCTCTCCTCCTTCCCTCCCCCCTCTTGCCAGTCCTCTGGTTGGTGGCATCTTACCTGGGCCACTGGAGGGCATCTCATGGGCAAGAGGCAGAGGGGAAAGGCCTTCGAGGGGAGAGACAACAGCACTGGGGTGTGTTAAAGGGGGCCTGGATTGGTGGGGGGGGAGGAAGAAGAGGAAGAGGGGGAGAAGGAGGGAAGGGGGGAGGAGGAAGGGAAGAGGAAGAGGGAAGGAAGGGAAAGGGGGGAGGGAGGGGGGAGTGAAAAGGAACACAAGGCGTGGGGGAGGGGGGAGGAGGAGGATAAGGGAGCCCAGCCGGAACCAGTAAGTGTGGACCTGGAGCTCCTGCCCCAAGGAGGAGCCCTGGGGGGAGGGAGTCGGGAGCAGGGGCAGCTTAGTGGGGTGAGGAGCTGATTAGGGACGTGCTGACCACGTGGCAAGTGGCTGGGGGTTGGCATGAGCAGACCCCCGTGTCCGCACCACCTCCCGTCAAACCAGCCCTCACGCTTCGCACAGCACACCGGTAGGACAGCTTCGCTAACTTTCTTTTTTCACTTTTCATTTAATGACTCACTTTTAACGGGGAATTTGAAACACAATACCATTTACATTACAACCCCAAAAATGGAATATTTAGGTATAACTCTAACAATATATGACAAGATCTATATGAGAAAAACTATAAAACTGATAAATTGAACAACTAGATAGATATTCCATGTCATGAACAGTGAGACTCAACATCGTCAAGATGTCAGTTCTTCCCGAATTGATCTATGGATTCAATGCAATCCCAATGAAATCCCAGCAAGTTATTTTGTGAATATTAACAAACTGATTCTAAAGGTTATATAGAGAAGCAAAAAACCCAGGATAGTCAACATGATATTAAAGGAACAGAGTAGGGTCGCCTGGGTGGCTCAGTTGGTTAAGTATCTGCCTTCGGCTCAGGTCATGATCTCAGGGTCGTGAGATTGAGTCCCGCATCGGGCTCCCTGCTCACTGGGGAATCTGCCTGGGATTCTCTCTCCCTCTGCCCCTCCCCCTGCTCGTTTTCTGTCTCAAATAAATAAAATCTTTTTTAAAAAGGGACAGAATAAAATTATAGGACTGATGGTACCTGACTTCAAGCTGTGAACACAGTGTGGCATTGGTGAGAACAGACACATAGATCGATGGACAGAGTACAGAGCCCAGAAATAGACCCACCTAAACACAGTCAACTCATCTCTGACAAAACAGCAAACAATGGAGCAAAGACAGTCTTTTCAACAAATGGTGCTAGAACAGCTGGACATCCTCACAGAAACACAAACTGAATCCAGACACAGAATTAACTCAAGATGGATCAACGGCCTGAAGTGCAAACTCTGAAGTTTCTAGAAGATAACTCAGGAGAAAACCAGGGTGACCTCGGGCAAGGTGACAACTTTTCAGCTCTGACACCAAAGACACGACCCATGAAGGAAATAATTCATAATCTGGGCTTGATTAAAATTAGAAACCTCTGTCCTGTGAAAGACACTGCCAGGAGATTGAGAAGACAAACCGTGTCCGATACGGCGCTGTCACCCGAAATAGAAAAACTCTTAAAATACAATAGTAAGGAAACAGCCCAATTTAAAAATGGGCCAAAGACCTTAACAGACACCTCCCCACAAGAGAGAGAGGGATGGCAAGTCAGCACATGAAAGATGCTGCACCTCACACGTCACCAGGGAGATGCAGAACAAAGTGAAGTGCCGCTACACACTTCCTAGACTGGTCAACATCCCGAGCAACAGGACCGGTTTCTGAAACTGGACCCCTATCATACGGCACTCACGAGAATTAACCTGAAATGGATTAAAGGCTTGAAGACCTGAAGCCATACAACTCCTAGAACACAACATAAGGGGAAGCTCCTTGATGCTCATCTCAGTGATGATTTCATGGGTAGGATACCAAAAGCACAGCCACAAAACCAAAACTAACCCAGTGGGTCTACATCAAAGGAAACCGTCAACAGAATGGAAAGGTAATTTACAGAACAGGAGAAAATACTTGCAAACCATGTACTGGATAAGGGGTTAATATCCAAATATACAAAGAGCGTACAACTCAATAACAACAACCACATAAACAATCTGATTTAAGAACGGGCAGAAGCCATGAACAGACACTTCTCCAAAGAAGACATCCAGATGGCCAACAGACACATGAAGAAATGCTCAGCATCACTCGGCATCAGGGAAATCCAAATCAAAACCTCAATGAGATACCACCTCACACCAGTCAGAATGGCTAAAATAACAAGACAGGAAACGACAGATGTTGGGGAGGATGCGGAGAAAGGGGAACCCTCTTACACTGTTGGTGGGAATGCGAGCTGGTGCAGCCACTCTGGAAAACAGTATGGAGGTTCCAAAAATGGAAATACCCTATGATCCGGCAGCCCCATTTTTGGGCATACTTCCAAAGGAAATGAAACAGGATATCTTAGAGAGATCTGCACTCCCATGTCCACGGCAGCATTATTCGCAATAGCCAAGATATGGAAACAGCCTGAGTGTCCATCAACAGATGAATAAAGAAAATGGGGTTTATATATACAATGGGATATTATTCAGCCACAAGAAAGAAGGAAACCCTGACATTTGTAGCAACGTGGATGAAAGGCATTATGCTCAGTGAAACAGCCAAACAGAGAAAGAGAAATATGTACGTAGAATCTAAAAAGTCCAAACTCATAGAGAGAAAGTGGGATGGTGGTTACCAACGCCTCAGTGGTTGGGGAATCAGGGAGATGTTGCACAAACTTCCAGTTTTACGACAGATAAGTTCTGGGGATCTAAGGTACAGTACAGTGATTATAGTTAATAATGCTTTACTATAGACTCAGAAGTTGCTAAAACATCTTAGATGTTCTCCCCACACAAAAGAAATGATCATTATATGCTATGATGGAGATGGAGGGGTTAGCTTCTCTGTTCTGTAAGTTGCAGATCAACACCTTACACTCGCACGATGCCGATTATAACTCAATACAGCTGGGAAAGGAAGCGAGCCGGGAGGAGCCTGAAGGGCCTATCACCCGGTGAGAGTAGCCACCCCGGAAAGGCCGCGGCTGCCTGCTTCCCACCGCAGGACACTCGGAAAAGGCAGAGCTGAGAAGACCGGGAAGGGACCCGTGTTCCCGGGGGTTGGGAGGATGAACCGGGGGTTTCCAGGGGAGCGAGAGGACTCCGTGTGGCCCCATCGTGATGCAGCCCTTCTGTCACAGGTTTGCCCGCAGCACCAGGGGCGAATGAGCCGCACAACATGGACTCTGCGGGGCGATGACCTGTCCACGTAGGTCCACTGGTAACGAACGTCCCATCTCGTGGGCATGTTGCTAACGGGGAGGCTGTGTGTGTGGCGTCAGGAGGTCTGCGGGAAATCTCCGTCCCTTCCTGTCAGTTTTGCTGTGAACCTAAAACGCCTTCTTAAAAACCTAATTATTCTAAAATAAGGACTCACTTTTTACTTAAATACATGAAAATGCCTCCAAGCAGCCCTGTTACTAAAAGCTAGCCAAACACCGCAGCCGCCGGAGGCTCAGAGACTCAGGGCCCGGTCTGACTGGGAAGGAGGAAGACTGGCAGGGCTCAAGGAGGGCCGAGGGCAGGCCAGCCCTGCTGGACACAGCTACTCCTTCAGGAGACTGAAGGGGACTTGAACAGGGAAGCCGGTCATGAGGACGTCCCTGAGCCACCGTGAGTCACCTCCTGGAATTCCAGAGGAGACGTGATCAAGACTCTCAACTCCAGTCTCTCCCCTCCACAGAGCTGGCTGTGGGCACAGGGGCCCCCAGCCCCCCTGTTCCGGGGAGCCCGGCTGGCCAAGTTCAGGGTCCCCTCCACAGGCTGCGCAGGGACTCTCCACAGGGAGGAGGCCGGGCAGGAGTCCTGGCTCAGTGGTCAGGGGTCAACCCCACTGAGGAATTCAGGGGACAGAAGATGGGAGGGATGGACCTCTTCAGAAAGGTAAAATCTGAGGTCCCCCCTCCACCCCGCCTGAATCAGCCTCTGTTTGAACAAGGGCCCCCGGGGACCCCCACACGGCCCTGGATTTGAGCAGCACGGGTTTGAAAGACAGGAGCCCAAGAAACTCTTCGGAGCCCCACTGGCCCCACTGGGTAACCACTCGCGTCCTCATGGGAGGCCGGACAGCGCCCCTTGGGGAAGGAGCTAAAGAGCTCCCAGCCGCACACGTGTCGGCAAGGTGGACGCGCCCGACTCTCCCTCTGCAGGGTGAATGCGTCCGTACAGTCGGGAGCTCAGCTACCTGCTGAGCAGACAGGATCGGGGTGCGGCCTGAGCCTCATTTTGGGTCGACCCTGTGTTTGAATGAGCACACCCTGTGCCAGGTGCTCGCCGCACCTGCCTTGTCTCATTTTGGGGAGATGGTTATCACCCCCACTTCGCAGGCGGGAACCCTGAGGGGCAGACAGGCGCAAGGACAGACCCAATCACACCACCCGGGGGTGGCAGCCCTGACCTCCGCCCTCAGCTGCCTCCCCTGGTGACCTGGTACTGCCCGCCCAGCGAGGGGACCTGGGTCCCTGCACGGGGACCCCCTGCGCATCCCCTTGGGCAGCCCCAGGCCCCCACCGGAGCCACCTGGAGCCTCAGACCCGTGTCCCGGAGGCCAAGGGGGGGGCTCAGTCAACACCCCCAGGGCACCCTGCCCTGGGGGAACGGATCAGGCCCTGCTGCGGATGCTGCTGGGCGGGAGGGCCCGGCGCGGAGGCCGGCACGCGGTTCCTGCGCCACCTCGTCCCTAAGTGCCTGATAATCACCCCGGGCTGCAGGGCAGGCTGACGCTCTCCGGGTTCCACAGCCCAGCCAGGCCGCGGGAGAAGGCGCCTCCGGGAGCCGCGGGGTCCAGGGCGGGGGAGCAAGGCCGGGCCGGGAGGACCGGGCAGTTCCCAGCCCGGCTGACGGAGGCCGGAGCGGGCTGCTCACCTCGTTCCTCCTGAGCCCCCGGCCCCGCTGGGCTCCTGCTCGGCAGCGCGGGCCTCCCCCAGGCCAGACTCGCTCCTGCGCCTTGGGACCCGCCCCCAGCAGCTGCACCCCTGATGCCCAGACGGGCCCCTGCTTCAGTGCGCCTGCCCGGTGGATCCAAGGGGACCAGTGGGGGCATCTCTGCCACCGTCCCCTCGCCTGGCTCCTGCCTCTAAAGACCCCCAGACCACGCAGCTGGTGGGGCTGCCGGGGGCCCGGAGTACCCAGGACCTGCCCCCGGAGTCAGGGCCTCCAGAGCCTGAGAAAGGCACTCTGCTTCCCTCCCTTGGCCTTTCACGAAAATCAGAAACGTTTCATTTTAGAAATTAATATTCATTAAAAATTCAATAATGCGGATTTATGGTTGCATTTGAGGAGAAATTAAGGGAATAAATAACCCAAAGTCTTTACATGCGTCATCCTTAAGCAGAAATATGTCCAGCTTGATTTTTATGCTTCCTATTGAATTATTTAAATAAAGATCCTCAGCCACTTGGGGGTCTCCTCTGCAAACCGCAAGTACAGCCCCCCTCCCCTGGGCCCCCCCACGGGGTGGAGACTCTCACGGGCAGCACTGGGCACCAGGGAGGTGGGAAACAGCCCCCACCCGCCCCTGCCCCCCCGGAGAGTCAGTTCCTGGGGCATGAAGCTCAGGTGCACCGTGAGGGCTCCAGGTCACGCACCCAAGGGTGTTCTGGGAACCTCACCTGAGAACCCTCCCCAGGCCCCCTCTCCCCACCCCTGCGAGGACTCTTACAAGCAGGAGAAATCCTGGCCTGGTCGACAGAGCCCACATGGTCCCAGCCTCTATGCTGCCCTGGCGGCACCGTGAGCACTGGGAGCCGGTGCTGGGATCCCCTCCCGCGGGAATCTGGGGGTCCCTCCCGCCCCGCCTCCAGGTGGATGGACTGTCCCGCAGGGAGCAGCTGTGACTCCCAGCAGGGCCTGGAGGCTCGGGCCCCTCCTGGGAACTGGCCTGTGTCCTGCCATCTCTGCACCCGCCCACCGGCCAGCACAGGGAGCAGACTCCGCCCCCCGAGCACCTGCCCCGCCCAGATCCCAGCCCCCAGGTCCCCGTCCCGACACGGGGTGAGGCCAAGGGGGCGGCCCTGTGGACAGGGCTCCCTGGGCTTCCTCCCTGCCCTTCCCCCACGTGTGACAGAGGGACTGGGGGGCGGGGGTGGACCTGGGGTCCTGAATCAGAAACAAGCCCTCCTGCCTGACAATCAGGCCATCAAACACACCTGAGGCCCACGGAGGCTCCCATTTGAGTCTGACTTCAAACCACGGACCCTCTGCCAACTGCTCAGGGAGGGGTGACTCGTCAGCACGTCCTGCGTCATCACAGAGGAAGACCCCTCCTGAGGGACCCCACCGTGGGCTGGGGGCCAGGCTTCTCCGAGGGCTGCCTCCTCCCAGGGGCTCCCGTGCTGCGGCGTCCCGGTCCAGGGCTCCTCTGACAGGCTGGACGCGCCAGCCCCACGATCAGGGCTCCTGGGTCAGAGCCCAGGGGCCGGCAGAGGGAAGGGGCGCCTCCCTCCCTGTGTGTTCAGTCTGTCCACACACGCTAAGTGAGGGTCCGCCCCGAGCTGGGCGCTGTCCCTGCCCCAGGGGTGGGGTGGAGGATCCAGGACACAGACCCCTGCCCTGCTGGAGCCCTGGCTGCAGAGTGGGGTCCGGGACCCGGGGCTCTCAGACCTGGGAGCAGCTGCAGAGATGGCGGGGGATCCTCGGGCCCCACCCCAGACCCTGAGGCCAACTCTGCAGGGAGGGCCTAAAGCTTCCCAGGTGCCACTGCACTCATTCATCATCAGGGAACCCTCATGGGGACCCGGGCGGGTCCAGTCTCTCCCTGAGGACCGAGCCCCTGACTGCAGATCCATCACCATGTCTGCTTGAATCCTCCCAGTGACGGGGAGCTCACCACCCCGTGAAGCAGCCTCCCATGGGATGGTGGGAAACACCTCCCTGCTGGCCCAGCTCTGCAGACACACTGCTCCATCCCACACCCCCTCTTCCCGCTTTCCTGAGTCTGGTCTTCTCCACCTGAGCCCCTGCCCCCAGCCAGCCCTGCTCCCAGAGGCCCCCACAGCCCCCCAGAGCCCGCAGGTGTCCCAGGACTCCTGCTCAGTTACTGCCTCTCCCCACAGAGCCCCCTCCCTCCTGCAGCCTCAGGGGCAGAGCAAACTGCCCACCGCCCACACTGGGCACAGGCAGGGCTCCACTGGGCAGCTCAGAGGGGAACCCTTGGGGCCCAGAGGGATCCTGCCAGACGCTGGGCTTGCTCTCTGCCGGTTCGTTGCCTCTAACCTGCACCGACGTTCATAATGCAAGGGAAGGACTGAATCCTCAGCCTGGGGTCCGGGCTCTGCTGCCCCCGAACGTGCAGCCCCACGGGGTGAGGGCTAGGAAGCAGGTCAGCTTGTGGTTCCAAGCTCAGGCTGGGCTCTGAGGCGGGAGGCCGGCTCTGCCTTCCAGAAACCTCTGAGCCTCTCTCTTTACAAAGGAGCTCAATTACTCCTCGCTGACCTTCCAGCCCCGCCCTCTGCTGCTCACACCTGCAGTTAAGGCCACAGGGCAGAGCAAACACACCTGCCCCTCCTCCTCGGGCTGAGCTGCAGGTGACACACGGCAGGGCGATGAGCGGCCCCTGGGAGGCCCCGACCCACACTCGGGGGCCATTTATTGCAAAGCCACTCACCTGGGGGCTCGGCAGGTGTGACCGATGCACAGGGCCATGCTTCCTGCCCCACAGCCGGCCCTGAGTTCAGCAGGGGCACAGAGGACAGGGAGCTGTGGGGACCCAGGTGTCCTCTGTCTGTCGGTGCAGCAGCTGGTACGGACCCCTCTGTGCAGACACGCGCAGCCCCGTTCCCGCACGCAGAGACACAGTCTGAGGGGGAGAGCAGGGGACGCAGTCAGCCTCCCTCCCAGAAGACCCCGTGGCCCAGGCCTGCTCCCCATCAAGTCCGTGGGCTCAGACCCCCGAGGGCAGCTCTCCTGAGTCCTCACCTGGTGGGGGGGGAGCCTCTCCTGGTTGGAACCTCACTGGGGGACCTCACAGGGGCGGGGGGGTCCTTGCTTTGGGGTCTCACCTGGGGAAACCTTACCTGGGGGACCTGACCTGCAGGGAGCCTCACTTAGGGGGCCTCACCTGGGGGAACCTTACCTGGGGGACCTGACCTGCAGGGAGCCTCAGGGGGCCTCACCTGGGAGTCCACACTTGGGGGAACCTTACCTGGGGGACTTCACCTGCAGGGAGCCTCACTTAGGGGGCCTCAACTGGGAGTCCACACCTGGGGGGACTCACCTGCAGCGAGCCTCACTTAGGGGGCCTCACCTGGGACTCCATAACTGGGGGGCCTCACCTAAGGGGGAGCCTCTCCAGGTTGGAACCTCACTGGGGGAACTCACAGGGGTGGGGGATCCTTGCTTCGGGGCCTCACCTGGGGAAACCTTACCTGGGGGGACCTCCATGGGGGGACCTCACCTGGGGGTCCACATCTAAGGAGGGGTCCACACTTACGGGGCCTCACCTGGGAGTCCACACCTGGGGGGCCTCACTTAGAGGGCCTTACCTGGTAGGAACCTCACTGGGGAACCTCACCTGGGTTCCACATCTAAGGAAGGGTCCACACTTAGGGGGCCTCACCTGGGGTCCACATCTAAGGAGGGGTCCACACTTACAGGGCCTCACCTGGGGTCCACATCTAAGGAAGGGTCCACACTTAGGGGGCCTCACCTGGAGTCCACATCTAAGGAAGGGTCCACACTTAGGGGACCTCACCTGGGGTCCACATCTAAGGAGGGGTCCACACTTAGGGGGCCTCACCTGGGGTCCACATCTAAGGAAGGGTCCACACTTAGGGGGCCTCACCTGGGGTCCACATCTAAGGAGGGGTCCACACTTAGGGGGCCTCACCTGGGGAGCCTTGCAGGGGTTCTCAGAGGCCTCGGCTGTGGGAAGGGGCCTGAAGCCTCCTGGCTGTGGCCTGAGATGCAGGGAGAGGCGTCTGGGACTCGAGCAGGCCTGTCACCGTGACCACTGTCCCCAGCTCACTTCCCTTCCATCAGGCTCGGCGTGGGAGTCCAGGGGCCGCAGGCGCTGCAGCTCCCCCCGGGGCAGGAGACTCGTCCTCAGGGCCCAGGAGGAGAGCTCTTCTCCCCCAGCAAGGCTGCCTCTGCTCAGGGGCTCCGGCCCAGGCGGCCTTGCGCTCAGTGGACAAGCGAGCTGAGAGCGGGAGGGTTGGCACCTGACCGAGGGCTCAGGTGTGAGCTCGTTAACTTGCTGACGTAAGAGTTTGTCTGAAACAGATTCACAGGCAGGGAAGGGGTCCTGAACTGATGCCCACACACTGGAGCCGGCCTCCTGGCTGAGAACCGCGGGACTGTGGGCAGGGAGGGGCCCTGAGCACCTGCTCCGGGCGGGTTTACTAGCAGCCCTCGATGCAGCTCACGTGTCCAGTGCAGGCCCAAGGGGCTCGGGAGCCACAGCAGGCTCAGTGCAGACAGAGCGGGGGAGGGGGAGACCACTGGGTCAGTGTAGACAGAGCAGGAGAGGGGGAGACCACCGCTCAGTGCAGACACAGCGGGGGAGGGGGAGACCACTGGGTCAGTGTAGACAGAGCGGGGGGAACTGGGGAGACCACTGGTCAGTGTAGACAGAGCAGGGGGAGGTGGGGAGACCACCGGTCAGTGTAGACAGAGCAGGAGAGGGGGAGACCACCGGGTCAGTGTAGACAGAGCAGGAGAGGGGAAGACCACCGGGTCAGTGTAGACAGAGCAGGAGAGGGGAAGACCACTGGTCAGTGTAGACAGAGCAGGAGAGGGGAGACCACCGGGTCAGTTTAGATACAGCGGGGGAGGTGGGGAGACCACTGGGTCAGTGTAGACACAGGGGGGCAGGTGGGGAGACCACAGGGTCAGTGTAGACAGAACAAGGGAGTGGGGGGACCACTGGGTCAGTGTAGACAGAGTAGGGTAGGTGGGGAGACCACCGGGTCAGTGTAGACAGAACAGGGGAGAGGGGGGAGACCACTGGGTCAGTGTAGACAGAACAGGGGAGGGGGGAAGACCACTGGGTCAGTGTAGACAGAGCAGGAGAGGGGGAGACCACTGGGTCAGTTTAGATACAGCGGGGGAGATGGGGAGACCACCAGGTCAGTGTAGACAGAGCAGGAGAGGGGAAGACCACTGGTCAGTGTAGACAGAGCAGGAGAGGGGGAGACCACAGGGTCAGTTTAGATACAGCGGGGAAAGTGGGAAGACCACCGGGTCAGTGTAGACATAGGGGGGCAGGTGGGGAGACCACGGGGTCAGTGTAGACAGAGTAGGGGATGTGGGGAGACCACTGGTCAGTGTAGACAGAGCAGAAGAGGGGGAGACCACCGGCTCAGTGCAGACAGAGTAGGGGGAGGTGGGGAGACCACCGGTCAGTGTAGACAGAGCTGGGGAATGAGGGAGACCTTCCCCATCAGGCGTCCACACCAGGAGACTCCCAGGTCGGTGTGGGCCCACTAGGAGAACTAGGGAAACATCCTAGGCCAATGTAGACACACCAGGAGACTAGGGAGACATGAGGCCAGTGTAGACATAACCCTGGAACTGATGTGATGTCTCAGGTGAGTGTAGACACCACAGGGAACCTCAGAGACATCCCTGCTTGGTTCAGAAACACCTAAAACTGGGGACCTGCACCGTCACTGTGGACACAGCTGAGAAGGAGTGAGACCCAGGAAGCCTGTGTAGACACAGCACGGAGACTAGTGTGATCTCCAAGTCCTGTGTAGACATCCCGTGCAGTAACAACACCCCCCGGAAACCAGGAGACTCCCAGGTCAGGGCGGACGCACTGGAGGAACCAGGGAGGCTCCTCTGGCCTCAGCGGACCCACCAAGGGCAGCAGGCGGACATCCTCCACCAGAGGAACCCAGACATCGCTGGTCAGATAGACACACCATGGGCGCAAGGAAGGCACCCCCGGTCGGGGTAGACAGTGACGTCTGAGCTCGTCTCTCCCCGGGGTCCTCCCCGGGGTCCGGGCGCTCGTCTCTCCCCGGGGTCATGCGGCTGGTGCACACTTGGAACTCCCTCGCTGGAGCAAATGTCTGTGTTCACTTTCTGCCGTGAACGGCCGCCCCTCGTCTGCACACCTCGTCGTGAGAACCCAGGTCCAAGCTGGGAAAAGCTCCGCCGCCAAGTCCAGGGCCCGGGGTCCTCTGCTCCGCATGGCCCCGTGCGCTTCGCCGCCTCGAGGGACTGTTCTCCCCTCCTCCCCTCCCCTCCTCCCGACCCTCTCCACCCCCTCCTCCCGCAGCACCCGGACATTTGGGCCTCTGCGCCACGGTTCTTTTCATGTTTGTACGGAGTTTCCTTTGTGACCTTTCTTCCCAACACTGAGCTTACGGGAACTGCACTTAAATGGGGCCAACATTTCTGTATTTTAATCATTCAAAGCTCGGACACGCTGTCACGCCAAGTAATTTAGTGACAGGGGGGAGCGCAGGCTGCCTTCACCAGTAGATCAGGTTTTGCTTTGACTCTAAAGCATCCTTCCTTGCCTTTGTGCAAGGACACCGTCCCTCCTACAAATAGCTATGACTTTTACAAGGCTGTTTAACGCTCGGAGCTAATACGACGGCGTGAGGACAGGTCCTGCGATGGTAGCCGTCCTCGCCACTTATAAATTCATGGGATGTTCACCGTTATATACGAGTATTACCGAAGGACACCGCCTCTCCTACCAACCCGGGTGGTGGACGGCTCTGCCCTAACGGCCGTAGGACGTCCCGCTCCGCCCGAGGCGGGGAGACCAGCGGTGTCCGGCTGGGGTCCTGGCCTGAACCCCGACGGGTTTCCCCTGCTGTGGTTAGCAGACCCTCTGCATCAGAGACAGCTGGCGGGGGAGCCTTTAACTGCAGATCTTCGTCCCCTCAATCTTTGTTCTGAATGCTCCATGAGAAAGACTCTGGGAGCCCCCGTGGTTAATACTCTGCACGGTGTTACTGGGACCTTACGTCCTCTAAGCTCTGCCACCCGGGAGGCTGGCATCTGCTCTGTCTCTGCAGATGCTCTGGGCTCCTCCCTTCAGGAGTTGTGCCATTTTTTACTGCGAGTGCTGGTCAGTCCCAGCTTTACCTCCAAAGTCCACTTGCAGATTCAGACGCCTCTGAGCCCACTTCTAGGGGGAGGTGGGGGTGGTTTTGGAGGGAGAGGAGGGTTTGGGAACTGGGGCGGGTGTGAGCCCAGGCCATATATCAGGTGTGCACGAAGGAACTGTGAGAGTCTGTGAGCCCCGCCTTGAGCCCCGGCTCCTCCAGGGCGAGAAGCCTCATCTCTGATGTTTCGGACTTTCTTTGGGCCTCCGGTCGGGGTCCTGAGGGCAGAGAGTAAGCACAGATGGTTCACAGGCACCATTTAATAAAGCGTTGTTCTCAGGGCTGTGGGGAGGGTATAGGGAGCCTGCCAGGAACCTTGACTCACCAGGGACTGAGCAAGGGCAGGAAGTCCTCCCCACCCATAGGCCTAGGGGCCAAGGAGGAGACGGGGAGCCCAGGGAGGGCAGTGGTCCTGGAGGGATGCCGTGCCCGGGGTCAGACCAGCAGGTCGGAGAGCAGTGAGGCTGTGTGGCCAGCACGTCCAGAGTGACCAGCCCTCTCGGTCCGGCAGTCTCCCTCTGAGGCTTCATCCTCAAGCTGGGGGCTTGTGCAGAGCAAACATGTGAGGGCAGGTGCAGGGCGTGGAACTGATGCTGGGTCCATGCGCTCATGATCATCAAGGTCCCACCGCTCTGTGTTCACCTTGATCACTGGTCCATGCAAGTAACGGCTTCAGACTCACCACCTTGACTGTGATGCCCACCTAGATGTTTCTCTACCTCCTCCACCCAGGACCCTTTGGGGTCACGGACACTCAGGGAAAGTGAGGACCTCTGTGCAGTGTCCTCATTGCACAGCCCCACTTGTGTGTGTGACTCAATGATTCCACAGCACCAACTCTTCCCTGAAAAGTCATAAAGGCAATGTTGGTGGGGTGGAGAGAGAAGTGTCATATGGGTTACCTCATTAGAGCATAAGTGGGGCCATTTCTGATAATTAGCAAGATCGACCAGCAGCAGGTGTGGGAGGGAGTCCCGTTGCTGCAGGGACATGCTGGAGGATCTTGGGCAAGCCCCTTCTTTCCGCCCTCCCTTCCTTTTTTTCATGGAAAGTGGGGCTAGGACTGAGTCCCGACTCTGAACTTTTATGGGCAAATAGAAACAGGACATATGGGTTGAAGATCTTCGTGTGGTGAAGGGGACTTTATACCAGAGGAGACCATCTCCCTGGGGACATAGGAGATTCTGGAGAGCACATGTGATTTCCAATACACAGAGGATCTGCCCAAGGAAAGATCCACCTCCATTTTTGGTATATAAGATGTGCAAGAGTATTAACAATTTAAAAAGTAAGTATCTGGATAAAAAGGAGCATTTCATAAATGATGGATTTTGATGGCAACATGAAAGAGAGATATTTCTCTTATTTTCTTTTTTCTGGATTAGTAGAATATTGTTACTAATGTTAAAGAACCCAGATTCCCATTGTAACCTGATGTGCTGAATGTTATAAGCAAATCATCTGATTTCCTCCCTTTGCTGGGCATGGCGGGAGGGCGGCCCCAAAGCAGCCTCCAGGCAGACGCTGAAAGTCAAGGCCTGAGATTCTCATCCTCCTTTGTAGCTCTGAGTGGTCTAGGACTACTCACCCCAAATCCACTCAAAAACCTGCTGCCCAGCAGAGCCCACAGGCAGCTTTATGAGCCAGGCTTCTTTGGCTCAGAGCACAACGCAGGCTCCAGCCCCACACCTCCTGCGGGGCCTCTTCTGGCCTCCACTAATGAAAACGAAGCTCCCTCCCCCACCTCCCTTTGCCCAGGGTCACACACCCATCATTAGATGTCTTTATTTAGAGAGTTCTCCTGCCCAGGCCTGCTCCCAGGGCAGGATGGTATTGATGTAAAATCCATCATTTAATGGGCCTGGACACTTAATCAATGAGGCAACATAGAAGCCCGTGTGACTCAGAGGTGCCAGGAGCACAGGCACGGCTGGAAGAGCTTCCAAAGTGGGCAGAAGGGTGGTTTTTATTTTTAATCCTAAAATGTCCAGACTCCAGCAATCAGCAGTTTATTCCATTTATGTTGACATTGCAGCTGACTCCCACTGCAACTGGAGTATTTGCACATGTATTCATTCAATAACTCCACATTCATTCCATAAATACTTCCATGCCTACCATGTGCCAGGCACGTCCTAGACACTGGGGAGAGTGCTCTCCCTGAGTTTATATTTTTGTAATGAAATAATGATGATGATGATGATGATGGTGGTGGTGGTGGTGGTGGTGATGATGGTGATGGTGATGATGATGGTGATGATGGTGATGATGGTGGTGGTGGTGATGGTGATGATGGTGATGGTGGTGAAGGTGGTGATGGTGATGGTGGTGAAGGTGGTGATGGTGATGGTGGTGGTGATGGTGGTGACAGTGATGATGGTGATGGTGGTGAAGGTGGTGATGGTGATGGTGGTGGTGGTGACGGTGATGGTGATGGTGGTGAAGGTGGTGATGGTGATGACTATGGTGATGATGGTGATGGTGGTAGTGGTGATGGTGATGATGGTAATGGTGGTGATGATGATGGTGACTGTGGTGGTGACGGTGATGATGGTGGTGATGATGGTGGTCATGATGGTGATGATGGTGGTGGTGATGGTGATGATGGTGAAGGTGGTGATGGTGATGATGATGGTGATGGTGGTGATGGTGGGGGTGGTGGTGATGGTGCTGATGGTGGTGGTGGTGATGATGATGGTGGTGGTGGTGGTGATGATGGTGAAGGTGGTGATGGTGATGATGATGGTGATGATGGTGGTGATGATGATGGTGATGGTGGTGAAGGTGATGGTGGTGATGGCGATGATGATGGTGGTGATGCTGCTGATCATGGTGATGGTGGTGATGCTGCTGCTGATGATGGTGATGATGGTGGTGATGGTGATGATGGTGGTGGTGGTGATGATGGTGGTGGTGATGATGGTGATGATGGTGGTGGTGGTGATGGTGATGATGGTGATGATGGTGATGGTGGTGATGGTGGTGATGGTGGTGGTAGTGTGAGCAGCAGCAGGGGAAGCAACAGAGGAGTAATCATATAAGTAAACACCTACATAGCACTTATATGCACCAGACACTATTCTAAACACCTCACCTGGACTAAATCAGCCAACTGATGCCCTAACACCTGAGGTAGGTGCTATCATTGCCCCAACTGATAAATGAAAAACTGAGGCACAGTGAGGCCAAGTCACTTTCCCAAGGTCACACAGGAAGTGGTGATGCAGACACTCAGAGAAAGCATCTGGTTCTGGAATCAGTGGACTCAGAAACTACACTCTAAACAAATAGGCAAGTAATCTCAGTGACAAATATGTGAAGCAAATGAAAGAGGGTGATGAGAGTGTGACTTGGTGTGCAGAGGTTGCATTAGATAGGAGGTCAGGGAAGGCCTCTCTGAGGAGGTGACACAAGTTGAGACTGGAAGGACGGGGTTGTGGGAACAGTGTTCAGGCAAGCAGAACAGCAAGTGCAAAGGCCCTGAGGTAGACATGAGCTTGCCGTGTTCAAGGAAGAGCAGGAAAGTCAGAGGGGCTGCAGCAGAATCCGCAGGGGGATAGCGGGCCCTGAATCAAGGAGGCAGGCAGGGGCTATGCCATGCAGGGCCCTGCAGGCTGTGGGACACAGCGTGGTGCTTTCATAGGTGGATGAGAAAACCCTGGAGCCCTTGCAGGGAAAGACTTCACTCATTCCATCATCGTGCAGTCTGGGATGCCACGTCTGGAACATGGAGGGAAGCAGGGGGTCTCTGGGGTGTCCTGGGGGACAGACGCTGCTCTCCAGCACTTATAAACAAACTTTGTACAGTGAGTGAGAGCCTTGTCTGACGTTATCATGTTTTGAAAGATCACTTTTTTTAAATTTTATTTATTCACTTGAGACACAGAGATAGAGCGTGAGCAGTGGGAGAGGCAGAGGGAGAGGGAGAAGCAGACTCCCCGCTGAGCCAGGAGCCCGATGTGGGCCTCTATCCCAGGACCCTGGGATCATGCCCTGAGCCGAAGGCAGATGCTCAACCGTCTGAACCACCCAGGCGCCCCAAAAGATCACTTTTAACCCATTCCCAAAACCTTGCTCCCTGACCCGTCCCAGCACACTAATCTGCAAATCAAGGAAAATGTGTTCCTTTGAGTAGGTTACCGAAAGCCCGGGGTCGGGAAATTAGATTCAGTTCATGCTTCTACAGAATTCTCTCCACGCGGGACTCAATGTCACCACGGAAGCCGTGTTCCCCTCCCAGGTCCCCAGGAGACTCTGTGCAGAATCTATAAAGAGGAAGCTTCGCCCGCACGGGACCGTCCCGGGCTCCTTGGAGGCCCGAGTCTGCCAGCATGTCTGCAGGCAGGACCAGCAGGCGCAGGAGGGCCCGGCAGCGACCAAACGCCCCGTCCCTGGCTCCGGCCGCTCAGAGGACAACAGCAGAGATGAGAGAGAGGACAGCAAGCCCAGGCACTCCTGGGGTCTACGGTAAACCCCTCTCACGTCCATAGGCTTTCTTTTTCACTTAAGCCAGTTTGACTGAGTCTGTCACTCGCTGCTGAAATGGGCCTGAACTAGTACAGTTACCGAAAAAAGGAAAGAATTAGCTAAAACACAGCAACTAGCAGGAAGGAACGTTCACTCAAACTGACAGATTCGATGTGGTTGATGGAAAGAGAAACGGCTTCTTATCCAAAGTGGGTCACTGCTGCCGCCACCAACCGAGAATCTGGCTGGTGCCCTCTGGGCCACCTGCGGGCCTCCCGAGGGACCGGCGATGGGGCGGGCTCCGGGGACTCTAGTGGGGGGGTGGGCGGCGCTGATTTTCTACTCTCCGCGTTCCCGCTAATGGTCTTTTCCACACTGCTGTCATGCTGCACTTCCATGTTCTGCCAAGATAAACTCTCATTCACACGCTCATTAACCCCCCTGCTATTCTGGGCTTATTGGATGGGACGTCCTGCGGTTTAGGAGCCCTCGGGCTTGGGGGCGCTGAATCGGGGCTCCATGCTGCCGTTCCAGTCAGCCCTCCAGGGACTCGGCTATGTCTCTCACCAGCACCCAGCACATCAGGCTGGGACTGAGCCCCAAATCCCATCACCAGAACCGGGCCTCAGGGAGCGCCTGCTGTCTCCCCGCCTGTCCTGTGCAGGCGGGGACCACGTTTCCTACCCCCCTCCACACACACACACACACCGGGCAGAGGGCAGAGGGCGATGCGTGGGGGGCTGCTCTGCTCAAGTCAATGTGGATTCACTGCCCTCCAGGGAAGGAGCTCAGATTCTTGCTCAGCCTGTGAGGGGCCAAGCTTAGGCGGAAAGACCCACGGGGATCTTTGGGTCAAAAGAGGGAGACTTGTTGATCCTTAGGATGTGACCTGATCCCTTCTGTCTGGGCCTCAGTTTCTGCCCCCATAAAGGAAAGGTGTTGAAACAAACTCATTCAAACATTCCCACAAATATCCATCCAGTGGCAGCATTGTGCTGGACACCGGGCAAGAAGGATTATTTGTTCTGCACAGAGTTCACAGTCTACAGAAGTTCTACACTGAACAAATAATCACATGAAACCAGTAGGTCATTACAAATTGTGGTATGTGCTAGAAAGGAAACACGACCAGCCCGTCGAGGTAGCCAGAAATGAAGAATGGACGTGGAGGGGCAGTGACTGCACTTCCCAGGCAGGGACACTTCAGTTGAGACCTAAAGGATGAGTAGAAAGGAGCCAGGACAGGAGAGGGTAGCTCAGGTCACAGGAAGGGCACATGCAAAGGCCCTGAGGCAGCAGGAGGAGGCCGGTATGGCTGGAATGCAAGAGGGAGAGTAGGTGAAAATGGCAGGAACCGGAGCATGAAGGACCCTCTGGGGGGAAGGACACACTCCCAGGACAGTGCCGGTGGCCATCTGTGGACGTGGTGTAAATAGAAAGAGTGGCCCCTTTCGGCCTTGGAATTGTCACAGTTTGGATACTGAGTCATATGGCAGAGAACTGTGTTGTGTGTGCACACGTGTGTGGGTGTGGGGTGTGTGGCCAGGTGTGCATTCTCCAAATGCCGTGCAGGACGGTGTGTGGGTTGAGGACTGGGAAGGGGACATGTAACCTGGGGTTCCTTAAGAAGTGCCCCCCCGACCCCCGGTCACTGCACTTCCGCTCAGTTGATGGAGAGTAGCTCAAGGACAAGGGTTTTGACGATTCATTTAAATTTAGGCGAGGCCTTCGCGTGACTGGCTTTGAGAACTGCATTTCGAGAGGCTTGGTGGGTCTGGCCGCTCCCACAGGTGCCGCGATGACCCACGCACCCCATAACGGAGTGTCGGCGTCTGGGGCAGCCTGAGACGGTGGGACACTCACGGGGGCTGCTCAGCAGGTGGAACAGGCCGCGCAGGCCTAGCCCAGGTGAGGCCCTGTGTGCGCGAGGACCGCCCCCCGAGCAGCGCCACCCTGGGCAGCAGAGTGGAGCTGGGACTCTTCGCTGGGACCTTGGGCCAGCACCTCCCTCCCCTGCGGGGTCTCAGAGGGGACGGAAGTGACAGCGCAGCTCAACACTGCCTCTAAGTCTGAGGGAGGCTGCACCCGCCGCAGATGGGGGTGGGGGGGGGAGAGCCGTCCGCTGCCCACCTGCTCCGCGGTCTTCCGTCCCCGCCGGCCACCAGCGCCAGTCAGGGAGCGCCCGAGCTGCAGCACGCGGGCTCCCGTGTGACCTGCACACTCCCTTGGTGTGTGAGGGTCCCTGACCGCTTGGTCGAGGGAGAGACTTCGGGCTGCGGCCCCAGCCCCCGAGGCAGCTCTGGCGGGCACGTGACGCGGCCTTTTAAGCACAGGCAGAGGACGTTCCCATGTGACCTCCCACGGTGTCGCTCACGTTTTGTCTGCATATTACAGTGATTCATTGTAGGACGTTTGGAAAATGGATAGAAGTGGAGAAGAAATGAAATTAAAAGCCCTGCGCACGTCTATGTGAGACAGGTGATGCCTCCAGAGACCTACGAGAATACCAGCTTTTGTTCTCTTCTGGAAGTTATTTTTAATTGCGGCCAAGTGCACACGACAGAACCTACCACCTCCGCGGTTTTGAGCGCGCACTCTAGCGGCGTGAAGCGTAGTCACATGGCCGTGCGACCGTCACCGCCCGCACTGTGCCATCCCCGGGGACTGGAGCACTAACGCCCCAGCCCCCGGCTCCCACCCCCCACTCTGTGTCCGAGAGTTCGACTCTCAGGCGCCTCACACGAGTGCAATGAGACGTAGTTGTGTTTTTGTTGGTTGTAGCGTCAGAACATCCCTCCGTCGTTCAGAATAATGTTCCACTATACGCATGGACCACATTCGTCCATCAGGGCACACTGCGCCTGCTTGCACGTCTAGCTACCTGAGTGAGGTTGCTGTGCACACAGGTGTGCAAACATCTGCTGGAGCCCCTCACACCCGAGAAGCTTGTGCTGTGCGACCCGGGTCACCTCCTTCAGCCCCACCCATCCCCACCTAGAGCGTCCCCAGTGAACACCCCCGGCCTCGGAGTTCCAAAGTCGACGGTTGAAACCTGCGTCCGAGGCGGCAGCTTTGAGTATAAAGGCATCGAGGGGCATCGAGGGGCATCGAGGGGCAAAGCCTTGACAGGGGCCAAGAGAAATCGGCCGGTTTGACCTCTGGCCACGCCCTGGGGTCCTGGCCCAGGCCGTCCCCACAAGGTGACATTTCTCCACCTGACGCCCCTTGTCTTGCCTTGTCTCCGCTCTCCATGGGCGACGTAGTTCTGCACCGTGCTCCCCGTGCCCCACACGCCTCCTGGGCTCAGAGGGCCTCCCCACCGGGTTCCTGAGAAACCCAAAGGGCAGTGGCTGCGTGGTCTTCGGAAGGTGACCTTCCCGAAGGTCAACACAAGGGTGTGCCACTCCCTGTGACCTCCAGGACCCACCACTTCTCTCGAAGTGACCTGCTCACCCCAGGCCAGTCTGCCCCGCAGCTCCTGGGAGAGGCGCCCCAACCTCACACCCACCACCCAGCCATGCAGAGAGACCCAAACATGCTGCTGAGCTCACGATGGACATGGTCCCTGGGGGAGGCCGACGCAATCACAGGGACGCCCAGCAAAGGGGCTTCAACAGAGCCTGGGGCAGGGGAGATACATGTCCTGACCTGCCGACCGATCTCTGCTGCTCGCTGCCTCCCCCCGAGTGTTCCTCCGTCCCAGCAGCTGAGCAGTGCAGGCTCCCTGTGTCAGGGGAGGACGCTGACTCGCATCATCCTGGCTCTGATGCCCAGCTCAAGGGGGCTGAGCCGGCCCCGCACAGCCAGAAGGTTTGGAAGCCATGTCGGTGAGGTGGGGGAGAAGTGAGGGAGAGGTAGGGTGGCCTGATTCAGCAAATAAAGGATGTGCCGTTCAATGTGCATTTTTGGCAAATAATACACGTATTTGTTAGTATAAAAATGTTCTGTGAAATTGTTAGGACATATTTATAATAAAAATAAATTGCCTGGAAATCGAACGTAAATGGGGGTCCTGTGCTTTATCTGCTTTATCTCCCTAGCTCCCCAGGCTTTTACACCCAAGAGAAGCAGAGGAGAGAACAGCCCTGAGACAGAGCAGCCTGATCTGGAGTTTGAACTTGAATGTAAACCTTAATCCTGATTGGAAATTTTCTCCAAAATGACTGTTTTAAACCCAAGTGATTGGGTTACCTTGGAGAAAACTGATAAAGGTAGAAATCATGATGATGAGATTAAGGGGGGGAAATGGGGCTTTTAGAGACCAGCAGGATCCAGTTCGAGAGAGAGGAAGGCAATCATATTCTGCACAACTGAGTGGGATTGTGCATCTCAGACACTTTTGTTGTGGAGCACAGACCGCCCCCAGCTCTCAGGGGACGTGGGGGAGACTCTGGATTCCAGAAAAGGGAGCTCAGCTGTGGCTCGGAACCCTCTCCGCCCCGGAGGAGGGGGATGGTTTATGTCACTCAACAGAGCCGCCTGCGGGCATCGGTGCCCGCCAGGCTGGGCACGGAGCAGCATTCCAGCCCGAACCTCTGGGCTCCAAGAAACACAAAGGGGCCCGTTGTCTACCCTGAGAGCGGACACAGCGGGAGGAGCGGGAGGCCCCACTCTGGGGCCATCTGGACAAGGACAAAAAGAGGAACATTTGCCGGACCAATGGGAGCCCACCTCCCCTTCACAAAGGGCCTGCACTTTACATCCTTGACATTATCTCCAGATGAGGTTTTACACTTAATGACCATCATGCAGTCAGGACTGAAAGAAAGCGACCTTAACCCTGGGTCCCTGGACCGGACGTGCCACTTGGCCGGGTTATTAATGGACGTATTCAATAAATTCTCAAATAACCCTGCAAACAGAACAATTAAAGTCCACAGCATATTGGGACGCTAAAAATACTCCGTTTTAAATATAATCCCCTGTTGATGCTACTAATGAAAAACTGATTAAAGACTTAATTATAAGAAACGAAACAACAAATATTCAGAAGGAATTCAGGAGGTCCACAGTTCTGTGTTTGTGCGCGGGTGTGTGTAGGAAGAAGTCAAACAGAGAGAAGGGGGAAGGGACAGCTGGGGTAATTTGCACCATAACTGATATAACCCTTAGTATTCCTTTACTTTTTGTTGTTTATGTTTAATTCCATATCGAATTATAACCAACAGGAAAGTGCACACATCATAAGCTAACAGCTTGAGGAATTTTCACAAAGTAAATGCACCCGGGCAAGCGGTGCGGGATCAAGACACAGAACCTCAGCAGCCCCCACCCCCAAGCCTCCGCCCGAGCCTCCCAGTCGCCGTCCTCCCCTCCTCCCCCAGGTCACCGCTGTCCTGACATCCAACACTGTGCGTGCACGTCACTTGTTCTTAAACACATTACAAGTGACAAGTGGATGGTCCTTTCCGTTTGTTGGTCTTCATTCCTTGACACCTTTCCCTTCGCCCCACCTCCTGTGACCCTGCCATCTTGAATAACCTCTCCACCCCCGGGTCTTGTTTGCAACTATTTCACTTCGGACCATTCACTCCACGGAGGTAGTGCCCTCAGCCCAGAGTCTGGCCGCGCTGTCCCCGTGAGAACATCGGGTCTACCGAGTCCTCACTGTCCATGTCTCCCTGTGTCCTCACTGCCCAGCTCACCTTAGATTCATGCTCAGCAGACACCACCAGCCGCCCTGCCCCCCTCCCTCCACTGCTCTCACTCGATTTACATCCAGCTCCCCACTTAACCTGCACCTGCCCCACACTCTGTGCTAACTGGTCTCGTTGTCAATTCGAGTCTTTGGATCTCAAATTGCACCACTGCACGTCTCCGACAAAGTTCATCTCCATTCTCAGAAACAATGCTTTCACTTTCCCTTCTGTCCTCAAGCTTCCCACATGCCTTCTCTTCTCCAATCTCTGCTGATCACCTGGGCTCAGAGTTCGTGGAAAAAACAGAAACAATTAGTAGTTTCCCCAGCTTCTCACCACCAAACCTTCAATTTACCCTCCCACGCACCCATGCCTCCCACCTTCTCTTGGTGTAATGTTTGGTCTGTGCCTTCCCCTTGCGGCATCCAATCCCTCGCTCATGCCCCGGACCCCACCTCCTTCAGCCTCCTCGAAAGCCCTTCTCTGGTAACCGTCCCCTCTACTGCACCAGCATCAGCTTCTCCCTCTACTCTGGGTCTGTCCTACCAGCGACAAACATGCCTTCTTACCTGCCAACTTAAAAAATGATAACCTTCTCTTGGATATCTCCTCCCTCTCCAGCTCCCACCCTACTTCTTACAGCTTCCTGGTCAAACTGTCTATGGTGACCATCTCTGCATCCTTACCTCCTGTATTTCTTTACCCTCTTCAGCCAAGTGCCTAATTCCCACTCCTACTGAAACTACTCTTGTCAAAGCCACCTGGGACCTCTATGTTGCCAAACCAATGGTTTCCTTCTGTCTCCATCCTACTGCTCTTAACAGAGCCCAACTCAGCTGACCACCCTGCCCTGAACGTGTCCTTTGCCTAGCTTCCACACTAACTCACAATAGTTCTCTTCTTACCCCTCTGGCTCAGTCTTCGCTCACTCCTATTCCTTTCTTGATTTCTCAATGTCAATGTGCCCCCAAGGGCTTGGTCCTAGGATCTCTTGACTTTCCTTTCTACATGCCTAGAAATGTCATCCAGTTTCAGGCAGTGAGCATCATCCCTATCCCAGTGACCCCTACGTTCGTTTCAGTGCGGATCTCTGTCCTGAGTTTCCCCATCACGACATAGTGCGTACTCAATGTCACACTATGATTTCCAGCAGGACATTCCAGCACTGGCGTACACACTGAATCACATGTGTCCTGATCAGAAGAGCGCCCCTTCTTATTAGCAGGCTCCTATGAGAGTATTACCTGTTAATTCTCTTACTCTCACTCCTGACGTCTCAAATTTAACATGCCCAAAACCACTCTTTGCCCTCAAGACAGTTGCTCTTTTGGCCTGCACCTCAGCAAGATGGTACCACCACAACTAAATTGCTCCATTCAAAATCCTGCTCCCTCCCGTGCTCTCTCCTACCCTGCTCCCCCCTGCTGCCACCCCCACACAGCATGTCACCGAGTCCAGCGGAATCTACTTCCCATATATGCACTGAATGTATCCACTTCTCCCCGTCTCCCTTGCGGTCACCCTAGTCCCCCCATCACTACCATCTCCTGCCTGGGCCCCAGCAACAGCATCTCCTGAATCCTTCTCACTGTGCTGAACGTCAAAATCTAAATCTCTTCTTGCAACTTAAAATCTCTAACGTCACTTGGGCCCTGTCCTCCTTTGAATTCATTCTACACCCCCCTTTCTCTCCTTCACTCACTTCCCTCCAGTCACAATGGCTGCATTTCAAATGTTTCATCTTGGTCCAGAAAGTCTGAGCAACTCTGAATTTTGCTTAAAAGTGCCTTGATGTTTGTTGCTGTTATTGCTGCTGAAACCTGGAGAAATGTTTCTTTTTCTATGAAGTCTGGTAAAACTAGGACATACCCTGGGGTTGATAAGCCCATATGGATTTTATCTGGAATACACAACATCCTTGCAGTCTGTGGATTCAGCCTCTCTTTGATTTCAGAAAAGCTCTCTTAAACTACAAGTCTGGGTATTTTACTTCTCTTTTTCCTTTTTCTCTTCTTGAGGAACACAAACTAGAGACACCTTGTACCTCCTTTTGCTTCCACATCAATGCTTTCCTCCTTAACTCTTCCTAAGGGTATTTTTGTTCCATCTGTTTCTCAAATATATGTCCCCCTCTGTTTTCCTCTGCACCCTTTCTCCTTCTGTGTTAATGCGACCTCGCTTTCTGGAAGGTTTTACTTTTTTTTCCTCCCCTTTCTTGAGCACCACTAACTCAGTCATCCTTGGTTGTCTTCTTACTTGGCCCTTGAGCCCGTGTCCTTCCCTGAGTCCCGGACTCACAGAGGCTGAGTGTCACCCAGTCCTGTGACCCCGCGGGCAAGTGCAGGGCACGCGCGATTCTGCTGCGCGCTCTTCACCTGCCTTCGGGTCGTCACCTGCCTTCCACCTGCTCCGCGGGTGAGGCTCCTACTCAAGCCTCCTCAACTCTCAACACCTGAAATGGCCACTAGCTTCACCCGTGGCCCCTCTTCCGAGCCACAGTCACAGGAGCTGGCGTTTCCATCCACAGCCCCTTCCCGCCACGCCGCAGCTCCTGGGGCGCGTTCCCGCCTTGTTCAGGTGGGGCTGCGCGGGGGCTCTGGATGCGCGCTGCGTCCTCTCAGACCCGCGGGGCGCACGGCGCGGCTGTGTCAGCCCATCCGACATCATCTGTCAGATCTGTCGGTCGCACGTCCTGTCCCGGATCCACACGTCTCACGTCTGGTCCCGGATCCGCAGGGCGCATGTCGCATCCCGGACCAGCACAGCGCAAGTCCCGTCCTGGATCTGCACGTCGTAGCACGTCGCGTCCCGGACCCGCACCGCGCAGGTCCTCCTGCAGCCTGGACTTGGTCCACAGCCCTGGGGGACATCCCATCCTGAGACCCTCGCACTCCTGAGTCCCGGGCGTCCATTTGAACGGAGGCAGCGATTCCGGCGGGCCCTGGCCTCCGGCCACAGCCACCTGACCGCCCCTGAGGCCGTCCACCCGCGGGTCCCCAGGGTCGCAGGTGGGCCAGGACAGTGCACGCCGCTGACCACCACCGACCCGTGCAGCGGCCAGCAGGGGGTCGGTTCTGTGTGGCTCACGCCCAGTCCGCAGCGTGAGCACCTGCCTGATGGCCTCCTTCCCAGGGAATCCTCGTAAGCCCACGCCAGGGGTGTCCCAGACCCCATTTCCCGCCGGGGCTGAGCCCTGATCCCACTCAGGCCCTCTGTACGGGCTTCTCCCCAGGCGGGGTCTCAACCCGGGGTCCAGAGGCCTGGGGAACCAGAAGCCCCACTGTTTCCTCGTGAGGGCAGCAGGCTGGGGTCTCAGCTTCTCGGAGAGCTCCTGGTTTCCCAGGACGGGAGCTCAGACAGCCTAGAGAGCACGTGAGCAGAGCCGGGCCCGGTGTCCCGCCCTGCGACTGCCCCGCGCCCAGCCTCTCTGCGAACCAGCTCCCCCCGCTGCCTGGCCTGGCCAATCAGAGCCCGAGTGCCGGGACTCATGTGATTGGCTGAGAGTGTGCGGATGACTCATGTCCGTCCAATCACAGTCCTGGGAGCTGTGTGGGCGGCCCCAGAACGAGCCCCTTCCCTCCGGGATCTGAACCCGGCATGTGGCCTGGAGATGGGGCGGCCACCTGCGGGGGCGCCGTGGTTATGTAAAGTAATACAGGTGCTTTAATTATATAGACTAGTACAAGGACTGTCGTTACATAAACTAGCACAGGGTCTGTCGTTATATAAACTAGTCCAAGCGCTGTCGTTATATAAATACAGGACTGTCGTTATATAAATACAGGACTGTCGTTATATAAATTAATACAGGGACTGTCGTTATGTAAAATAATGGGGGAACCGTCATTATATAAACTAGTTTAGGGACTTCTATATATAAACTAATACAGGAACTGTCGTTATATCAACTAATATAGGAACCATCGTTATATAAATACAGGGATTGTCATTACATGAAATAATACAGAGCCTGTCATATAAACTAATATAGGAACTGTTGTTATATAAATTAATAGAGGGACTGTGATTATATAAACTAATGCAGGAACTGTCATTATATAAACTAACGCAGGGGCTGCCTTTAATATAAACTAATATAGGGACTGTCGTTATATAAACTAGTTTAGGGGCTGCCATATGTAAACTAATACACGAACTGTCATTATATAAACTAGTACAGGATCTGTCATTATATAAAATAATGCAGGAATTGTCATATAAACTAGTATGGGATCTGTCATTATATAAACTAATATAGGAACTGTCGTTATATATATTAATACAGGGATTGTCATTATATAAACTAATACAGGGGCTGTGCTTACATAAACTAGTACAGGGGTTGTCGTTAAACCAGTACAGCAGCCACCTTCAGGGAGGAGCTGGGGTTATATTAACCAGTACAAAGAAGATGGAACCTCAGGATGGACAGAGAAAACAGGATCTTGACATTGGGTTTTGCAGTCCTGATCCAGCGTTCCCTGATTTTGTTCACTCTGCCCAGTTAGCGGAGTCGGTCAATCTCTTATTGAGGCTCGTTGGCATTGGGTTTTCTGTCTCTTGCACCTGGGGGGCCTGGAATGAGATATTCCCTAGTTATCCAGGTACCACCTCTGAGCCTCCCTGTGTTTTCCCCACAGCCCCCCGCCTGGGCCAGCTCACACTCCAGAGGAAAGCATGGTGGGGGGAGCAGTCCCAGGATCTGTGGTTTCAGGAGCACGGCCAAGCTGACCACATGTCCTCCCAGGGAGATGCCCAGCACTCAGCAGCTCTTGGAATCCGTCCTGAGCCGAGCTCAGCTTTGAGTTCTGCGTGGAGCTCAAACCATCTTGCTTAATGCACAAGGGAGAGAGCATGCCAGGCAGGTTCCCGCTGAAATGTGCTGGGATAAATCCTGTGTCTTCCTCCAGCAGAAGCATCCTTCCTATGCAAAGAGCACAGGGGAGAGGGAATGGGGCCGACAACACGGCTGCCCCTGCACAGAGGTGGGGGTGGGGGTGGGAGACTGGGTCACAGGCTGTCCAGGCATGGAGAATTTCCCACAGCAAACACACTCGCTCTGCTGCGGGAACTGCCGCGAAGATCAGGCGAGGCTCAGCAGACCTTGATCACACACACTCCAGACTCCAGGCTCAATCAGAGCAATCAATACTCCCTTCAGGACACAGATGTACACTTTCCCCCGAGAATCAGGGCCACCTGCCAGGAACTCAGCGTTTCTCCCAGCTTTTACCCTGAAACCGAACTGATTGGTCTGTCCCTTTCCAGCTCCCAGCAGCGCTTCTCCAGCAGGACGCGGGCACCAAGCCCCGCCGTGTTAGGAGGAACACAGCCAGGCTGAGCGTGTGCTCAAAGGGGTGGGTTTGTCTGCTAGGCAGACGGGGGTCTGGTGGCCAGGGCCTGAGGCTGGCTCATGTCTAGATGTCTAGTCTGGTTAGTGAGGAGTGGGATCATGGAACGAGGGGCCACTGTGTCATGACACTCCCAAGAAGCCGCCCTTCTGAAGTCCTAGCATCAGGGGCAATTCTGTAGGAGGCGCACATGGTTTGCAATGGACACGGAAGCAGTCACTCATGCCCTTTTCTTCTTTCGTGTAAAATAGTCATTGACGAACCACTAAGAGCTCAGTGCCCTGCTGGGCCATAGTCTCTGCAAAGGAGAGGCTCTGTGACTGCCGGCCCAACCTCTCCCTCGCTCTGGGACAGCAGAACGTGGCAAAGACGCTTTTCTCACCTAAGGACGGGGTAGAAGGTCATAAACCCGGGCAGGGATTATCCATCAGAGTCTTGTCCCTTGTAGCGTCTACGTGAGATTTTATTGTCCACCCAACCAGCCATTCCATAGATGTGCTTGCGCACGTACCGTATACCAGGCTCTGGGCTGGTCCAGTCCTGGATCAGACTGTGGTCCAGTAGCGAGTCATGGAAATAGACTGAGTAGTCAGAACTCCCGGTTTTGGGCAACAGAAACACAATTCCAAATGCCAGAGGTCAAGGGGCCTTTGTCGGTCAAGGACCACGAAGAAGGGTTCTGAGCTGGTTGTTCTCTGCGCCCCTCCTGTTCCGCTCTTCCTTCTTCCCTGCCCTGCTCTGTGCAGGGAGGCTGGTCCCAAGTCTGCCTGGAAGCAGCTCTTCAGCTCCTGGTTGGCTTCAGCCAGTTGGGGGGACTTGGCAGGAGCCTGGAGGGCAGCAGGAGAGGGAGGCTGGGGCATTTCTGCTTCTGTCCTCCTGGCCTGCGGCTCTGACGGAGGCTGCATTTCTCTAAGGTCACAGATCCTGCCCACAGCCGCTCTCCCCAGCTCCCAGAAAACCTGCTTCCTCCCTCGCATTCAGACAAGCCCAGGGTAAGACTGCCCACTCTTGCGAGGCCCAGGGGTGCTTCCGTGTTCCTGCGGGTCCCCTTCACTTGCCTGTACCTCTGAGGATGCCTCCAGACTCTTCAGTCTCGCATGTTGGGTGCGCCATCTGGTCCCACCTGGATCCTACCTGAGTCGGGTGGGCCAGCAACTACGGGAGGCAGACCGGCATGAGCTTCAGGAGGAGCAGACGCCAGACAACGGGACACCACCGTGTCCCCTCCACTCCCCGCTCTGACTTCATCCTCTGCCGAGCTAGACCAGCTTCCCCAGGAGGCAGGAAACCTGGGAGTCCCCAGCCCCGAGCCTCATGTCATGGAGTCATGGCCACCGGAGAAATACACACGGTACCTGTTCCACCTTGGAAAATCTCAGGGAAGCGCTCTGATTGGCTTGGCCCATCCTGGACCCCAACAGGTATTGGCTTGATGCTTCTTGGAGATCACTAAGCACTTGTCAATTTTTTTTTTTTAAGATTTTATTTATTTATTTGACAGAGAGAGACACAGTGAGAGAGGGAACGCAAGCAGGGGGAGTGGGAGAGGGAGAAGCAGGCTTCCCGCCGAGCAGGGAGCCCAATGTGGGGCTCGATCCCAGGACCCTGAGATCATGACCTGAGCTGAAGGCAGATGCTTAACGACTGAGCCACCCAGGCGCCCCAGCACTTGTCAATGTTAATCTGTGAACTTGACACTGGTGCTTCTCTGATGTCTTCTCACCCTTCCAGAATAGACCAGAAATTGCTGACTCTCTGGCTCCAATTTCTCTCTTCAGGAAATCAAAGAGTGATGTTAGTACTAGGCAGGCGGCATTCCTGAAATGTATAATTGGAAACAGACCTGGGCGTTTAGTTTCTAGGTCATCACCCCAGATTTGGGACCATGTGTCTGTGTGTGTCTGGGCCCTTTCATGAGCTGCCACTCCAGGAATAGACTCGGGTGTCTGGCTGCACAAATGCTGATGCTCGTTCAGGAAGATGAAGTGGATGCCTGAGTGCTGGAAACACATTATTGCATGTCTGGACTTCATCTTTGAGACAATTCTATCTTTATCTGACATCCAGATGGACAATTGTTTCTAGAACTGAAAGGCAAGTGAGAGGCTATTGTGCGGGAAAATTGCTCGTAGAGAGAGAAGCTCGGTCCTCCCCCGTAGTCAGCACTGACTTCTGTGTGTGCAGATATGAGGAATGCTCATTTACAAATGGCTCAGCAAGACAAGACTGCTCAGCAAGACTGGCTATGCATTCCAACTCTCCTTTCAGATGACAATTTTCCTGCACACAGTCTTGGTCTGGTGTGCACACTTCTCAGGGGTGTCTGGCTGGTTGGATCCCCATGGTGGACAAAGCATCCCACCTGCCCATGGTGAGACGAGCCAGGCAGCGCCAGAGACCGGGGAAGGGAAGGGCTGTCTGAGGGAACGGTGTGTTTGGATTTACATTGCAGAGGGAGGACAGCTGACACGTGGATCCTAGGAAATGCATTAACTGACTGTCATGGTGACAAATAATAAAATCAATGACTGTTGAAGAGAGTGAAGCAGCACAAGAGCTACTTTGAGATGTCATCAGCGTTCCGTGGGCTCTTCTGCCTGCAGTGGCACAAATGTTTTAAGAAACAATTTCCAGCTCCCTTCTAGTGGATCTGTTGTCTATTTGTTTAGATTTGTATCATCCAGTGATTCATGGATCTCATGGACTCAAAATTACAGCTTGTTTGAAACCACCGGTCCGATCTCTCTTCCTAACATTGCTGGGATCACCTGTACCCAGCTGAAACCGCCGTCTCAGTATCCGCCTCCTTCATTTGAATTATTTAGTTATAAATGGGAAAGGCCCTCAAGGCTCGGAAGCATCCCTTGGTCCATCCCGTGTGCTGTGGGAAGAGAGCACCGTGGGTTTAGCTGAACTCTTTTCTTCCAGAATAAAGACTACAATTCCCAGCTGCCCTTGCAGCAAGTTTGTGTCACATGACACAGTTTCAACCAATGGGTTGAGAGAGGAAATGATGTAAGCTGCTTCCTCTTATGCCCTGACCAGTGGGTGCCATCTTGGCTCACTAGGAGTATGGAGAAGTAAGTATGAGTATGGAGCTGGTGGAGTAGAGATGTGGGGCTGGGACATGTTTGTCACACTTCTAGACATATAATTATGAGCTGACTCAGAAAGCAGAAGCCCCCACCCTGCCCCCCTGCATCCAGGGTGTGCTCGGTGCTGGGCAGTGGCAGCAAAGATCACTGGTACCTCGTCTGGCCAGGTGAGGTCCGTGGCCAACGCCGATGTCCAGTCCTCCCAACCATTCTGTGCACACCCAGGACCCATGACAGAAATCCACCTTCTGCCTGATCAGCGAGTCGCCACGTGAGTTGCTGACTGCTGCCTGGGGCCACCTGAGGCTGTGACACTGTGGGCGAGGAGCACCTGGCCTCGCTGTGACCCCCACACTCCTGTATCGGGGGTCCAAGGTTTCCCACCCCCAAACAGGTGAAGGTCATCCCTGGGTGGGGGGAGTGAAATCCGAAAGAAAGAGGCGACACAGAGGAGGGTCTGTGAGAGGCCCTCCCCCAACCCCCACCCCCAAAGTTACCTCTGAAGTGGAGAGCGGCTGACACCCCTGATAAATCAGAGGGCTGAACACAGAGAGGACTTGGGTTTGCTTCCTACCTGGGATTCTGGAAGCAGCAGCCTCACGGGGACCCCACACAGCCAGCGTGAGGGCAGGGAGAGAAGAGCTGGTGGGGCTTCAGGGTAGAGGGGACCCAGGAGACAGCCCTTGGGTTTTCACATCCCAACAGGGGTGGGGGCAGTGTGGTGCACCCCGGTCCCACAGAGGACGCCTATGGTGCAGGAAGGGATGGGGCCCCAGGAAAACTTGCTGGGTCAGGGGATGCGACAGCAGGAAAGGCACATGGACCATTAGGACCAGACCCAGAATGTGCATGGTCAGCAGATGTCAGCACAGGAGGTGAGGGCTGAGCATCCCACCCTGACCCCTTGTGAACCAGCCACCTAAGAGGGGAGGGAGAAAGTCCTGAATTGTCTAGAAAAAGCAGCTTACCACCCTGAATCGATGCCATTCACCTGGAATTGAATCGATTTTTTTCTACCATTAGGCAGAGTGAAGGCTCTAGAGAGAAACTATAGTTATAATGGAATCAAGTTATTTTACACACCTGAGTTGATGGCTTGGAAATCTGTGCCTTTATACTTCTGAGCATCCTTTGGGGAAAACAGTTACTTTCAGTTTAACAAATGTCAAATTTGCTTTAAGGCTCAGGAGGAACAAAATTAATTTTTTTCTTAACCAGGAAGTAGGGATTGCCCAGGACTGAGGAGGCTGGTCTGGGTCTGATACCATCTGGAGTCTGGAGGGTGGGCTCAGGGGGACATTCAGGAACTTCAGGGTGGGCCTGAGGGCTACTCACCCAAGTTCAGGGAGTGGCTGAGCTGTGGAGGGTGTAGGAGAAGCAGTGGACATATGGAGGAAAAAGGAGGAAGAGAGACAAAAAAGAAAGAGACAGTTGGGCTGGGAGAAGCAGCATTGGGTTGGGGGAACCATAGCTAAGGAGCTGACCCTTCCCTCAGCCTCATGATTTGGGAGCAGCTGCCTCCCTACAGTCTGGGAGGAGGGAGGAAGGCATGGGATTGAAGGAGGAAAAACCAGAAGAACTTCCTCATCAGATTCATAAAAGGTTTCATAATTCCCCGGTTCCTTCAGTCATTTATGAGAGTTTTACTGGTCATGTACTGTGTTCCTGGCACTGTCCAGGCACCACTGATAAACGGTGATCAGAGCAGACAAGGTAACTTAGGAAACAGGCAACAAACAGACAACAAACAACAAAATATATAACCAAAAAAGAGGATTTTAGATAGTGATAGTTGCTACAACAGAAATAAAGACAGTGAAGAAATGGGGAATAACTTGGGGAGGCCACTTTCATAGTGTCAGAGAAGTTCTCTGTGAAATGACTTTTGTTCTGAGAATGGAAAGGAAAGAAGGAACATCAGAAAAAGCATTCTAGGCAGAAGGAAGGCAACTGCAAAGTTCCACCAGATGCAACAGAAAACAAACTAAAAGGACTGGAGTGCAGCTGGAATGAGGCATGTCCACGAAGGTCAGATTGGAGAGGGCAGTGGGGCCAGGTCGGGTGCAACACTGTAGGTCCTGGTGAAGAACTTGGACACTTTCCTCACAGCAGGGGAGAGGCGCTGCCTTCATCAGACCTACACCCCACAGTTATCCCCTAGAAGCTGTTCTCTACCATCTCCTGGTGCATTCCATCTTCCTGGTTCAGTTGTCTTTCTCTGGAAAATGGCCTTTCTCTCTGAGACCAGCTGCTCCACTCAAGGTGCCCACACACTTTACAGAAGTTTTTCAAGCTCTCTGAGACACCTGGGATTTGCAGAAAGTTGACAAAATCTCTGGTTTGCAGAAAGTTGACAAGATCTCTGGATACCAGGAAAGCCTGATGGAGAAAAGCCAACCAGATGGCAGCTCAGAAGGGAGACACAGGCATGATGGGCCCTGAGGGAAACCTGTGAGGAGCTGCAGGGCTCCACCTGGGTCTGTCTTTGTCAACGTTTCCACTGATTGGGTTTGTGCCCAGAATGGAGCATTTATGCCTGAGCACTGATGCTGTGGGGCTTTGTGACTGGGACAAAGGATGCCACTTCTCTGAACTTGAGTATTCCTGTTTGCCAAGTGGGGGAAATAATGTGAAGACTGAGAAGACTCAGGGTGTAACTGAGCCTACTAGTCGCCATCAGTAACCATTCTTCACATCCTGCATGGTCATATTTATCTGCATGCATTGCTGTGTAGAATGCAAACTGCATTTTCCAGTGTCCTCTTCAGCTGTGCCTGGCCCATATGATTAATTTCTGTCCAATAGGCTATGAGGAAAAGTAACATACCCTTAAAGAGAAAGGTCATGTTTGGACTCCACTTAGGTTGTAGAATGCTGTAAAGGAAGTCATTCCCACACTAGCAAAAGGCCAGATGATCTACAAAAACATAGCTTTGCTGGAACCCATTAGAGAGTCGAGGGTGCAGGAAAACCAACTAACCTGAAATCTAAGGAAGAAAGGTGCCTCCAAGGAGAGACGGGGATGGAGCACTGGCTTATCTGCATCACAGTGACAGCAACACAGAGCTTCCATAAAAGCAAGTGAGAACATTTCTTCTAAACTGTTTCAGAGGTTTCTAAAGTCTCAATATGGGCTGGCCTGTGAGTATAGAATCCTAGAAGCCACAGACACATGGTGAGTGTGTAACCACCTGTGGATGCTCCATGGATCTTGCTACATACTCAAGAAAAAGGTTGGAGGCAGGGCAGGACACTGGAGAAAGCTGCCCTCTGTTGTGCTGGCCTGGGAGAGGGGCATAGCTGTCACTGTGGGAAGGAATGAAGCCCTTCCCAGATCCTTCTCCCCTGTTGAATCATGTAGCACAAACCTCAAACAACTCAGGTAGATCAGAAAACCCTGCCACCTCCATGTCATAGGTGGAGATCCATTATGGCCAAAGGAAGGGCTCAGAGAAACACCCTCCTGGGGGATTGCTGTAAAAACATCCCGGGCCCAGTTCATAAGAGGTACCTTCTGCTGGTGGAGAGCAGGAAACTCCCACACAAGACACGTCAAAATGACAAGGCAGCGTGTGGGTGGCACTGAGGGATCAGGATCACTGCAAAAGCCTCACCCAAGACCTAGTAACATGGAGTCTACCTAATCCTGACAATTAACCAGGATGCCAGAGAAACCCCATTCCCCCACCATGAGCTTAGCAGGCCCTGAGTTCAAGTCACAGCAGAGGACCCCTGGGAGAGGGGCAAATGTGTACAGAGAGACGCTCTCTGAGGCACAGGCTCACATTTAGAGGGTGGAATAAAGACATTGAGGAAAATCCTCCAGTAACTTAATCCCCACCATAGGCACAAGGGAGCACTAGAAGAATCTGAAGGCTGTAACTATAAAACAGCAACATTCAAATCCAGCTCAACTCCTGTTAGATTCACCCACACCACCCCAAAACAAGCCCTCATAAAAGAAGAGGCATGCATGTTTCCAGGTATAAATACTATTATCTCAGTTTCTGTTGTCCATTCCTGTGTCCAACTTTCAACTGAGAAGTACAAGACACAAGAAAAGACAAGGTGGAAAAGCCCACTGTCAAGAGACAAAGCAATCAACACAACCAGACTCAGATATGACACAGATATTGGAAATATAAGTCAGTGAATTTAAAACAACTCTGATTAATACATTAAAGGCTCTAACAGAAATATGGAGAATACATATGAACTGATAAAAGAGATGGAAATTATAATGCTCATGTAAGAGAAAATAAATCATAGTAACAGACGTGCAGAATGCTTTTTAGACTCTATAAACTTGACACACAGCCAATAACAGAATAAGTAATTATGAATAGGCCAATAAACATGAAACTGAAAAAGGGAAAAAAGGAACTAAAACATATCTTTGACCCAGGCTAGCATTCAGCAAACTCTGAACTAAAGTTAAAAGTGTACTGCTATTTTCTTTGTACTATGCTACAAAAAATTAAGGGTTGAATTTTTTTTTTTTAATTACAAATGGAACAGACAGAAAACATGACACAGAGAAAAAGAACACAGACTTCAGACTCGTCCCATCTTTCATACAAATACCAGCTCCGGCACTTCCCAGCCATGGGCCTTGGACAAGTGATTTCAACCTTCTGAGCCTCATTTCCTTCATCCACAAAATAGAGATAATCATAGTACATGTGTCTGTGGGAAATTGTGAGGATTAAGTGACAGATCACAGTGTTTGGCACATAGTAGGTGCCGGAGATATGGTGACTGTCTCCCTTTGTTTCTGTTCTAAATATCAGTCACTTTAGATCCTTACAAATAACCAGGAGCCACTATAGAAATCTCGTAGAGGAGCAATGTCTCCTGAGGGAACAAAGAAATACGTAAAGCAAAAAAGTTAGATAATTGTAGGGGCACCTGGGAGACTCAGTCAGTTAAGCGTCCAACTCCTGATTTAGGCTCAGGTCGTGATCTCTGCGTTGTGAGATCGAGCCCCGAATCGAGCTCTGCACTGAGTGTGGAGCCTGCTTGGGATTTTCTCTCTCCCTCTCCCTCTGCCCCTCCCCACCCTCCCTCCCTAAAAAAATGAATAAATAAATAAAAAGTTAGATAATTGTAAAAGTGTCAACCTAACATCCAGGCCCAGTGCTAACTCTATATATATCCACCTCACCCCATCTCCTGTGTGTGACACGCCCTGTCTTAACTCCAAGTTCACAGACGAGGAGACTGGATGCCATCAGGGCCACACCACCGAGGCCGGGCAGTGTGGGGCTCCCCCCTGGCTGTCTGAGTCCCGGCTCTGCACAGCTGTGCACGATGCGACGGTCCCTCCCAGGGAGCACGAGGGTATTTCAGAGGAGAGCCCAGGAAGGTGGACACAGATGCACACAAAGCACATGGCGGAGCAGAAACATGTGAAGACTTTGAGGATCCTCGATGGGCTGAAACAGGAGAACACAGAAAAAATGTCCTCTGATGTTGACAGCGATAAAGAACACCTGAATGGTGACGTGTCTGTGCATGTCAACCTCCTCTGGGAGAAAAAAAAAATCCCTGTATAAAACAAGCAGAGTAAGAAAGGATTTAAAAGGTAAATGTAAGGAGAGGTTGCATTTTTGGCATTTCTCAAGAAACATGCTTTGTGAAGTTGACATTGCAACAAGGCTCTAGGATTCCTCACACACACAGCGTACGAATACCTGTCGCAGTCTGATCCTCAAAATGTCACAATGACACTGAGGCTGATTCCGTGTACAAGGGGCCTGGGATTTGGAGCCCCGAGGAAGCCTGCTCCGAACTCGTGAGAGAGAGCTCAAACGCTTTTGCTTCTTATCAGCTCCCTTTATGGTCTCTGACATGTGTTTTGCTGCACTTGACAAGCTCGGCAGGAATCCCGCACTGAGGAAAGCGGCCTCCCGCCCAGCGTGTGGTCCCTGAGGACGCATCCAGGGGCCCGGGTCCTCACAGCGGGCTCAGTGCCTGGAGCTGAGCTGGGCTGGGGATGGGCAGCCGCCGCGCACCAGGCATGACAATCAGACCTGTCACGGGACCGTCTCTGCAGCTGGCGTCTTGCTGCTCGTCCAGTGTGGGGTCAAACGTCTACAGCACTTGAATACATAATGGACAGAGCCTCTCATCACGAGTGCTCAGGGCACAACATGGACTGTCAGCTGGAGACGGAGACGTGTGTGGACTCACCGACCATACGGGCAGAGAATCATCAGACCCTGCGGCAGACGACGCTGTCCCTGGAGTCCCTCCACCAACCTCCTCAGGGAGCCCTCCACCCCCACCCCAGGGTGCTCCGCAGCGTGTCACACCCAGCCTCACCTGTCCAAGGACAGACTGTGTGGGTGCAGACAGGGGGCCATCTCAGCCAGTACCCTGGGGGGTCCTTCTGAGAGTTCCCAGTGAGGAGCCTGGGAGAGGCAGGTGTGGGGGGTGGGGAAGAGCACAGTGAGGCCGAGCAGGGGGGTGGGGTGTGCTCCCAGGTCAGGCCACTGACACGGGTGCCCTGGTCCACTCGGGCTGTTTACACTGGTCTCTCCAGAGAGGAGCCAGGAGCCCCTGTGACCGTGAGAAAGTCTGCATCCGGGGGGAGGGGGCTGAACTCCGTGAATGTTCCCATATTCATCATCTTCCTGTGGACATTTTGTGAGGCCTCACAGGCTCCTGAGGCACAGAGGTTGCTCAGGAGCACCGCAGAGAGCACCTGGCCCAGGTGAGCAAGGGGCCCCTCGGGCAGGTGACCAGCAGCCCTGAACTGGGAGGAGGAGATTCCGGAGCACACCTGCCTCTCGACTTACACCTGAGAGAGAAACAGCCAAGGTGGGACAGTGGCCTTCCCCCATCCCAGTCACGTGGACTGTGTTTGCATCCGGGGAATTACATATACTTGGCTTTACCTGTCCCAAGAGCCCAGCATGGACACGCGGGTTGTACGTCCTTGCCCAGGATGCTCTCACTTAGGAAACCTTTTCTCCCCAAATTGCCCCTTCCTCCCATTCTCCAGAAGAATGGGAAGATCTGATGGTAAAATGCTTGGGTTGTGGAGAAACCAATTCCAAAGCTGTTGTGAGAACTAAGGCAGGGAAGAGGTGGTTTCCCAAAGCAAAGCCGGGCTCTGGGTTGGGGAAGCAGAGGAAATGAATGACAGTCCAACAGCAGACGTCCCGTTGCAGTGAAGGCACCGCTTCTATGTGACCGTGGACGGGTCTTGACCACAGGTCCCCGAGCAGGAATGCACCTGCCAGACCACCTGCCCCTCGGGGTCCCTAACCACAGCTTCTTAGAAAGCAGCTCCGACTCTGGCCCCACCTGGCCGGGGTGTGGCCCGCGCTGTTCCGTGTGTGACACGGAGGCGCCCCGCGCTGGGAGATCCCTTCGTTAAGTCACAGATGAACCGAGACCCCGAGTGCCTGGAGGCGTCCTGGGGACACAGAGGAATCAAAGATGAACCATCCGAGGTAGGTGGAGAAATAATTTCGGCGTGTCACCGCACTGTTAGGACGACTCACTGAAGCTGAATGGGCCTCAGAAGGTGCTGCCAGGAGGGCAAGCAAGAACCTCCTGCAGAGGGGGGCTCGCCCAGGGCCACGCTGCTCCACAGAGCTGCAGCCCAGCTGAGGCTGGGGAGGGGGTCGGGGTCCAGGAGGAGCAGACGGCCTTACCTGGGAGCCCCTCCCCGCCCATTAAACTCCAAGCCACCTTTTCTTGTCTGAGTTGTAACAGCTGTTTTATGAAATTTTACAAATGCATGAAAATGTTCACTGCAGTCACATAAAATGTGTTTGCCTAGTTCCCCCTTTATGTAGTCAACAAGATCTTGGTATTCAATGTAGTTGCCTCCTCCCTACACAAAAACAGTAGCCTCTTGGAATGGATTTTCATTCTTGGAACTGAGCTGCCCTTGCAACGCAGCATGTGGGGATCAAATATCTATAGTCATCAGTTTCAGGGTTTGACTTCATCCCCGTCTAAAATACAAGTGAGCCCTGGATTCTGCTGTTTCAGTTCCTGCTGCTCTTGGCCCCCTTCCATCCCCAGGTGGACCCTGTTTTTATGACCAGTGATAAGAGGCCCATCGCCTTGGTGCTAACCCCCCCTCCCCCCCAGGGCAGGACTTGAATCCTCTTGACTCCTTATAGGGGATTAAGTTTCCATGCTCTATCAGTTGAAGCTTTTTGTATTGCTCCAAATCAGCCTCGGAAGCTGCTTGCTGTGCCTTTGCATAATGGTGAGAAGCAGCCTCTTTCATCTTTGGGATTTCCCGCATCAGGGTCTGATTGTACCTAGAGGAGATTTATCCAGAGTAGCTTAGCTCAGTATTTTTTTCTTCACACTCAAAGCATACATCCAGCTTTCTTGCCTTTATATGTTCTCAGACAGCAGTGACAATATCCGGATGGAGATCAGGACGCCTGTTGTCCAAGGAGTTTGGCGAAGAACCAACAGCGGATGTTAGCTCAGCCATATTCTCAGAAAGCAGACTCAAGGCTGCTCCGCTGTCCCTCCAGCACTACAAGGCATTCAAGTCGTTCGACCTCATTCCCTGTCGACCTCTACTTCCCGCTGACCTGATTCCACAGCTTCTGGGAATGAACTTCGTGTTTCTGCCAAAATTCATCAATTAGAGTTAAATCACAAGACTTCTTTTTTCTGTCTGGTCTAGCACCAGCTGGAAAAGTTTCCAATCCTGAAGATTCTTCCAGATTAACTCTGTTTAAGTGGGAATCCAGTTCCATCATGACCCAAGGATGGTGCAAAGGAGCTGCCAAATCTGTTTCTGTCAAAGGGACGAATAAAGACCTGTGGAGGCTGAACTGGGCCGGCTCCAAGGGGGCTGCCTGCAAGGACACTGTTCCTTGTATGTCTTCCACACGCCTGAAGTTCCTTATCTCGATTCACTGCCACCTCTTCTGCTGCTGTTCCTCCTGAACATGCGGTTATAGAAATAGGACCCAGTGTGACAAAAGAGTAGAAGAGGCCATCAACAATTGTGTCCACAACAGTTTCCATGTTTGTGTGATATCTGGACTGTTAACTCTGCCATATGAAACATCTCCTTATTTTGATTACATAATGCAAGCATATCACATTCCAAAGTAATAAAATTGAGATGTGGATCAAAAACGCTGGTTACTTGTCTTACAGCACAAGCTGCTACTTCTGCATTTACAGTATCTTCCAGTACACTTCTGAGAGAGCACAAATAAAATGTAAATAGTATGACTCAGAACTGACTTCAAAGATCTAGATTACTCGTTTATTATAAAGGTTCCAACTCAGGAACAGCCAGACAGGAGAGACGTACAGGGCAGGGTATGGAGAAAGGGCCCGGAGTTTCCCTGCCCTCCCCCGGCACACCACACTCCCTAGATCTCCGGCTGGTCACCCACCCAGAAGCTCCCACCCACCTTTACCTTTTTCTTCCCACTCAGAAGAATTATTCATCTCCCCAAAGCCACCCTCCCGCATTGCCCTCCCCTGCTGCCCTGCACAGACCCCTGTCTGCTCTCCTCCTGCTGCCTCCTCACTCCTTTGCGAGCTGAAAACCGGATCTCTCCGCCCTGCTCACCCCTGAACTGCAGGCCACACTGTTCCCACTCACGGGGAATCTTCCAGAGAAACAGAAGCTGCAGGAGAAGGTTTTCATGGATCATCCAAGGGCTTTTCCCTCCCACTGGCTCCTGTCACTCTGTGGTCGCCCCCACCCCGCCCAGGTGGTCTGCGTTCAGGGGCTCAGGGAGCATAACAAGTGGTGGACCCCGTCCAGATGCCCATCCCCTCCTAACAGACCCCATGTGTTTAGGAACACACCGCATGGGACCTACATCGAATAAAAATGATCTGTCATTCATCTGAAATCAAAAGGTAACTGGCATCGTGTATTTTTATTGTCTATGTAATCCCCTGGAATGACATGGGTATGTCCCTATCATGTCCCTCCGAAGCATCGGCTGCATGTTCGGATGTGCACTTTGCACCCTGACCTGCGTGTGTGGGGTTTCCCCTGTAACAAAGAGGTCTCTATAACGAGAACTATAGCTCTCCGGCCGGGATCTCCTCACAGCCCCGGGCGTCTGGTTGGCAGGTGTGCGGGCCCCGGGGGTCTGTGGGCGAGCTGGTGGTGCCAGGGTCGCGCTCTCCTGTCCTCCCAGCGCGCGCCTAGGGAAATGCGGACCCGGGCCCGCCCCTCTGCCTCAGCCACGCCCCTCATGCCTAGCCCCGCCCTCCTATCCACGCGCCCCTACATCAGTCACTCAGGGACTCTTAAAAGAGTTGCACATTGGTCTTTGTTCTTTTCAGACACTTTTTAAAATAATTCCCTTTTTTTTTTTTTTTTGAGAAACAGGGAGAGTGAGAGAGGGAGAGTGCGCAAGGGGGAAGGTGCAGAGGGAAAAGAAAAGGACCTTAAACAGACTCTGCGCCCAGTGTGGAGCTGATCTGGGGCTCGATATCACAACCCTGATATCATGATCTAAGCTGAAATCAACAGTCTGGCACTTAACAGAATGAGCCACGCAGGCGCCCCCCAAATGATATTTTTTAAACGTAATTCTGCGATGAAATCATTGATACAAAAGGAACTGATTTATTCACAGGGAAGGTATAAATTCTCTGGGGAAGACTCCCTCGGAGGTTATTCTGGTCTGCAGATGAAAGCGTGAGACAAAGTGAACTTTGTGCACGGACAAGCCCAGTGGAACATTCTGAAACTCCGAGTGTAGACGTCTGTTGTCCAGGCTGATCACTACTGGGATTACCTTCGTGGGTCTGCGGTGCCGGTGGGAGACACTGCACATTTCACATGCATTTCACAAAGATGGGGACATGCACGGGCCATTCTCACCAAGACGCGTGCCCAGGGAGGAAGGAGCCAGCAGGCAAAGCCAATATTTAAAAGCTTCCCGTTAGTTTAGTTGCATAAGCAATGCATATTAATGGCACAGGAGAGGAGCCCAGAAAAGGCAGGGAGTCGAAGAAGAAGTAGAACCACCCACGGTCCCACCATCAGAAACCAATCACCGTTGCCAATTAACGCTGCATCTTTCCCTTATTTTTACCTGGTCTTAGAAAAAAAGCAGATACCAAACCTGGAACATTCCAGAAGATTGGCATGGCCCTGGCTCCAGGAAGACACGCACATTCGTGATGCATTACGGAGATGGAAGGCACAGCATCGGGACTCTAGTCAGTGAGAGTCCAATCACCTTGTGTGGTGACAGAGGGTGACGACACGTACTGTGGGAGCACGAAGTCACGCACGGAACTGCTGAATCGCTATGTCGAACAGCTCACACTGATGCAGCACGCGTGTGAATGCTGCTACACTAGAAAAGCGCACACATTCCCGCAGGCACGCGTACAACCTTCCTTCTACCGGAACGGAACCATATCGTAAGTGACACGTCACCTCCTCCCCGCAGCACTCGGTACACAGCAGAGACCACTGGGTACAAATAACACAGATCTGCAGGGCCACCTGGTTTCTGCGGAGCTGCCATCGAGCACCGGCCCAGAAGGCACGGGACAGTCCCGCTCTGGGTCCCTCGGGATTCCCCAGGGTTTTGCTATCACACGCTGAGATGCAGGAGTGACCCCAGGGCACATGCTCGCCCTCCAGCAGGACCTTGGCAGTGGGATGTGCACTGTGCACACGGACACCTACAACCCTGTTTCCAGGCTACACCGTTTCCAGCATGGGGCTGAGAGAGGCTCTGGAACCTTCCCTCTACACCTGCCCTGCCATCAACATCCTGACACAGCAGCTGCATTTAGGACAGAGCCAGGATTGGGGGCCCAAGAAGGGGGCTCAGGCTGCAGGGATGGGACCCCTCGGTCCCCTGTCTCTCCCACCCCCACACGTGTCGGCTCTCCTCTCAGCAGGGGCAGCACGAGGATGGGCCTGGGCAGCACCCCCTCCTTGGGCTCCAGCAGTGGGGGCACAGCACCTCCTGCTGCCTGAGCACCAGACTCCCGACCAGGGTCACGGCCGTATGCACGTCTCGCCTGGGACTGCGTCGAAGCTCCCACGACACCCTGCTGTACTTTACTTGGATCTGGTCTGAATTCCCTTAGAATTTACCAAACTACATGTGTCGCGTCGGTGAGAACGCTGGCTCTCACACAAGACGAGTCCAGTGACGGTAAATAGAGACCGTGCATCTGGGCGCACCCACAGCTGAGGATGGGGAGTCAGGCCGCCTGGCCACTGTGGTCCTTCTCTCCACTGAGCCACTTGGTTTCCCTTCATCCTTCCCCAGATGCGCTTCCCTGTGAACAGCCAGAGTGGGACCTCGTCCCGAAGCACCTGTTCCTGGTGTTGGGCCTAATAAATGTTTTGGGCCAATTAATTATTGTGTAATAGGTAACTAAAAAAAAAAAAAGTAGACCATAGATATAGATCAAATGCTCCAAATTGGATTGTGGTGATGGAATTGACTAAAAATCATTGAATTGTAGGCTTCAACAAGTCAATGTGTGGTACCTAAGTTATACCCCTTTGGGGTGTTTAAAAATACCACCGCACACCTATTAGAATGGCCAACATTTCAGACCTATGATACAGGGTGCTGCCCAGGGTGTGGGCCGACCAGAACTCTCGTGCCCTGCTGATGATCCTGAGAGATGGTAGGATTCCAGAAAACAATATGGCGGCTGCTTAGACAGTCACACACATCCGTGTGACCCAGCCAATTCACTCCTAGATTCTCACCCAAGGAAAATGAAAGCAAATGCCTAAATAAAACCACATCCTCACATGTGCACGGCAGCTTTATTTGTAATGAGCCAAACTGGAAATAAATGAACGTCCATCCACAGCTGAATGCATCGACGAGCTGTGGTCCATCCATACTCGGACCTGCTCAGCCACAGGAAGGGTGGACCACGGACACACAACTACACGGATGAGGTCAAAACCATGATTTTGAGGAAAAGAAGCCCAAGGGAGTACAAATGGCAGGATTCTGTTTACAAAAAATTCTAGAAAGTGGAAATGTGTTATAGTGACAGCACGCAGAGTGCTTGTTGCCAAACAGCGGGCGGGGGTGAGAAAAGGAAACAAGGGAAGCTGGGGGTGATGAATATGCTCATCATTCTGACTGTGGCGATGGTTTCACATGGATACACACATGCGCAGTTATCAGCATGTGCCTTCTGTTTTACACCCATGGTGACACAACAGAGCTGTTAAAAACAGAGAAGAGAAGCAAAGGGGAAGATTCGGGGCATTTCTCAGAAAAGCCGAGGGCCCCCAAGTCCAGCCTGCGTGAACCGAACGAGCCCACGCTGGGCCCAGGCGTCTGACCTGCGATCTCTAAGGAAGACGCTGGGGACGGAGGGGCCGCACCAGGGAGCATCTGCGCCTGTCTGAGCACTGCTCCCCCCGCAAGCGGTGTCAGAGGGCGCGGGTGCTGCCCTTGGGAACGGGCTGCTGGGGGCACAGCCTCTGCGTGGGGGGGGCTGGGAGACACCTGCCATGCCTGAGCTTCTGGAAGCAAGAAGAGCAAACCCATCGTCCACAAACCCAATTCTTGAAATTGTCTACTTGGCGAAGTGCCCACCCTCAGGAGAAAAGCTGTGGAAGGGAGACTCCTTTTATGTGGGAGGCTCAGTCTGTCTCATGCTGGACAGCTGTCACTTGGGGCTTTCTCCCTGGCAGGGGGCAGCTGGTGCAGCTTCCGAAGGAGGCCATTTCCGGCTCAGCCCCGACAGCTCATCAGTCTGAGGGCAGGAGCTCTGAGCTAGGTGGCCCCTGGCAGCGGCCGCAGGGCAGACACAGCTGGAGGGGCACAGGCTGGTGCTCTCAGGGAGCTCAGCGGGGCTTTGCCGGGTGATGTGGCACCGAGGTGGCTAAGCCAGGTGAGGCTCCTGGTGAGCAGGGCCACCCCTCCTCAGCCTGCAGGCCTGGGGTCAGCTCCGTGTGTCTCCTGACCTCCGGGAGTAGCGGGCTGGCCGGCAGGCTCCTCTCACGGCTCATCATGGGGCGCTTTTCTAGATGTGGGGACATCCTTCTGCAATGGGCCCAAACACATCACGTGGCTCTGCCCAACATGAGGGGCAGCAGGGCACAACTCTGCCCATGCGGGTGGGAGTAGGGACAGAATACTTCGGAATACCTCCCAAAGTCCTCTAACCTCCTCCAGAACACAGCACATGTGGGCCTGGGGCCACCAGGCAGTGCTCACAGCCCAGCCCTGCATGTGTCCTCTGCTGGCCGGGAGGTCCGGCTCCCACTGCCCCATCGGGGGGACGGGATGACTCCTGATCCACTTGGTAAGTTGTGTTGCTTCCCTCCTAGGACGCTCCAATGAACATCAAGCGTTTTCACCAGCTCCTTACCACCTGCCACAGGCTCTGCTGCCTCGGGGGCCCCAAATTAGTTCAGAGCTGGTGGTGAGGATCCGAAGTCTCTTCACCAGGAGCGGGAGGACTCCTCACACGTCTGATGTGTTACCAGCTTGATCAGACCATCCCACTGAGGACGGTTTTCCAAGTGTGCCGTGTCTGAACGTGAAAGCTCATTACAATCTGATCCCTCGCTGTGAGTAAACACATCGCACATTACTGTTCAGGAGGCTTGTTGGGGACAGTATTTTTTTCCCCACTAACTCCTGAGTGGAAATAGATCTTCCCGTAACGCAGTCATAAAACCTTCATAAGCAATAATGATGAGTTTCTTACACGAGTTGTCACTTGCCCGTTAAGTGTCTGAAAGGCCGGGTCCGTGCATGCCTGGTGTCTTCGTGAATGCAACAGAAGAGAGGCTCCCCCAGCTTTCTCAGAGTTGCTGTTTCAGTGGGATGAGGGACCCAGGCACTTGTGGGACAGGATGCCCATGTATTCCTGGGTGCCCAGACTGGGAAGGGGACAGTGTCTGTCAGCTCTTGCCACAGAATGCTGTGTAAGGAGTCACCCTGAACAGTGGCCTAAAACAGGAGCCTTGTGTCCTCACAGGGCTGCCGATCGGCTAAGGGACCCCTACTCTGTGGGGTCCTCCACGGTGCTTCCCTGGGTCTGGTGGGACCCACTCTCAGATCAGCGGTGGGCCGAACTCTGGCCTGGTCTGGGCTGAACCCGCTCTGGAGTCCCCGTGCCTCGAGACTCGCACCCCCCGCGGCTGGCGGGTGAGCCCATGCATGTCCTCCTCATGACAAGAGCAGGCTTGTTTGAGGGTCCAGGAAACATTAGCGGCTCTTCAGTCCGAACCTGGGAACTGGCCCCATCCCTTCGGACTCCATGTACCGGCCCAAGCGCCACACCTGTTCCAACCCGAAGTCCCGGCACAGGTGAGGACACCGGAGGGATGAAGATGAGGAGAGCACACAACCTGCCACGTGTTTGACCCTACACCTCCAATCTTCTCCCCAGATGAGCTGGAATCCCAGTCACAGGGAGGACAGGACTAAAGGAAGGGAGGCTGTGCTGCTCACCCCAATCTGTGAGTTAGTGTGCGCGCATGTGCAGGTAAAATGCCCGCAGTTATCCTGTGTTTGAACCAACTGTATTTTCACTCTACTTCTGAGGGATGAATGACATTCAGGGGTCATTTGAGGGAAGTAAAGCTTTTTTGGTTTTGGCTGCATGTAGAACAAGAGAGCAACATTTTCTCCTGCAGACAGAATTACATGATCACACCTACAAAAATGTTTACTATCCTAATCCAGATTACATTCTAATTTTCCAGAATGTTCTCAAAATGTTCTCTGTCGGTGTTATAAGCAGGGCCCAGCTAGGACCCCACAACTGTGAAAAGTGCTGATTCAAGAGACAGGACTCAGCCTGCACCCGCCCTCCCAAAGGCTCTGGTGGCAGGAGAATGAAGCCACTGATGGGGGGGGGGTGCAGAAGGGACGACTGGACGTCACTGTCTCACAGCCCTCAGTGGAAGCGAATCACTGACCCAGGCCAGCTTTTCAACGGGGGATGCGCCAACAGGTGGCCCTGAAAGGGCAAAAACGCCGTCATAAAATCACAGACCCCTACGCTGGCCCCAGAGCAGACCCCAGTCAGTTGGGTCAAGTTGTCCCGCTTGGGAAATTCTGCTTATCGGGCTTCTCCTGAGGCCCGGCCATTCCCAGCACAGAAATCAGCCGCAAATCCACCGAAACCGGTGAGTATGGGATGTGGCGGGTGTGGTTCTTGGTTGTTAATTCTAAGTAAACAGACTCAAACCCACAGAGCAGTTCAGCCACCTCCACCTCCCACAGGAAGGCTTCTCTGGCAGGGGCTCCCTTCTCAGTAAGCGCTTCCCCAAGACGCCCCCACTTCCCCCACCCCTGCCTGACCTGGGGACACGCAGGTCCCCCTGAGCAAGACCCAAATTTAGATACTGCGCAGGTGTAAATGTATTTATTGACCTGGTCTCCAGAAACGAAGGCCCCGCAGGGAGGGTGGATGGAAATGGGACCACGCTGGGTCGCACGGAGCCAGCCCCTACCCCGGGGGACGCTCAGCTCTCGCCGGTGCAGGTCCAGGACGGCGGCAGGAGAGCTCCTGTGGGCCTGAGGCTGACAGAGCGTGAGGTTTGGAGATGCTGCGGCCGCTTGGCAGCCCTGAGGGGAGTCTGACAAATGGAGCTGACCCCAAAGAGGAAATGTGACAGTGACACAGAGAGAGAAGTTGGCCCGACAGTGCTACTGGGTCTGAATCCAGCCTCAGAGAGGCCACTGTAGCCCTAGACTGTGGAGTAGCTTGAATCTGAAATCCTCTATTTTGTGTAAAGCCAACCAGAAATGGGTTTTCTGTCACTTGCAACCAAATGAGTTCTGGCCACACCCAACACTCAGAGCTCTGCCTGGCCTGTCTGAGAACACAGGACAGGCAGGTGAAGGATCCTCTGCTACTGGGTGACCTCCACACAGGCAGGGACCGTGGACCAGCACGAGGGTTAGGGGCTCGGCCCTGGATTCAGCTAGCCTGGGGTGAAACCTGGCTTCCTCACTTGCTCACGTGCCAACCTCCACCTCACGTTCTCAATCTAAATCAGAGATAGAACAGACCTCACAGGGCTGCTACAGGACTAAGGAGATCAGACAGGTAAATGCCTGGTGCCTATATGTTCTCAGGAAAGGTCAGCTTGGCTTGTCCCTGTGTCCCTGATACCCAGGGCAGGGTCTAGAGTGAGTGGTTTCTAAGGAAACATGTGACAAGGGAGTAAGCAGATCACTTATGAGCTATGACCCAGGTTGAGGAGGGGGACCTCAGACAATATGTGGTCAGGGCAGGAAGAGGCAGATCAGGAGCTGAGGACCAAGAAATAGTGGGATTCAGATGAAAAGAGGGATATGGGCAGGGTCTTGTCCCTCTAAGCAGTGATGAGGACAGGTGGAAAGGCCGGCTGGGGTCAGGTGTGAGGGCTCCATGTCACAAAGCACAGGTGGAAGGTAACAGCATGAACCGTTATGGCATCATTCAGTGGAAGAAGCTGGTTATCAAATACCATGTACTGTATTATCCTATGTTCACTGAAAAAAATGTTTTACATACCTCTGCAGAAAAAACAAAGGAGAACCATCTAAATACTACTGAACATGAATTACTAATTGTCTTATTCCACAAAACAGTGTTAATTTCACAATATCTGAATATTTACTTTATAACTACCTAAACAATGCATACATACTTGTAAAAACCTATTTTATAAACAAGCCAAACCACAAGGAAAAATAATGATTCCACCATTTCAAAGAAACCAACAACCTATAAAGAAGAAAGACACTCTTTAAGTTAAAAGGGAAGAGGGAGGGGTGACTACGACGAAGACGATGATGGCTATGTTGCCATAATGGTGAGGACGCTCCCAGTCCCATCACTCACTAGTGTGCCCCTGGACAAGTGAATGAGCAATCTGTGCCTCAGTTCCTCATCTGCAAACTGAGAATAAACAATCCCCACCTCTTACAATGGGGATTGAGGGAGCTGGTCTTGTAGTTAAAGCATCCACAAGCATGGCCAGCCCAGAGTTAGCATTGTTAATGCCGGTTCTTCCCACCTACACATTGGCCAGGGGAGATCAGGGGTCCTTTTCCCAGGGCTGGGGTCTCAGAAATGAGTATGGCAGAGGTCACTTCTTCCCAGGCTGCCTCGGAGGCTCCTTCCCAAGGAGGCTGGCTTTGCTCCTGTAGCTGTCAGTGGGAAGCCCAGCCTAGGTCTATTACACACACTGTTCTGATTCCATTTCCTGATCTTGCTACAACAGGAAAGCTGTGTAGGTTTGGAGAGAGTAGGCGTGCTCTAGAAGACAACGGTGTCTTCAGCAAGGAGATCGGATGGAAAGCTCCCTCTGTTCCCTCTGTTCAGAGGTGTCAGTGTGGCCATCCTGTGGGAGAAGACAGGCTCTCTCCGCTTTGATCCCATTCACTCAAAGTCAGTATCTCTCAGTTGCCCAGACATCACATACTCATATCCAGAGCTGGGGGCTCCATACTAGGAGCAGCAGGTGCATGTCAAACCAGAATGACGCCACAGCCATGTGGTTTCTGTGGGCTATGGACATTGAGAGACCAGGAATTTCAGGTGATAAACACCTCCTGTGCCTTAAAGCCCACCATCAGGGCCACTGAAGGACCAACAACAGGCTATCCCCAGATGTCCTAGAAAGATGCTCAGGGCACTCAGCTGGGAAAGCCTACTCAACTGGAGGACCACGTCCTGGATCGTCAGGACTGTGCTTCAAGTGGTTGATGTCAGGAGGGGACCGCAGCAGTGCTGTGAGCTGCTGGGGAGAGATGCTAGGAGCAGGAGCTTCATGAGAAGGTGAACCAGAAGGGAGCGTGAAGGATGGGTGGGTTGAAAAAGGCCTGGGGGTAGGTGGCGGCATTCTGGGGATAGCCAGGTGAGGCCTGAACCCTAGTGACGAGGACCAGGGCTATCCATGGAGATCAGGGGTGTGCTGTGCATTACAGAGAACGGCGGAGCACGAGGACTTAGGGCCAAGCTGCTGGGCGTGAGTCCAGGTTCTGCAGCTCGCTACCTGTGCAACAGCAGGGGAGTCTCTTCACCTCTCTGGGCCTCAACTTCTTCATTCGAATGGGGATGGCGACGACACTACCTTATGGACCAGTGATGATGACAAAGGGAAAATACGTTGAAAGCACTGAGAGCAGTGCCTGGGCCCCGGTGAACGCCAATTCCGTGACGGCTGTGATGGTGATGATGCCAACACAGAGGATGAAGTGACAACAGTAACAATGGGGCCCGTGATGTTGATGATGATGGCACCATGACAATAACAGTGAGGAAAGCAAATGGTCCAGGACAGAGGCCATGTCCTTCCAGAATCGCCCTCCAGAACAAAAGTCAAGACTCCCAGAGAAGCCTAGAAGGCCCTGATGGTGCTGCTCACTTCCAGATGCAACATGAAAAAAACATTCTCGATAAATAAGACAGAACGACTTTATAAAAACAATATTCCTCCCAAGAGCAGCAGGAAATGTAGTTAAATAACCAAAATTCCATTTTAGTCTAGACACAAATAATGAGATTTCAAAGAATTATAGTTTGAAGTGCAATATACAACGACTATCTCTTAAATCTGATTTCCTTCCCTTGTAATTGATTCATGGGACCGACTTGCCCGGGTATAAGTAGTATTTACAGCTGATTAGGGACAAAAGCTAATGCCCCCACTATTTCAGAACCCCGTGCCGATAACAGAAATAACAGAGCGGTATCACAAACCTAGGGTCACAGCACACGGCAGCCCACTCTGCCCTGAGGACACATGTGCCCACTGTTAGTACACGGTGCCCAGGAGTCAATGCTGGTCACCACCAGCCCCAGCCATAGTAGCATTTGACCCTTCCTGCCGTGCAGCACGGGAGCTGAGCCCCGTGACCCTCCCAGACACAGGCAGGAGCGCGGGCATGCCGTCTGGCCGGGGCTGGGCCCGCTCATTAGGGCGTCCTTCTCCCAAACCCGGCCCCACGGGCTTGAGGATGCTCAACAGCAGCTGAAAGGTCAGAGCAGGGTGAGGGGCCTGCCGTTCCGGGGACACGAGAGACACTCCGGGTGCAGCCACCCCCCTGAGTCTGTGGCTCTGTCCACGGGAGTGTTTCTGCATTTGCCCGTGTGTGTGCACGCGGGGCCCAGCGTGCAGGGGTGCGTCCGGGCCCTTGCACGGGCCGTGCGCGAGCCGGCGTACCCCCCGACGTGACAAGGACGGGTTTTCCCTGGACCCGACCCGGCCGCCCCCCGAGTCCAGCGGCAGGAGGGACCCTCAGAGGACACAGCGGACCCCCGCCCCCCTCCGCAAAGTCCCGCCCGCGGCCTCCCCGTCCTCCGGGTCCTAACCGCACCGAAGGGGACCCGGGGTCTGGACGGCGCGGACAGGGCACAGGGCAGGTGCCCCGAGGCGAACGCGCCCCCACAGCCCCCGCACCTGGTGGACACGCGGACGCGGGCGCAGCAGGTCTGGGCGGGCGTGAAGCCGCGCATTTCCAAAACGCCGCGGGGGAGGCCGACCCTGGGCGGCGGGTGTAGACGTTCGGAAGCTCTGGGGCCCGGCGGGGGCACAGACTCGGGCTCAGCGCCTTGGACGGCCACTCAACCAGACCCCGAGCTGCCGCTCCGTCCCCGCTCCCCAGGGACAGCGCGGCCTCCAGGGCCCGGGCGCTTGCGGGTCCCCGGCGCCATCTTCCTCCCGGGTCCCTGCCTGCGCAGAGGCTCACGGGAGGCTTCTGATTGGTGGGCCCGGGTCACGTGGGGGGTGGGCTGGCTGCAAGGGAGGCTGGGAAGGCAGCGCGTGGGTTCCACCCTTGACCGTGACCCAGAGTCGGGGACGTGTCCACGTGGGAAGGGGCGCTGGAGACAGGCGGGCTGGGCGTCGTCCTCGCGGGCTTCTCCCAGAGCCCGAGCTCTGGCCAGGACCTGCGGCCACCCGCTGCCCCACCGCGGCACGCCAGGCCCCGCCCCACTGCGCTTCTGGAACGTTCTCTCCCACAGCTCCGTGCAGGGCTAGCTCCCAGCACCCCCAGAGAGGCTCTACCCGTCCTGAGCTGGCACCTCCGCCCGCCATCCCGGGGCACCACGCCAGGCCCTGCGCGCTGGCCGCACTGCACACGTGGTGCCCACCGTGCTCCCTCTGTCGGCACAACGTCGGACACAGGACGAGTCGTCACTCACCCAGACCTCGGACCCCGGCAGATCCCGCACGGATGCTCGGCACCTTGCACACGGGCGAGGGCTCCTCCCAGAGGGACCCGGGATAAACCCGCCCGGCCTGTGAACAGCTCTGCGGCGTGTGAGCCACTGAGCGTGCGGCTCGTTCAGCGCGTGGGCTGACCTGTGTCTGTCCCAGCTGCTCACACCTGTGCTTGACCCAGCCCGGAGGGTGCGATGCTGAACTCCGCGTCCGTGGCATCTTTAAAGGGCCTCACTGCGGCCAGCATGGACGCCGGAGGATGTCCCAGGAGCAGACTCCGTCTGTCTGTCTCAGGTTAGACCGTGAGCGTGCGGGCTGTGTTCTGGATGAATCCGGGAGAGGCCTGCAGGCGGTGTCCTGTCCTGCGTGTCCCCCGCTCCTGACTCCAGAGCAGGACCTCTCAGCTGCAGCCTCCAGGAAGGGGAGGGGCCGGTGGGGATGGCAGCTGGGCAGATTGGGGGCCGGCACCATGGCCTCTGAGGACGAGTGTCCTCTGCAGTCAGCTGGGGGAGCTGGTGATGCTTGTGCTGGTTTGTCCCCAGGAAGGCCCGGGCTGGGGTGGTCGGGGGGGCTCTGGCAGGACGCGTCCAGTGGGCATGGAGCCTGCTCCCTCTCTTGTGTGAGATGAGGGGACAGCCAGGAGAGAGGGTGGAGAGATGCCTGCATCCTGCGGTGCTGTGAACACCTGGGGCACATTGAAGCTCTTCACCCAGTTCAACCCTCACCCTGGGGAGTTCCAGCATGTTCTAATGATCACCCGGTTCCCTCCTGAGCTCTGTGCCAATGCAGCAGCATCTAATTTCCCATCCACCTGAGCTGCAGTCACTCCAGCAGCTGTAATAAGTGGGCCCGGTGGAGGGTGGTGACAGGGGCGGGCAAGGAGCCGTAGGAAGCCCAAAGGTGGGGAGCACATTGCTATAAATACTAGTGCTTTCCACAGACCTTGTTTAGAGGGACAGAATTACAGGGATTTTCTGAGGTCTTCACCCAGAAAGTAATAATCTGATTTACAAAATAAACCTAAGGTGGTTATCTGCATGCCACCTGCAGTGCGTGGGTTTATAGAATATCTCCTCTATGCGGGGCACCTGGGTGGCTCAGTCAGTTGCACATCGGACTTTGGTTTCAGCTCAGGTCATGATCTCATGGGTCTTGAGATCAAGCTCCACGCTCAGCAGGAAGTCTGCTTGAAGATTCTCTCCCTCTGCCCCTCCCCCCACTTGTTCACATGCACTCTCTCTCTTAAAAAAATAAATCTTAGAAAAAAAATCTCCTCTATGCATATCTATTTAAGTTGTGGGGTTTGGAAACCATGGTGTCATTGTATACACACGGGAGGCAGGCATCAGACTGCTGGGGTGCTGAGTCCAGACCTCAAAACTGCTTTACTTGGACTCAGCAGGGTCTGAACTTTTTTTTAATTCACATGCTTTCAGGTGGTCATGTGTTGCCCCCCCACAGCCTGTTCTCCTACACCTAGCCACTTCACAGGTGTATGTGTCCTGTCTGGTCTGGGTGGACATGTGAGTTTGCAACCACAATTAAGAGTCCTTGAGTAGGGGCACCTGGGTGGCTCAGTTGGTTAAGCGACTGCCTTCGGCTCAGGTCATGATCCTGGAGTCCCGGGATCGAGTCCCACATCAGGCTCCCTGCTCAGCAGGGAGTCTGCTTCTCCCTCTGACCCTCTTCCCTCTCGTGCTCTCTGTCTCTCATTCTCTCTCTCGCAAATAAATAAATAAAATCTTTAAAAAAAAAAGAGTCCTTGAGTAAAGCAACCTTTCAGATAGGGGAAGTAGAGAGCCCTCATCTTCATAATTATATGCCCCATCCTGGTTATCATAAACTGCTAAAAAACTGTTGTAGTCCCTTCCTTGTCAGGAGCACATCTATTGCAAAAGGGGAGATTCACATTTTTTTGACTTGAACAGCTTTTCCCCTTGTTCTATTTTTTATTCAAGTATAATTAACATGCAGTGTTACGAGTTTCAGGTGTACAATGATTCAACAGTTCTATACATTATTCAGTGTGCATCACGATAAGTATACTTTTATTTTTTGTAGAGAGATCATGCGGAGGAGAGGGGCAGAGGGAGAGAGAATCTCCATCAGACTCCCTACTGAGCACGGAGCCCAACCTGGGGCTCGATCTCACAACCCTGAGATCATGACCTGAGCTGAAATCAAGAGTCAAGACACTTAACCAACTGAGCCACCGAGGCTCCCCCAGTAAGTCTACTCTTAATCCCCATCACCTAGTTCCCCATTTCAATAAAAGATATTCCTACTGCAGGACAGGGCAGACAGTTTGTCTACCAGCATACCTCTCCCCTCCTTCTTGCCATGAGATGCCCCTCCCTTGGTGGCCCCTCCTTCAGGGCCTCCGCTCTCTAGCTGCTCCTTGAAGTCCCATGTCTCCCTCTTCCACCCTCCAGGGGACTAATGAAGCCATGCACACCTGGAAAACCAGAAGTGGGGGTGTATATTTTACCTCCACTTCCTCTTCAAAGAAACTTGCCCCCTCAAAGCACAAAACATGTTATCTTCATGTACAATGAGAACCGTGAAAATTAAATCTATTTAGAGAAAACCAGAAACAAGTAGCAAATCTCTAGTGTCTGGTAGATGCCTCGTGGAAAATCCAAGACTCCAGGTGTCAATTATGCAGCCAAACCCTCCATCAGGAAACGGCCTCATCTACTCACCAGGACTCCTCAGTGTGGACAAGAGTAAAGTTAAACAAACCAATAGGTCTTTGCCATTGTTGTCCAAGGGGACTCTCCTTCCCTTCCTACCCTCCCCCAGGGTGCCACGAAGGATGAGGATAAAGACATAGCCACCTACCCCCTTCTACCCCATCCTATCCCCCCCACCCTCACCTGCTCCGTCCCACCCCCACCGGCCCCATCTCATCCCCATCCTCACCTGCCCCCTCCCATTCCCAACTACCCCATCCCATCCCCCCACCCTCACCTGCCCCCTCCCATCCCCACCTACCCCATCCTATCCCATAGTAGTAGCGGTGCTTGCTGTTCTCTGAGCCGAAGACCTTGATCACCATGCTGTAGAGATGCAACCCTTCCACCAGCATCCACGCAAAGGCGCTCAGGAAGAAGTAGTGCAGGAGCATGGCCATCACGCGGCAGGGGACCTAGGATCAAAGACACAGAGGGGACATCTCTCTGGGTGTGAGCAGTGGGCGGTTCCCGGTATCTCTGGTCACATGCCCTCATCCCCCCCACCCCCCAACTGAGGGGAGGGGCGGGGCCCTGGCTCCCTTTCTAGTCCCGGCGGTTCCGGTACAGTGATTGGTTCAGGAGAGCGCAGGGAATCACGCCCGGCCAATCAGCATAAAGGCTCAGGTCCTCTGAAGCAGGATTGGCTCGGGCTGGGCACGTGAGCAGACCAGCCCAATGGGGTGGGCTCTGGGGAATGGGCGGAGCCGTCAGGGAGCGAGCCTGGGAACCTGGCGCTTTGCAGACACGTGGGCCCCGCAGCTGCGAGCAGGTCCCTAAGCCGGACCTGCGCGCCCCGTCTGGCGGCCCGGTACCCATGTCCACATGGGGTCGGGAAGGGGGCGGAATGATGGGAGGGAGGAAAAATAATAATACGTTTAAATACCACCTTCAAAACTTAAAATAATAGAAAGGAGGGAAAAATAAAAGAATTAAAGACAGAAACCCAGGGACTGCGCGATTTTTGTCGGGCACCCCACGCTCTGCTGTCCCAGACTCCCCGAGATATCAGCTCATTCTCAGGACAGCATCGTGTCCCCGGCACCTCGTTTCCCAGGCGTGGCTGGAGGTCCCTAATCTGCCCCACGTGCGCATCGGAGGCAGGTGTCACATGCGCAGCGCTCCTCGCTGCGGCCCCTTCCCGGGGGTGTCCCCGCCCACCAGCCGCTCTGGGACTGGACCCCAAGGTCACTCTCCGTCCTCCGCGGGGCTCATCCCACAGGCACCTTCCTCGAGCAGGACTGCTCGGAGCCCTGCCCCGGGCTTCAGACACGCGGGGCCCCGAGGTCCCCGCCAGGGTGATGGGAGCCCGGAGCCTCCGCAGACCTGCTTCCCCTCCCACGGCCTTCCCGCGGTGGGGCCTCATCCCTCCCGGGGCCAGGGGCGGCGGGGGGGGGGGGCGAGGAAACCTGTGCAGGCAGCAGCCGCATCACCCGAATGCCTGATGGAAATTCGGAATTCCAGGCCCCGCCCAGAGCTACAAACCCAAATCTGTGTTGTAAGAAAACCCGGAGGGCTGACGCATCCAGAGCATGAGGCTGGCGCGTGGCTGGTCCCTCCACGGCCCATGCGGGGCTTTTAGATGCCCCTCCGCGCCCCTAAACGTGCGAGGGGGATCCTGCAGCCCAGGAGGGTGGACCTCTCCTTCGGCAGCAGCCCCAGGACAGGCAGGTGGGGGCTGAGGACCCTGCTGGGTCCGTGTCACAGGTGTGTGCCCCTACAGATGGCGCCACGGGCAGGCAGAGATGAACAGAACTGGGGCTTCCTGGGCCAGCTCCCCAGGAGGCCCGTCCCGGTGGGAGATGCTCACCTCTGCCTCCGGGAAATCAGGATGCCTCAGCACCACTCCCATTAGGCAGGAGCTCAGGACAGCCTGATTATACCAGAATCCAGGCCCTTCTGACCCCCTCTTGTTGGGCACAGCTGGTCTTCCCTGCTAATTGTGTTCTGAGAAATTCTCAGGAAAGAATGAGGCCATCCCACTGAGGTTCCCATATACGTAATCCCACTGGTGAGGACACGAGGGCGGGTGTGTGGCTGCAGAAATGATCCTTCATTTGTCTTTCAAGTTAACTCCTGAGCCCCTTACTGAAGGTGATTTCAGGCAGCATCACATTGCTCTGTCTTTTCCAGCTCAATGAATCTACATCAACCAGCAGTTCAGCCTTTCTAGAATCTTCCCTGACTTTCCCATTTAAGGATTTTCATAACTGGCTCCTACCCTGCCTCTCTGTTTTTTGTTTTCCTCCCCCTCCTCTGGATTTCCTTTGGGAGAAATGGCCATTCTCCCTGGACACAGCCCAGAGGTACTTTTCTTCATGTTCTCACCCCAAGCCAGGAGGTGGGCAGGTGGCTCAGGCTGTCACTCAGTCACATTACTGTCCATGAAATGTTCATTTTTAGCATGGATAACTTCAAGCCATTTTCAAATCAACCTTTCCTGGCAATGAATAAATGTGATTTGCTCCCACAAAGACACCCACAGACTGTCTAAATCTGGTGTCTTCGACACTGAGTGGTGACAGATTTGGCGGAAAAGATATATTTAATCATAAATACCTCTGTGGCTTCGTTTTTTTAAACTGATGGACTGAGCTGCCTCCCTTCTTCCCTCTCCCATACACTCACAAACTGAACTACCTGCTGAACATTGGACCCCTCCGCGCATGCCCACCACCCAGCAGAGCATCCCATGCCGCAGAGGAAAACAGCTTGATCCAGAGGAGGAACCTCTGCTCACAGGCCATCCGGGGTCATGGTCACTGTCACACAAGGACATGATGCTACCTGCGTGTTTGGGAGGTAAATGACGTCAGACATGAGGGACCCAGAACATTCTGCAGTCACCAGCACTCCAGATGGGTAGCAGGAATGTTCCAGAATAACAGCTGCAGAACCTGAGCTGAAACTCAGTCTCCAGACACCGTGTTGGTGCTGAGCCATCACCCGCACCCAGACCCTGGGCTGGCACTTCTTAGATGCTTCCCTCTCACAAGGGACATGATAGAGGAGCCTCAGACCTTTTTCTAGAGTGAGGCCCCGGGGACTGGGCTCAGTCAGGTCACTACCCGAGCGGCCCCCTGTGTGGACCTGCCTGAGCCTTCCCAGGCCTGGTTCCACCCCTCCCCCCATAGCCTGGGAGGCCACACCAGTCACAGCAACTCAAAAACATCTTTCTGATGGAAGGTTCTGGTTGGAGCCTGGGCAGCAGCTCCCCACAAGCCTGGAGAAGACATCACGCAGAGGGACTCCTCATGGGGACACGGAGGCAGAACATGTGTGGGGGGAGAGCTGAGCCCTGGAGAAGCGGAGGAGAAGACCGCCACCCCACTAGGGGCCCATTCTATCCTGTGTCCTGACCTGACAGGCCAGTGAGGAGGCAGCCATGGACCTCAGGAGGAGCCCTGGGCACCCCAGGAATGCTCAGCACCAGTGGGAGGCAAATACTGTTCCATGTGATCCCGTGCATGCCTCTCTCCACACAGCCCACAAGGGCCCCAGGACCCCATGTTCACTGGGTTACCCTTTTCCAAGGAAATCCACGAGCAGACCTCCCCTGCGGCGCTGGGCAGGGTGGCACCCTGGGTCGTGCTTGAAGCGCCTTTGCTCATGAATTCCCCCAGCTGCACTCTGGGGGTCTCCCCGTGGCCACCTCCATGCTTAGACAGGGAGCCAGCTGAAAACTATTAGCCTCTGAAACCGTGGTGGGGTGTGTGTGTGTGCGTGTGCGTGTGTGCGTGTGCGTGTGTGAGAGTCAGAGACCATCATCCGGCCTCTTCCCTCTCCATGAAGCCCCCCAGACTGGGTGGACAGCAGGGACATTAGGAGGGAGACTGGGAGGCATTCTTCCAGCACAACCAGGGAGGAATGAAGATGCAGCTCCATCACTCGCTGCCCTCTCCTTCCTTCCCTGGTGGAGTGCCCATGGAGGACAGCCTCCAGGACGAGTCCCTGTTTCCAACACAAATGGGCCCTTGAAGGGAGCACACCCTGGACACTCATCTCAGCCCTCGAGTCCTGCATACACTGGGCAGACCATCCCCACTCAGGGGCTCGGATGTCAAGTGGTGGGACAAGAAAACCCCATGTCTGACCCACTAAATGAGCATCATAGCTCTAAAACAGGAAACCCAGAGACTCCCCAAGATTGAACAGTCACATGTGTGCCGTATGTGAGTGGTGGACAGGTGGGCAGCGTGGGGAAACTGAGGACACGCCCGCGTGCTGCGCTCACCGTTCACCCCAGGCTGCGTCGGGACCACAGGCGCCCTCCTTCAAGGTGTCAGTCAGGTCATCCGAGGACACCCCCAAGGCCCTGATGCAAGCCCTCCACCCGCCTCCCCTGTCTAAATGCTGCCGGAACCCCCTCCTGCCCGGGCCCTTCCAGGCTCATGAGGCCCCTTTGAGCTGGACGTGGCTGGACTCTGGTCTGTCCTTTCGAGGGACACGTCCTGACCACACGATGTAGACGTGTGATGCCGGCATGAGCTCGTTTTTATCTTCAGGTGACAGCCCAACCCCCGCCCCCACCTGCCTCTTCCGTGCACCTGCAGCTGAGCGCGGCCGGAGGTCAGCCCGCGCCACGGCCACCCCGGGACCAGGGTCAGAGATGCCCGCGGGAACGTGGGGCTCGCACAACTCTGAAAACGAGCTTCCCCGACCTTCCACTGTCCGTGTGGGATTCTGGGACCCTCCAGAGGGAGCTGCATTCCCCAATGCGTCCATCCCACATCCTCTGTCCTGAGGACTTGGGACCCTCCGCTGGAGCTCCCGGTCCGCACGTGAGCCGGCGCCGTGGGGGAGGACACTGCTGGGACGTCACACGGGGGCTGCCATCAGAACAGCCCGCCTCTACCTGCAACCGAGAGCGTTTTCAAGTCCTCCCCCGCGTGGCACCGAGTCCTGAAGTTCTCGGCGGGAAAGGCGCCAACAGGGCCGGAGGGGACCCCGCGTGCAGCGCGGAGCAAACCCCAGGAGGCGGAGGGAGGCGGGGCGTGGAGGTGAGGGCGGCTGCGAGCTCACTCTTGTCTTGGGGCATGACCGCCCCGGGGACATCCGCATCCCTGGAGGTGCTGTAAACCTTTCATGGCGACCTCTGCTGCTGCTCCCCGTCCCCAAAATAAACCCCTGGACCATCCTGAAGGTACGGGACCTGTCATTTCACGCACAGGTAGCCGCTCCACCTCCTGCTCCCGGTGGTGCTGGGGTCACTGTGATGGGGCCAGGGGACACCGTGAGGGGACCTGCCAGCTGGAGAGAAGCCCTTGGTGTTCTCCACAGGGACAGACGGGGAGACCTTACCCACCCCCACCCGGCCCCGCCCCCTCTTAGGTGGCCCGCCCCCTCGTTTGGCCCCGCCTCCCTTCCTGGTGACCCCTGCCCCACCTCAAGTCACAGGACCCGTCCACCCCAGTTTCTGCTCCTCCCGATGGTGCTGCCCAGCGACCTGCGTGTCCCTGCCCTGTCCACAGTCCCCGGCTCAGGCCCACCCCACTGTGACCCCAGAGCTCTTCTCCACCCCTCCTGTAGCGGAGCCTAAATCCCCAGGAAGTCCCCGTCCCAACTCACCAACACCCATGTGGATTTCCAGGTGAATTTTAGAATCAGCTTATCTATTTCTGCAAAAAGGCAGCTGGTAGTTTGATAGGCATTGCATTGAATTCGTAGATTGCTTTGGGGATTGTTGCCATCTTAACAATAGTAGGTTCCAGAACAAGGCAGCCTTCTCTCTCTGGATACTAATAGCAGAAGGAATGTTCCAGCAGCAGTGATACGGCCCTCTTACAATAAAGAATGGGCCTTTTGGGAGGCCCAGGGATTCATTTCCAGGAGAGAGTCCTTTGTGCAGATGGCTAGGCATCTGGCTCTGAAGAATCTATAAATTAAGGGAAACTTTGGGATTTAAAATAAACACAGACCTGATCCACCCTCCTCATATTCCCCAATCGCTCCTGCACTTTTCTCCATACAGACAATCAGTCAGGTCGACAGGGTACTTACAGGTGCAGAATCCTTGACCAGAAACTAATGACCAGGAGGGAATGGAGTGCAGAGAGGTGATGGGGGTGGGTTTCCACACTAATGGGATGGCTTGAATAGGGATAGTATCCAATGGGGCAGAGGCTCATCAGAATGGAGCAAGGCCACTCAGGTCATCTCTCAAGAACTCAACACAGACAGGACAGTATGTCCAGCTGAGCTGTCCTTGTACCACAATCCTGTTGGTCCCTCCACCCCAAGAAGGTGGGTCAGGAGACACAGGTACCTGGAGGGTACCTTGAGGAGTCAAGACCGACCCCACTTCTGCCTGCAGGACTGGACACCCTCTCTGAGCCAGGGCTGCCTCCTGGGACAGGCGCCCATGGGTAGGAGCCTCAGAGACCACAGGCAGCCTCAGGGCTTCGAAGTCAGCATCTGTCCTCCTCTGACTGGGGTTTACTCCAGGACTAGCTGATACTTACAGCCCCAGAAAGTGATGTAGCTGTGTCTGAAAGACCTGACCGTGTAAGTTGGGGGGGGGGCGGTAATATTTAATGGTCAATGGATGCTTATTGTAAAAGATAATTAGTTCTCACTGTTCATTATGTGTCTCATCCTTGAGATTTGGGGAAGATCATCATTTTAGTTACATATAGAATGGGTTTCCTGAAGACCTTAAGGCTCAGTTTTGAAGGTTAGCGTCTGGGGACAACTTCACAGCGTTGCTTGCTGGGCCCTGGATGTACTGGGCTCCTTGTCTGGCTCTGGGTAAAGAACAGAACGGGGAGGGACCCTGGGGAGCGTCCCTCGCGCCCTGAGCGGCTCCCACGCTGCTGAGGGGCTCAGGCCCCGATGCATGCCCCGGGACAGTGCGGCAAGCGGGCAGAGCCCAGCCGGACGGGCGCTGACACAGAGCTGTGTGGCCCTGGAGGTGTCCTCACTGCCGTCTTTTTTGTAAAGCAGGTGAACTGCCCCTTCTGGAGGGGGCGTATTCAGCCATTGGTCGGGAGCAAGCGCCTCTAGCCGGTCTCAGACCACGTGGGTGGGGACCTCCCCCATCCGAGGGCGGATCACATGACCAGGCCCCAGCCAATCAGCGCCCTGCCCCCCGCAGGTGATTGGCTCAGACACAGGGGTGTGATTCCCTCAGGGCCAATCAGCTGCGGAGACACTTCGCCACAGGGTCCCTGATTCTTCTGCTCCCTCTGCCTCTCCAGCCTCATCCCTGCTCCCCATCCTTTCCTCCTGCTCCCGCGACCCTCATCTTGGTGAGGCCGCCACCGCCCCCACAGCATCGGAGCCCCCAGCCCCTCCCCACACGCACTTCAGCACAGTGACCGTCCAGTTCAGGGAGCACAGCCCCCAGCCCGATGACCCGCGCGGCCATGCCCTCCCCTCCTACCGAGCTCTGTTGTGCGGAAGACAAGAAATGCGCTGCCCAGGCCTTGCCACAAGCCGGGATCGCAGATGGGTGCTGTTGGCGGTGCGGAGTGTGTGGAACGTGTTGTGGGGCCCTGGAGACTGAGCCGCCTCTGGGGAGAGAGGAGGGGACCTGGGAACAGTCCCTCCATAGCTCACAACCCATTCGTCAGAGCGGGTCACGTGGCACAGCCACCTGCTGGAGCCCGAAGCACGTGGTCCTGGCGTGAGGACTGGCACCTCGGGCCCAGTGGTTTGCTATGGTCAGTGTCCAGCCACCCCCGGCCTCCTGGACCCTCCTGTGGAGGGGCGAGGCTGGAACAGGACACCAGCCGCATCCCCCAGAGGGTCAGGACCAGGCCCTTCCTGCCCGACTGCCTCCCACTGCTGCAGCCTGGTTCCTGGTCCTGCACCCCCTACCCATCATGGCTCTCGGGTTCCCTTTGAATTTCCATCCCAGCAGTTAGAAGCCGGGGCCATGACCTTCTGCTTTCTCCTAAGTGGCAGATGAAATTCCCTGATGACCCTGCAAGTGTACATTGCAACCTATCTGCGCTGGCAGAGGGAATTCCAGGCTGTGCTCACGTGGGCTGGGCCTCCATCAGCTCTCCCAGCTCCAGTCAGGCTCTGAACACCTGGGAGATTATGGGAGGGCAGGGAGGGGTAGGCTCTGCTGGGGCCCAGGAGTAGGAGGCAGGAAAGGAGCGGGAAGAGCCCTGGAAGACCTCGCAGATTCTCTGAGATGGTTGGGGGGAGCCCTGGGAGGCCACCTGAGGGGGGAGTGATCCCCTACTCTCCTCAGGAGATGTGAGTTCATGCCCCAGCATCCACAGCACTCTCATTCTGCAAGTAAGGAAACTGAGGCACGGAAGTTAAATATCCCTCCTGTGGGCCCCCAGCAAATGGGCAGAGTCAGGATTTGAGCCGGGGACAGCCGCTTCAGGGGTTCCTACCCTCCCACTCCCCATGTGCGCAGCTCACAGACTAAATGGGGGGCCACTCAGAATGGAATGCAGAGGAGGGGGTGGTAGGGAGATTCTCCGCAGGAGGGGGTGGGGGGAGGAGCGACAGAGCTGCCACCTTGCAGGTTGTCTGTCCTCATCTGGGTGGCTGCACAACTCCCTTCCTTGTGTGTAAGGAAGCCTCGCTCTTCAGACATTCCCTGTGAGGGTGCGGGAGGGTCACATGGAGACGCTGAAGGGCGGTGATGTGTTTGGTGCACAGGACGCGCAGAGAGATGGACAGGGCCTAGATCTGCGCTCTGCAACACCGCGTAAAATGAAATTACGTACACGGAACGCTCCTCAGTAGCACCTGTGCCCATGGCTGCATTTTGGACAGCACATTGTGCAGAGTAGGTGGAGGCTCTGGGGAGTCTGAGCAGGGAGGGCTCGGGGTGACAGATGCCGGGAAGGGACCCCAGGCTGCTCCGGGGCGGGGGGGTCGCTGCTGCAGGCGTCTGTGTAGAAGCAGGAGCCCGTGGACCTCCGGCAGGATCCCAGGTAGGGCATGAGAGAACTCCACGGTAAGATTATAATTATCTTAATTGGGTGAGTGATCAAATTTAATTTCTTATTTTAATGATGTATTAACTTCTGAATCATCTAGGACAGTAAGTAGACCTCCCTGACGGAGACTTCCCTAATGACCGGTAGCCGCCTGTGACCGAGGGGCCAGCAGCAAGGATGGGAGGGACATCATGAGAGGCATCATTTAATCTCATCTCCGTGTAAATAATTCAGGGCCGGGGCGGGGTTTGCCCAATGGGGTGCCCATCTGCTGTCTCTGCGGGAGACAGAGATGAAGCAGAAAAGCAGGGGCCAGGAGGAGACGAGCAGGAACCATAAGGTCCTACCGTCCGAGCTGTGTCTGTGCAGGCCGAGCCACGCCCCTCTGACCATCCTGGCAGGACTGGGTGATCTTTGTAAATGGTTGGGCCCGCATAGATCTGGGAGTGCATTCACCCCACCTCCCCCTTGCCGAGCTGGGTGGATGCATTTAAGGCATTTCACTGTTTGTGCTATTATACAAATCTTGGCAGACTCATTAGCTATGGGGGATTCTAGGTGGTTTTGTTTTCAAAAGGAGTCAAACAAAATAAGTATATATTATGCTTGGCCCATGGCTAACTTTCTAATTAAAATAGACTGCAGTGGTATCATCAAACAAAAGCAAATAAATAGATCAATAGATATGCATGTGCACATGTGTTCAGAGAGGAAAAGTGGGAGCTGAGATGAGACCCAGCAGAGTGATTGCCAGCCAGGAGATGAGCACGGGGCTGAGGGTACAGGTCCCGCAGCTGTGAAGATGCAGGAAGTGGAGCTAGGCTAATATTCCTGCCATGGTCCCCAGAAGGGCAGTGAACAGGGAAAGACGTCTTGAGTCTTGTAAGGAGGCAGGTGTGTGTTTGTCTCAGGAATTCTCTGCCCTACGTTGGGAGGTAATGTTTCCTCCTCCTCTGTCCTTTTCAGGTCACAATGGCTCCATGCACATTTAGGTCCATGTGCTGGGCCCTGTAGCCTGCCTAGGAGGTGACCAGCAAGGGAGGGGGCAGCGACCCTGCAGAAACCTGCCCACATGACCTCAGGCAAGGTGTGCCCTGGGTAATCGGGGACGAGCCACACAGAGTGTATGGTACATGAGGTTCGGCCGCTCCTTCCTCCCCCAGAAGCCTCTCTATCCTCCCAGCTCTCTCAAAAGTTCCTGTCAGGGGCGCCTGGGTGGCTCAGTCATTAAGCGTCTGCCTTCGGCTCAGGTCATGGTCCCAGGGTCCTGGGATCGAGCCCCGCATCGGGCTCCCTGCTCAGCAGGAAGCCTGCTTCTCCCTCTCCCATTCCCCCTGCTTGTGTTCCCTCTCTCGCTATGTCCATCTGTCAAATGAATAAATAAAATCTTTAAAAAAAAAAAAGTTCCTGTCAGTCACCTGCAGACTTCATTCCTGTGTTCCTGTCATGTCCCCAGATGAAATCTTCCTCAGCAGCTCCCTCCAAGATGGAGTAGCTTCCTGGGCCATGCTGGGCATTTGGTCTTGTCCAGGGTGCTGAAAGCCGCTGGGAGGCCAGGGTGACCCATGGGGAACACATGTTGGGGACACAGTGGCAGAACCAGATGTCATTTTAGGGATTCCTCCATGCCCTAAATCCAACAGGAAAGAGCTTGAAAGTACGTGATGGAGGGGCGCCTGGGTGGCTCAGGTCATGGTCCTGGGGTCCTGGAATGGAGTCCGTGTCGGGCTCCCTGTTCCATGGGGAGCCTGCTTCTCCCTCTGCCTGCCGCTCTCCCTGCTTGTGCGTGCTCGCCCTCCCTCCCTCTCCCTCTCTCTGACAAATAAATAAATAAATAAAATCTTTTTTTAAATCTTAAAAAAAAGTATGTGATATAGAGATTTTCTGACTAAAAAGATGCTTCTGAGCTGAAGCCTGGGGACATAATGCCTTTATCCTGAATGTCCTCAGAGACAGTACATATTCGGAGACACAGAGCGTTTCCAGATTCGCTCACGGGTCTGCAGATTGTAAGATCGATGGCGGGGGAAATAACTTTAATGCGATTATCAATTGCATTATGATCCTCATCATTACACTGTGCTAGGCATCAGGGGCTGGTAAAGACAGGTAAGGTGAGGTGTTTGAATCTGGAGGGTTATAGATAATAAGGAGTCAACCTTCAATATAGGATATGAAAGATGAGGTAACATGTATTTCAATGCTGTCACCATCTAGCTGGTAAATTTAAGAAGTAACTGGTCTTGTCAGGAACTGGCTTTCTGAGGCTCACTTGTCTAGGCAGAATTTGGGGTTGACAAGTGTTAGCAGGACACCTTCATGTTAGGCATGGTTTCCTATGACTATCCCACTTCTCCACGAAGTTGACTCTAAGACTTACTCCTGTTCCTGGGGCTTTGGAGGAGGGTCATCCGTGAGCAGTATAAACCTCAAGGAAATGAGGAAATTGTGTTAGTAGTCAGTAGCAACCATGTTTCTCTGTGTGTGTCTCTGTCTCTGACTGTCTGTTTGTCTCTCTGTCTCTGTCCCTCTCTCAGTCTGTCTCTGTCACACGCATGCAATCTTCTCTTTCTTTCTGTGTGTAAATTTTGATATCCTCTACCTCACATTGGCTCTTCCCCATGGACCCCAGCCACTGACTTCTGTAGAGACTCATTCTTCCAACATAATGCCTGGATGTCTAATAGGTAACATCCTTTCCCCTGATTGGAGTTCAGAGCTCTCCATGTGACCCAGTGGGTGTCAGCAGCCCCGCTCTAGGCAATTACCATGGTGAGGAAAAGGAGTCTATCGAGAAGGTTGAAATACCATGGGTAGGAGAAGCATCCTCCAGAATGAAGTGATGTGGAGTCTTACTGTTCCAGGGACGCTAGACGATAAACAGGAGCTGCGTGAGTGAGGCATTACTGAGCGCCTGCACGGGCCCCTGTCCCAGCACTTCTGTGTGAGACGCTGCTTTGTTCTTAAAACACCATTGCAAAGTGCCTCAGTTTTACAAGTGATTCATATTCAGAGAGAAAAAGTTAATTTTCCATGCTGATTCACCTGCTAGGCGGTGGGACTAAGATTCCCATCCAGCTCTTATTTTTAGTGCTGTCTGCCCGCCGAGCCGCCAGTGACAAGCACGGTTATTAAACTTCTGCTTTTAATGGTCTTCCTGGGACACTTGCAAGTTGTTCGTCTCCATGATGGCATTTCCTAATTGCACTCAAAGGTCTCCCTTAACATTTTTCATCTGCTTTTGCATGTGCATTGATGGCTTGCTTGAAATCCCTTTCCACGTTTTCACGGACTGCAGAGGAGTGAACAGTGTCAACCGCCTTTAACGAACAGTGTATGTTTCTGTCACCAGGAGATGCACAGCGTGGGACTCCTGACCTTTGGGAGGAAAGATGAGCGCGCGCACACACACACGCGCGCACTTACACACCAACACATGCACACACCCACGTGTGCACACACACAAACACACGTGTGTGCACACACGCACACTCAGACATGCACGCCTGCACACACACATACTTACACACGTGTACGGACACATGCACAACCACCCACACATGCACACCCATGCACACATGTGTGCTCACACGCATACTCACACAATACACACACATACATTCACACCACACACTCGTGCATGCCTGCCCATACACACGTGTGCACACACATGCACTCTCACACATACACCATCAACTTTGAGGAGGCACCTCAGTACCTGGTTCCCCTTCCTTCTGAACATACATCTTCCGTCCCCGTGTCCCGTGCCGCCTGGGCTCGGGCACTATTTCTTCCCAGAGGAAAGGAGCCGGTGCACTCCTACACACGGAGCTGGACATGCCGCCTGCTTCATTAAGGAGCCCGAACAAGTCAGTGCTCAGCTCAAGGAAATGGCGCTCTAACAGCCGAAGTCTACTAGATATATGAAAACAAGGTAATATTGGTCAGGAACCAGGTCTTCCTCTGCCCAGTACCACCTACACTGGGGATGCTGGTGTGCCCTATCTAGGGTTGGTCCTGCGTCCCTGATGATCTTAAAAGCAGCATGACATCCATGTGCATAATGTGAGTGAAGAGGAAGTCCAAGTCCTGCTAGCCCCCAGCTTTCCAGGACCGGGGGAGGCCACTGCTGAGTTGAGGGCTGGGGCACCATCCATCCGTCCATCCGTCCGTCCATCCATCCATCCATTCTTCCATCATATTAATCAAGCCCCCACTATGTGCAAGGAAATGCTCCGTCCTGGTGTGCAAACGAGGAACAGAAGTGGAGGTGTGATGGTCGGAAGAGGCCAGCCTGCTACAGGAACAACGGATGTTTGATTTATTCATCGCTCCTGTGACACGTCTACCGGCCAACGCACAGGGGGCGGCCACCATGTCGAATGCTGCCAGCCGCCATGCCAGAAGGAAGGAGAGTCCTGGGAGTCCCGCACCGGCACTTAAATGCTTTGATTAGATATGACATGTGTCTTTCCATTCGAAACTCAGTGACCGCACCAGTGACTGTCCCCACCCGGCCCCAGGAGACCTGCAGGTGCGGTCCTTCCGTGTTCACAGGGGGTGAGCCCCTGGCACAGCTGACAAACGTCACCACTACGCCATCGGGGGGAGTGGGCTCCTTCATCCTGCTGTCTCCCCTGTGCTTTCCGAGGCTTGCACCTCCCTGAGACCTGGAGCTTGGAGTTCCTTTTTTTGCCCATAGTTTGGTCCTAGGGCTCTCTCCATGGAGAATGGGACCTGCATTGCTACTTCCTTGTATGCACAGTCCTGTAAGGACCAGACGCGAGTCCTTATTGATGATCTATACCTACGGGCCGCTCGGTGTGATGAAGGCTTCGGCAACGCCCGCCCCACGGTCGTGCACTGTGCAACTTGCCGAGATGCCGTGAGTGACGTTCTTCCCCAGGGACGCAGGCGGCACCAGGTGAGTAGGATGAATGTACGGAAACGTCTTCCAATAACTGCGGACTTGCCTGAGGCAGGGAGCTCATCTGCAGGGAGAGACTTGAATGTGTAAACCTGAAGATTTTACAGGAATTACCTTAATTCAAGTCCTAATGCTTGGTTTCTTATTTCTCTGGAGCGCTAGGTTGAAATGCGTCCCTCATGATTTCACAAGAGAGGAGGAAGGCTTGTGATTGAATATCATGGGACCACCCTTCTGTCCTAATTCTCTCCACTGTTTTGGTGGAGGTCTTTGGTCCTCAGGTTCAGCGTGGGGTCTCCTCCTGGGGGGGACGGCAAAGGAGCTGCTAAGCCCATTACCTCTAGAAGATGTACTTTTCCTCTTGGCCACACAGTGGCCTCAGTCAATCTTGTACAGGATTAGGTATGTGAAAAGCACGAGCCACCTGAGTGAATTCTGTTTAGGGTTAATTATTTAATTTTATTCATAATGCCTAGTTACTTTCCATAAATGCCATCCGTGGTTCACACTCCTCACTTCCTTCCACACTGTGCTGGCAAGAACCATGGTCCTGACAGGTGTATGCCCCATCTCCAAATCTCACTGGCCGTGAGTCTTGGCCAAACCGTCTCACACCTCTTGAGACTCAGGGACCTCCTCTGTTCAGTGACATCATAACACTTGGCTTTCGGAGCTGAAACGAGGGTTAGAGAGGGTGTCAGCTGATCAGTGTTGGGCGGATTTCCATTTGTCTTCCCCGTGGCTCTGGCCTGAGAGTTATGGGGGCTGTAGAGGCTCAAAGGTAATCCAGGGCTTCTCTTCACTTAGTTTCCCCCAGAGATAAGCTGTTCTTTACCTTCTTTACTTTCCCAGAGTTAGGAACGTAGGTGGGATGCTTGGGCAGCAGCTCTGGTTGACTTTATTCCAACATCCTTTTAATCTGTTTAGGAATTGGATATATCATTTTTAAAACCTTTAGAGACACTGACCAAGAATACTAACCAGGGTCTTATAAACATGCAACATTCAGACAACTTGTAGAAACTCATTTTTTGTCATATTCATGAGAAGGATCAGAAGTGTCCCACTGGGGGCACCTGGGTGACTCAGTTGGTTAAGCGTCCAACTCTTGGTTTCGGCTCAGGTCATGATCTCAGGGTCATAAGATTGAGCCCTGCATCGGGCTCCAAGTTCAGCACAGAGTCTGCTCAAGATTCTCTTCCTTTCCTCCCTTCCTCCCCCTCTGCCCCTCTCTCCTCGCGCTCTCTCTGTCTCTAATAAACAGATAGATAGATAAATAAAATACTTTTTTAAAAAAAGAAGAAGCTGGGTCCCACTGAATTCAAGAACCTAGTAAAGATGCCTGATATCACTGTCATGAACAATATCGGATGGAGATTGTGGATAACACGAGACATGAAAAAAATGTGTAAATATTGAAAAAAAGAGATATGATCATCCATATTTACAGAATGTATGATTATGTACACAGAAAACCCAATTAATCAACATCACAAATCCTTAGGACTTAAAGGAAAATTCAAAATACAAAAATAAAAGCTGTCTTCATGATCAGCAGTAACTAGAAGATTCAACAGAAAAAGTAAGTTTCCCTTTACAATAGCAGCAAGACCTTTAACGTACATGAGTAAGCCTGGCGAACATGTGAGATTTTACGAAGGTGCCTGTAAAACAGCCCTGACAAAAGGAAGCTGATATTTGCTATGTTTCTAAACAGAAAGATTCAAAATTTTATCGCTGACCATCCTTCCCGTTTTAATGCGCATCTCCAGTGCAACGCCAATCAAAACCTCAATGCAAAGGTTCGGGGACGTTGACAAATGTATTCTAAAATTCATCTTGAAGAAAAAGTGCAAGAATAGTAAAGACAAGAAAGGAAGACGAGAAGGAGAAAGTGGTGATTCTCTCCTAGCGTTATATACAAAACAAAGGCATTGTGTATAAAACAAGAGTGGACATCAGCAGAGCAGATAGATCAATAGAATATAAAGAAAAGTCCAGAAACAGAGACATTAGCATATGTGAGGTTAATAGACAAGAAAGGAGGTATTTCGAATCCACAGGGGACTGATGGCAATAAATGGTGTGGAGATAGTTGTCTATTATTGTGGGAAAATAAAATTAAATTAATCTTCAACCTCACATCATTTCCAAAAGTAATTTAAGATAGATTTAAGACCTAAATATAAAACAAAACTATAAAAAAAATTGGACAAAAATATAAGAAAATGTAACCTGGAGAGGCAAAAGACCTTGAACAAGAAAAAAAAAAAATGCAGAAAGCGACTCTTAACTTTAGGAAACACTGAGGCTTGCTGGAGGGGAGGTGGGCTGGGGGCTGGGGTCACTGGGGGATGGGCATGAAGGAGGGCGCGTGATGGAATGAGCACTGGGTGTTCTATGCAACTGATGAATCGCTGACCTCTACCTCTGAAACTAATAATACACTATATGTTAATTGAATTTTTTAAAAATTTTAAATTCAGAAAGGTAAAATAAAGAACACATAAGCTTGACTACACCAAAATTTCACATTTCTGTATAACTGAAGATACAGCTAGGAGATTACCCACACACTAGGAGAAAACATTCACACAACACGTAAGGAGGGGTTCACATGTACAATGTGTAATCGCCTTCATACGGTAATCTGAGAAAGATAAGCAGCCCGGCAGAAACTCAGGAAAGGATATCAGCACACAATTCACGGGAAAGAAATTACAGACGGCCAACAAACATTTAAAATGGTTGACTCGGTGCAAATGTGGAAACAGGGCTCTTGTATTCTGTTGGTGAGAACTTCAAGGTTGAATAGCCTTTTGTGGAGAGCAACGTGTCTATTAGAACAGAAACCACAGACGCCCGGTGGTTCACCAGTTCCTGTTCTCGGAATCGACCCTGGAGAAATGTTCACATGTGGGCGGGCAGGGGAGGTGAGATTTAGGGTATCCACAACAATGTTGACAGAACTAATGATAGCCTGGAGGGAAAAAACAGAATTAAGTGTCTTCCAGGGGTTAACTGCAAGATTCGGTTACATGATGACCCGTCCGGGTTGTTCTGGTTCACCCTATGGGACTGGATGGTCCTAACGGCTGTGGGTTGACCCCACTGTTTGTGGAATAGTGTGATCATAGGAGGAGGGGCACGGGGGAAGCTGCCCCACCTCACTGTGATGGCCGGAGGCTGGATCCGGCTCAGTGAGTCCTTCCAAGTGGTTACAGCCGAGTGTGGACGGTTGAATCCCAGGACAGTATTGTGTGTCCTCCCCCGACTCAGCCAGAGCGGGGCAGCGGGCAGCCACCTGACACCCTTGTGTTTGCAGAGCACTGAGTCCTGTGGAATTAGCACTGAGGGTGCTCTGTCCCACTTCACTGGGGATTGGCCAACATTTGTGGGGATGAATGGAGAAAGGTGGGGCGTCCTGTTCAATGTGGCCCCATCCTTCCCCGTATGGTCTGCACGCTGAAGGCATACAGTTCTCTGCCCAGAATGCCACAGGGGTCCTCTGCCCTCATGCTGGGGCTCAGCATTTTCATGTGCCCATGCTGGGACTCAGTTTCATGCCTCTCTGAAGTTTGAGGCAGAATTTGGAGAGGATTATAGGTTCCCCTCTCTGAGAACATTTGAAATTGTAACGAGCAGGCTTGGTGATGCACTGCATGTGTTTGATATCAACAGGAGAAATTGCCCCTTTTCTAAGCCAGCTCTTTGCTTTCATAACACATATCAGATCAATGTCTGGAAAACAGTCACCAGGCGACTCCGCAACCATCCTGGGTTGGGGGGTGTGCACCACAGGAAATGCTACACTACTTAGCTGACGGAACTGTGCAGGTCTGTCCTCAGGGGTCAACCAGAAGGCTCTGCAGAGTGGCCCCTGGGTACTGATGAGTCATAGGACCAAATGGGAACCTCCCATGGGCCTCAGCAGGTGTCCCAGGGAAAGAACGCAGGGATGTCTGACCCCTAAAGTTTTGCTACTAAGACTGGGGTCTGTGGGCCAGCAGCATCAGCTCACCAGGAACTTAGAAATACAGGCTCCATCCTCTTCCCTCCACATCTGCCCCTTCTGGGGATTAGAACCCCACTGGGATCAGGGCACATGGTTGACCAGAACAAAGACTCCATTTCCCAGCCTTCATTGCTGGTGACCATGTGACCAGTCCTGGACAATGTACTGTCAGCAGAGGTCATGGGAGGAACTTCCAGGTCATGCCCTGAAAGGATGGAGGTGAACCCTCCCTCCCATTCCTCCCCTCCACTGGCCACAAGAGGCTGGGTCAGCTTAGGGTCACCACTGCTCATGTTGGCCCAGGAAAACCAAAGGGCAAGGGGGATTTTGTGTGCTTTGGAGCAATTTCATTGCTTTATCATGTGGTGATCACTGAGCTCCCTGTGGCTAGGCTTCTTCAGCTGTGAAATAGGGATAATGATGATAATGGTGGTGGTGATGGTGATGATGATGGTGATGGTGATGATGATGAGAGTGATGATGATGGTAGTGATGATGGTGATGGTGATGGTAGTGATGATGGTGATGGTGGTGGTGATGGTGATGATAGTGGTGGTGATGAGGGTGATGATGGTGGTGGTGATGATGGTGATGGTGATGATAGTGGTGGTGATGATGGTGATGATGGTGATGATGGTGATGGGGATGGTGGTGATGGTGATGGTGGTGGTGATGGTGATGATGATGATGGTGGTGATGGTGGTGGTGATGGTGATGATGATGATGATGCTGATGATGGTGATGGTGATGATGGTGATGGTGGTGGTGATGATGGTGATGGTGATGATGGTGGTGATGGTGATGATGGTGGTGATGGTGGTGGTGATGGTGATGGTGGTGATGATGATAATGGTGGTGATGGTGATGATGGTGGTGTTGATGGTGATGATGATGATGGTGGTGATGGTGGTGGTGATGGTGATGATGATGATGGTGGTGATGGTGATGGGGATGGTGGTGATGGTGATGGTGGTGGTGATGGTGATGATGATGATGGTGATGGTGATGATGATGATGGTGATGGTGGTGGTAATGATGGTGATGGTGATGATGGTGGTGATAGTGATGGTGGTGATGGTGATAATGGTGGTGATGGTGATGATGGTGGTGATGGTGATGGTGATAGTGATGGTGATAGTGATGGGGATGATGGGATCTCTTGACAAGGACAGGAGGAGTTGTGATGGAGTCATGAGAGGGCATGGAGGATAAGGTGTGCCTACTATTACTACCATCATTATTATCATCTCACATTCTTGGTGACATGGAGCTTTCCCTCACCCAGCAGCTGTCCTTCTTGTCCTGGACACCTCTATATAAGACAGGAGCTGAGCCCCACCTCTTTTCCCAGCTTCTCCTCAACAGGAGTCCACCACAGGGGGCATGAACATCCCCTGGGCAAGGAGGAGACACTGGTGGATCCCTTGACCCAGAACCAAGGGCCCAACTGGCCCAGCATCCTGAGAAGACTCATTAATCTGCAATCTCTCTTTCCTGCGCTAGCACCATGATCAGTGGCACTCGCATTGTACTTGGCTAAGGGCAGTCAGGAATTGACATCAGAAGACAGGCGATGGATTGCTTTGTTAATGAGCCACTAATGTGCCCACCTGCTAGGGCATTTCTGCGGGGGTCACAGGAGCTGCCACTGCAAGGGAAGTGGGGCTGGTGTCCGAGGCTCACGTCTACACTCCAACTACACCAGTGTGGATTGGGAGGGCAGAAAGGTCAGAGCCTGCTGGTTATCAGGAAGGTGGGGCATCCTTTCTTGTGTTCAGTTGGACTTGGTGATCTTTTTCCACGAATGCCTGTTCCTAACGCCTGGGCACTTTCCCGTCAGGTGCTCGCTCTGCGTGGGGCTGGGCGTGGGGGCCCCGCAGATAGTGCGCGCACCTCACCTTTGTCTGTTAAACACCAGACAGGCCTCCTCCTCGCCTGCCCTTTGTCTTTTCACTTCTCTGTGCCGATTCCACGCAGTCTCCAGTTACCCCAAGGCTCTGAAATTAGCTTTCTCTCTGGACCTCCGCTCTGCTCTCTCCAGCAACCAGTGGACGTTTCTCTGCCAAATCGAGTTCAGGACAAGGCTTTGTAAAACCAGACACCCAGCAGGAGAAAGAAAGTCTAAATGAAGTAATTTTCCTGGCAGAGGTTCCAATTTAACCCATTGCCCAGGAGATGGAGTCGAGCCGGAGGCACTTGCGAGCGGGCTGATTTTTGCCCGGAGGTCAGGGGCGGGGTGCCCCATCACTGCCGGGCCCACGGGAGCTCTTTCCAGTGTGCGGGAGGGGCCGGAGGGGCGGAGCTTGGGGAAGTCTGAAGAATCCCCCGGGCACAGTGGGGGTGCTCTGCTCTGCAGCCAGAGATGCCGCATTCAGAGGGGGCCCGCACAGAGGCTGCTGCTCTCCAGCGGGTGCGTCCGCCCCGAGCTGCCCTCCGCTGAGCCCCTGCGGTCGGGTCAGCGTCTGGGTCTGCAGGGGCAGCCACGGACACGGGGGGATCTTTCCTCCCCAGCCTGGGCCACCGTCTTGGTCAGAGGATGGCACATTCCTCCAGAGCCAGTGGTGACTAGTGAAGGGAGAGCATCAGTCCCAACCAGTGAGGGGGCATCTGCTCTCCACTTGCCCATCAGCAAGCCCTTGACTGAGCAGCGGGGAGCTGGGCTCCTGTCCCTGGCGACCCCATTCTTCAGAGGCCAGCTCTGCTGGCTGTGGTGGGGGCTCCTCCAGGTCGTTAGGGGAAAGCTCTGCAGCTTGGGGCTGATTTGACCCCCAGGGAGGTGAAGGTGAGGATGGGGTCACTGGGGGCTCTTGGGACATGGGGTGGGGACATCTGGGGCCCTTCCAGGACCCACTCCTTGTGCCGAGGCCTTTGTGGGGCCCCAGGCCTGCAGGCTGCAGACAGGGTTCCTGCAGGAGTTGGGGGAAGCTCTAGGGGTCCTCTGACCAGGCTGTCCCTCCCCCTGCCAATGACACCCCCCTCCCTGACAGCTCTTTGAGCCAAGGGCAGCGCTGAGCCCAGGTCTGTGGACACAGGTGAGCAGAGCAGCTGGGAGGCTCTCAGTCCAGGATGGCACCTTCTTGCCCCACCCTCCGTCCTGGCTCTCCTGTTCCCACAATGGCCGCTCAAGGACAAATAGGAATCATCACCAAGGTTATTCTCAGGAGGGGGCACCTTCCTCCATTTTCGTGCTAATCACACACTTTTCTGAAAACATTCATGAATTAAAACATTTTGACAAGCTGGAGTAATGCACATGGTGCCCAGCGAATTAAAAAAGAAACAGGAAAAATGTATGCCTTATTTCATTCTGTGTCACAAAAATGAATGTGTTGCTCAGGCTCATAAATTTTGGGAAGGAATTTTTGTGAAAATATTGCGAGCTTCAGAAACGTTCTCTGCCCACACAGCTGGACACAAAATCACAGCCCTAGTCAGACCCGGAGAAAGCCCACTCGGCCCCTGGACGCAGGGACCTTCACCCTGTGAACTGCGTGTCCTGATGGTCCCGGTGTTGGGATGCATGGAATCTGAGACGTTTCCCGGAACCCCGTAATGCTGGGAGGATCTCATCCCTTCTGGGAGAAGCCAGAGCAGAAACGGCAAGAAGGACTTGGGGTGTTGATGGATGACAAGAGGTATCACGCTCCAGAGGAGCCGTCCAGAGGGGGACAGAGGTGGGGGGCTGCACAGTCTTCCCTGTGAGTCCTTCCCACCCCAGGCACATTCCAGGCCGGCCCCTGATTGCATGAGGCCCACCCATTAGGGAGGGCTACCTGCTTTACTGATTTCCACTGACATCACAGCCAGCCTCATCCAGAAACGCCCTCACAGAAACATCGACCACGCACCTGGGACCCGCAGCCCAGCTGGGCTGACAGGAGAATTACCCACCGAGACCCTTGCTGGGGTTTGCACGGGCCACCATGTCCCACCTCTCTGCTGGGGAGCCCGCACCTGATGTGAGGCACGACCGGGAGCCCAGAGGGATGCAGGGGGAGGGCAGTGCCTGGCTCAGGGCGTGGGCAAAGCAAGGTCCTGGCAGAGCCATGTTCTTGGGGGTCCGTGGGAGGGGCAGAGGTGAAACCACGCCCCCGGGACCTCGGCCCAGTGTAGACACGGGATGGAGCTCTCGGTGGGGAGCCATGTGGACGTCTGCCCCTCTGGCAGCCCAGCAAGGGGCCCCTGTCCCGGTGCTGTTCTCTGGGCCCTGCTCTCAGCTCAGGGTGGGCTTTGGTCCGTGTCCATGCAAGCCCATGGGGCTCAGGTGTGAGCAGTGGGGGACTCATCCTCCTGCCACGAGGACGGCTTCTGGCCTGGGCAGGGGGCCCATCGGAGCCCATCAGACTCAGGCAACCTCCACACTGGACCTGGGGCCCCAGGCCAGCTCTCGTCTCCGCACAGGAACCTGGGAGGCAGTGGGCATCGCTGCCCCTCACCGCCTCATCACCTCCAGGATTTTCCAAACTCATGACGTTAGGACAAGTCAATTCTGTTTTCTTTTACGATGACAAAAATATGAGCTCGTTAAAGCCCATTACCAGGTTGGAATAGAGACAATGCCCCGTTGTAGGGGGAAAAGAGACAGTTTAGCATTTTCTATAATAAGCAAGCGTACAAGCAAACATCACCGTGATTTAAGCATCACAACGTACCGACAGCATTTCCCACTGTTACTGTGCACAGAACAGGGAAAACACCCCCAAAACCGGCTGCGGATGGGACCCCTGCAGACTCTGCCTAAGAATTTACAACGTCATTATCACGACGGCTAACCCACACCGTGGGGTACACGACGTGAGCACGACAGGCTTTATGCCCCACTCATTCCCGTGCGATGTGCCCATGAAATAGAATCGGCCCCGTCTGCATAGTTTAATGATGTTTAAGTAGGTGTAATTAGTGAAGAAATGAGAAATCCCTGCTTCCCGCCCCTCCCAGCCCATATCACTGCCACAGCAGCACTGATCTTAACAATTAAGTCAGTAGCTCCGGAATACACTGAGAATAAAATCCAAACCCCTCCCCGTGACCTGTGAATCAGGACACAGGTACCTCCTCTCCCACCTCCTGACATCCTCCTCCTCTACCCCCCTCCTGCCACACTGGCCACTTGTGTCCTTAAGACACCTGTCTCTCTGCCCCGGGGTCTTTGCACGAGCGGTCCCCTCCCCCTGGAGTGCTCTTCCTGTCTCAGCACCGAGGACATTTGAGTTCGTGGCCCATCCTGAGTCTGCTGGAGGCCCAGACGTGTGGTGGCCCTGCTTAGGAGCTGTCTGAGGGGGGCAGAGCTGCCTGGAAGTGACATTCCTAACTCTGTGTCATCCTGACAGGACCCCGCCCCTCCCCCCGCCCCCCACTCCTCCCACGGCTGTGAGCCCAGGACATGGCTCTGGGCAAATTACAAGTAGGCCCTTCCTCAGACATGTTACTGCCATCTGCTGGGAACCCGTCCCTGTGAGGGCATGGCTCTAGGATGACTGATGGGAACTGTACTGCCAGACTTGGGCAGTGCACAACCTGGCCAACCGCACCTGGCAGCCCTGCCTCCTCCACCTCCTCTGCACTCCCTGACTCTTCATTCTGACCCAGAACTCCAGCCGCCAGTTGACACTGTGTGTTTTATGAAATAAATGTCTGTCTGGTCCCTTGAATAGAACCTCCAGGAGGGCTGGGGTTTGGTTGTTTTAGTGAAGGTTGAGCTTCCAGGGCATGAAACCGTGGCTGGCACAAGGTAGGGACTGGACCAACATGTGTTGAGGAACCGAATGAATGATGTCTCCTTCCCCCCTTCCCCCGTGCCCCGTCGGAGGGCGGGGCCCCTGGTGCGTGAGCCGCCCCCGCCAGACCCAGGGCCCCCGGGCGCGGTCCGGGGAGACGCTGGGCAGGCTCTCGGTCCGGGGGCTCTGCGCACGAGGAGCCGCGTCCGGGCGGCGCTGCCAGGTGCTCAGGGACACTCAGGCGCAGCCCGAGGGAAACGAGCCGGGTTCTCTCATCACGGGACTGTGTGGACGACCGCACGGGCCCCGAGGAGCTGCCACTGAAAGTTCAAGCTCAGAAAACAGTTGCGGCTCCCGCAGAGTCACTGTGTGCGGGGCCCGCTGGCTTTCCGAGCAGGCGTGGCCGGCCAGCAGCGGCCGCGGGAGCGCGGAGCGCACGTGCTGGGGGCCTGAGCTGAACCCGCACCGGGGCCCCGGGGACTCGGAGCCTCTCGTCCTGCTAAAGTGCCCGCAACCGCCAGGCAGGCGGGAGCCACGGAGGCGCGAACGCAGGGACCGAGGCCCAGGACCGCGCGCTCACGTGACTGGCAGGTGCAGGGCGGGCGGGGTGCCGCCTCGCGTCTGCGGGCCCGCGGGGTGCGCGGGGCGGCTCCGCCGGTCTGTCCCCGTGTCACATCCTCTCTCTCCCTCCTGCGCTGTCTTCATGCACGGGACGTTCCCCTCCCGGTGCAATGTCCCCTCCCGGCCCAGGACGCCCCTGCCCTCCCCGCCCACCTTCCCACGTCCCAGATCCTGGAACCCCATCTGCCGGGCCCGCTTGGGTGGGGCCCCATCCCCAGCCCCTCCTGTGACCAGGACACAGAGCACAGCGACTGCGCAGGCCTGGGGTCCCCTCGGATCCTGGCTGCAGGCCGGGGGGTGCAGAGTCTACCCCCTCCCACAGGCCCTGAGAGTCAGGTGCGTGGGGCTTCTTCCAGGGACGGGGTGGGGGACAGGGAAGGGGGGGTCTCAGCAAATCAGGGGACGCCAGCTGACCCCCAGCTCCCAGGCCAGCAAACAGGTCTCTGAATGGGGACTGAGCTGCTCCGGGCCCCATGGCTGGCAGGAAGCCCAGCGGGTCCTCAGCAGGGCTGGCTGTCTGCCTGTTTGCCTGTCTGTCTGCCTGCCTGTCTGTCTTTCTGTCTGCCTGTCTGCCTGCCTGTTTGTCTGTCTGTCTGTCTGCCTATCTGCCTGGCTGTCTGCCTGTCTTTCTGTCTGCCTGTCTGTCTCCCTCTGCCTGCCAGTCTGTCTGTCTGCCTGCCTGTCTGTCTGCAGGGCCCCTGTCCTCACCCCCTGGCTGCGTTGGGAGCAGCTGCTTCCCGCGGAGGCATCCGGGTCCTGGCCCCATCCCTCTGTCCCAGCTGGGCCCCCACCCCGTCCTCTGGGGAGCAAGGCTGCGAGGGGGCATGGTCGGGTGGTCGGGCAGGAAAGTGTCCCAGTGGTGAAGGGGTTAGGAAGCCAGACCAGCAGGGAGCCCTGGGTGCCTGGGGGACAAGGCGCAGCCTGAGGACAGGTAGGAAGGTGCATGCACGGAGGAGTTTCAGACCCTACAGCCCACAGAGCAGCGGCTACATCAGTACTCACAGGGACTGTGCCATCTGTCACCGAGGAGCGCGCCCATGTGTCCGCACCACCTCCCCGGCTCCACCCAGGTCGTCAGTCCGCCAGCCTGAGGACCGTGTCCACGGCACAGGGGGGTCAACTGAGAGCCCAGCGGTGGCCTCATTGCCCCAGGTCCCAGGGCCGCCGACCTCGGAGCCTGGCCCTTCCGCTCCTCCTGCCCCAGAGCCGGGGTCCTGCCGCCTCTCCCGGAGCCCCCAGCCTGTAGGGGCCACGGGGCCACGGGCTGCAGCAGGGATCCCGGCTTTCCCTCCCCCTGCCCCGAGTGCACAGGCGCAGACCCCGGGCCGCGGCTGGTGGTGTGTCAGGGAATGTCAGGGAGCGCCTGTCCGCTCGCTGTCTGCAGGCTCGGGGTCACGCGGGAACCAGCTGCAGCCTGATCCCCGGGCAGCAAATGACAGCAGGCTCAGGGCAGCAAAACCAGGGCCTGCTGCGTCTGCCGCCCCGGGGATCTGGGCCCCGAGTGAGGGGACGGACAGAAGCTCCATCAGGAGTCCGCGTCCGCAGCCGCCACTCGGCCCCCGGTCCTCCTGCACCGAAAGCCTTCCTGTGTCCCCGGGGTCCCACGGACACCAGGCTCTCCGCCTTCTCCCAGGGCGTGCGCTTGATGGATGCTGTTCCCGCGCTCGCTAGACAGACTCTCTCCTGGGCCAGTGGGAGTCTGAGGAGACCAGAGAGGTCGTGCGGGGAGGGGGCGCAGCCGTGGACCCCGAGCGCCAGACGGTCTTCAGTGAAGGTCACTCTCCACAGTTGGCAGCCGAGGTTTTCCTCTCCAGCACTCCTGTCCCTTCTGGTGATGGCCTTCCGTTTGGGGGCTGACCCCTCCCTGCTGTCAGTCCCTCTGGTCTGTGTAGGGCCCTTGCCTTTTCCTACATGTGAATTGTGTGACCTGGGTCACATAATAATGCACAGCATCCTTGGCCACCGCATATTTGGGGTTTGGGCATGCGACCTAATGTGGACCAATCAAAGTCCTACTGGGATGGTTGCAGGCGCTATTGGAGGAGTCAGTGGTCTTCCTTGAGCACCTGCGAGTTAGGAGGTCCTCCAGAGCTGGTGAGGTCATGGCGGGAGGGGACCTCGGGCTGTCAGGGGACCCCGTGTGGGGCCTGAGCCTGAGGCCCACGCAGAGGTGGGCGGAGCTAAGAGGGAGGGAGAGAAAGCTTCCTGATGGCACAGGGAGGGCCGGCCGGAACCCTAGATTCCTTCCTTCTGTGCAGCAAATGCCCTTCACACGCCCCAGGGAGCCAGCAGCGGCCGCGCCGCCCGCCAAGTGCAGACCATTACCCTCAGGATGGTGGCACTGCTCAGTCCGGCTGTGTTTCCGGCCCGCGGCGGGAATGGGGTCACTGAGCGCGACTCCCCCAGCAGGTGTCATGTGTCAAAAACCATAGTTCCCAAACTTTCACACTTGGCGATTCGTAAATAATTGCCTGTGGACCCCACGATGGGTCAGAGCAGCGGGCGGAGCGCGGTCCGTGGGGGCGCGGCTCTGCAGACGCGCTGCCCCTTCCCGGCGGCCCACCTGTTGGAGGCAGCACGCCCCTCCCCCACCCCGCCCCCCCGGGGAAGGGCGGGCTCGCCCCGGGCTAAGCTCGGGGCGGGGCTGTAAGTGGCACGTTCTTCCCCGCGGGGGGGGGGGTCTTCCCTGGGAGGATCCTGTACCACCTCCTCTGTCGTGCTGGTGATGACAAGAATGTAACCATCCGCCCTGGAGCTCCCTGGGGGGAGGGGCGGTGACGACATCACCACCCGCAGGGGGGAGGGGACTGCGGTCCGTGCCCTCCCTGTAAGCTGATGCACCCCTGCTCTAGCTGGCCCGCCCGGTTCCGGCGCTTCCCAGCGAGGAGCCTGGACCGGCGCATCTGGGCTTGGTCACCTGCGGGGTTTCTGCGCGGAGACCGGAGACCGCCGCGTGGACAGCTGGGTGAGAACACGAACGCGGCAGTTAAGTCCTCTGGTTTAATCAAACACGGCGAGCCACAGCCCTTGACCGGGGTCATCTGGAAGGGGGTCTCCTCCCGCCCTGGAAAGGGGAGCACGGGAGACCCCGCCCACGGGTCCTCGCCGCCTGGTGAGCAAGGTTCACCTCCAGCGCACTTTAAATAGAGCTTGAAATGTGCCCAATTGGGGACATATTTACACATGATCAAGGAAATGTCACAGAAAAATCTGTTCAATTGCAGAAAATGGCCCGGTCCTTGGCACTGACCCCAGAAGGCAGGAGGAGGGCCGGCCCAGAAGCTGTTAGAGTCTCCATCCTGCTCCCCGGACAGGCTCTTCCTCCCCTGCCTCTCAAGTCCTGTCCTGGGGGCGTGCTTCCTCCCATCTGCAGGGAGTCCCTGCCAAGTGAAGGCAGAGAGATGCGGTTTTGGAAGCCAGGGCTGCGGCGCTGCACAGAGCACAGAGAAGGTGGTGTTCCCAGGAAGGACCTGCCAGGTGAGGGCGGCGGGATGATCTGGGGACAGGCAGGGTATTTGGGGACAGGGAAGAGACACACCTCTAGGAGGAAGCCTTTCCCTCTACCTGTGCCCAGAGATGGGGCTGCTCAGGAAAAGGCCCTATGTCCTTCCCAAGACAGCTCCTCTCTGGGCATGCCGGTGACACCCAGGGCCAGCTTTGTGCCCATGGAATTGTCCACAGCTCATGGTGAGCTAGCCAACCCCAACGGCCTGTGTCCGGAGACCATGAGGCAGCTTTCGCTGGGAGGCCCCTGTGGTTGGAGTGGGGGCTGCGGATCTCCCGGGACCCCAGGGTGGCCCCGGGGGCTGACATGACCAGAGGGCACAAGAGGAGAGGTGGGAGGTGGAGCCCGGAGCCCAGGAGGGGACTGGGAGGGAAGACAAGCCAGCCCTGCAGGGAGCTCCTGGGAGGGAGAGGTCCCAGCCCCAAATTCAGAGTGTGAGATCCAAGGCACATTTGATCTTCCATAAACTGACTTAACTTCCATTTTAGCCCCGTGCAGCCGTGGTATTCATGGGCCAGGGTCCTCCGTGCCCCATCCTCCCCCTGCATTGTCACGTGGCCTCACACAAACCCACTCACAGGGGACGGAGCAGGGCTTGGCCTCTGTCTCTGACCCTAACGTCACTGATGTGCCACTTCCCTCAACGGACAGGAAGGAGGGACTGGGCATGCGTGTCCATTGGTCCAGGAGGACAAGCAGCCGGGGCTCCTGGAGGAAGAGCTGATTCCAGGGCTGGGGTGGGAAACTCAGGTGAGTGGGGCGTATCTGGCAGGGCCAGAGAGGGCACGTCCCCAAGCCATCAAGATGCGCTCACCCCATTATTTTTGCATATTAGGTTATGTTTGGTTTACTTCCTCCCCAAATTAAGTCTCATGGTTAAAAAGAGTCCCAGGGGGACCCGGTGCAGGGACTTGGGCCAGAGTGTGCTGCTGGCCTCCGCAGAGCGTGTCTAAGCACAAACACGCTCACACGCCTCCACGTGTACCTCCAGGGCCTTTTCTACAGATGGTAGCACACTTCTGGGCATTTCATAAACATCTCGAGGGTCCTCCCACGTCGTGAGGCTGCAGCGCCCTCGCTGTGGGGAGACGGCAGAGCCCGATGCACAGACGCCCAGCGATTCAGGTGGTTCCCTATCAACAGACGTTTATTTCAGCCTTTTGTTACAACGAATAAGCCTACAATGAATGTCCTTGTGCAGACGTCCTTGTGCACATTAGAGCATTATTTGTAATGCATGCTGGAATGCTCTGAGAATATTGTACAATAATTTACTTAATGGAGCCCTATTTTTAAACATTTAGATTGTCTCCAATTTTTCCACCATTATAAACACTGCTATGATCATAAATCTTGGCACACACTCCTGATTACTTCCCTGGGATGAATTTCTAGAAGGAAGGGCTGGAGTGCTTTCAACCTTCAAGCTGCTTCAAGCCCATTTTGCAAGGGCTGAGTCAGGGCCGCCCAGGCTGGTGGTGCGGGTTGTGCACTGCTCAGGATGCCCAGGAGGGGGCAGGAGGGGGCTGAGGAGGGGCCTGTGGTGCACGGGCCAGGTAGCTAGGTGTCCCCGGGAGCAGGTGCCTTTCTCTAGTCTGCACAGAGGTGCTGCTGGTGCTAGCAGGGCCCGGGCTGAGCTGTCGGAGGCAGAGTCTGAGGTCACAGAGGGCCCGACTGAGGCCACCCACCTCGGGCACCAGACAGACAGGGACGGGGTCAGCTCCAAGGACTGTCCAGTCTCATTCAGGTGACTCCGTGCGTCCTCCAGGGTGAGAGGCAGTGTCATCGCTCCGGTCACCGTCCCCTGGACTGTCCACCACCAGCAGGAACGGAGTCCCCCACCGGTCACCAGCTGACCGACGCCCGTCTGGTCCTCAGTGGATGCTGTCCCCTCAGTGCTCTGGTCCCCGGGCTCAGGAGCAGCCCTGTCCCCCAGGGGCCGGGCCCGAGCTTGTGAGAGAGGCCCCCCCACCCCGGCTGACCCCGCGACTCCAGCACCTCTGCCCCGGGGGCGGGCGAGCCATGGTCCGGGGTCCCCCCGCTGACGCTTCACCGCGAAGCCGGGCCCACGGTAGTGACGGTGGTCACCGCGGAGCAGGGCCTGGCGGTGGAGACGGGCTTTGGGCAGGGTCTCTTCGCGGACGATGCTCCGGACCCAGGGGCTGCCCAGTCCACAGAGACAGAGAGACAGAGACAGACAGAGAGAAACGTAGAGAGACCAAGGGATAGAGACACAGAGACACACAGAGACAGAGAGAGAGGGAGGGAGAGACAGAGAGACAGGGAGAGAGAGGGATAGAGACAGAGAGACACAGAGACGCAGATGGGGACACAGAGACAGAGAGATACAGAGACACAGATGGAGAGGCAGACACTGAGAGACAGACACAGATGGAGACACAGAGACTGAGAGAGACAGAGAGACACAGATGGAGAGGCAGAGACTGAGAGAGACAGAGACGCAGATGGAGAGACAGAGACTGAGAGAGACAGAGACACAGATGGAGAGACAGACACAGAGAGACAGAAACGCAGGTGGAGAGACAGAGACTGAGAGAGACAGAGACACAGATGGAGAGACAGAGACTGAGAGAGACAGAGACGCAGATGGAGAGACAGAGACTGAGAGAGACAGAGACACAGATGGAGAGACAGAGACTGAGAGAGACAGAGACGCAGATGGAGAGACAGAGACTGAGAGAGACAGAGACATATGGAGAGACAGAGACTGAGAGAGACAGAGACGCAGATGGAGAGACAGAGACTGAGAGAGACAGAGACGCAGATGGAGAGACAGAGACTGAGAGAGACAGAGACGCAGATGGAGAGACAGAGACTGAGAGAGACAGAGACGCAGATGGAGAGACAGAGACTGAGAGAGACAGAGACACAGATGGAGAGACAGAGACTGAGAGAGACAGAGACAGATGGAGAGACAGAGACTGAGAGAGACAGAGACGCAGATGGAGAGACAGAGACTGAGAGAGACAGAGACGCAGATGGAGAGACAGAGACTGAGAGAGACAGAGGCGCAGATGGAGAGACAGAGACTGAGGGAGACAGAGACGCAGATGGAGAGACAGAGACAGAGAAAGACAGAGACGCAGATGGAGAGACAGAGACTGAGAGAGACAGAGACGCAGATGGAGAGGTGGCAGAGACAGACAAGACAGAGCAGAGAGCATCAGGACTGTCTTCAGGAGGCTCGGGGTGGACCTGGCAGGACCCCTGCCCTCTGGTCCCAGGAGGTGGGGTCTGGGCAGGCAGACGATCCTGTGTTTTTGGATTTCCCTCCTCTGCACGGAGACAGGGAACCACAGCCGGAGAGCAGGGAGGAGCAGGGAGGGAGGGGAAGCAGCTCTGTGACACGAAGCCCTTGGACCAAGTGAGGGCATCAGACCCTCTGAGAGGCCAGAGTGAGCAGAGCTGGGGGGCAGGTGCTTGGGATGCAGTCCCCTGCCCCCCACCAACCCCCAGCCCGCACTCCCCACGCAGCGTCCCAGGGGCTTTGAGCTGTCACAGTGGTTGGAGCGCATGAAGACCTGCCATGTGCCTCCAGCAGGTGGTAAACAGGTCCTGCCCCAGGCCCCAGAAGTCCCTGCAGCTGACCTCTCCTAGGCTCCCCCACAGACCCCTCAGGACCAGTGCTAAGGGGTAAGGCCCAGCAATGCTGGGGGGCGGGGGGCAGGTAGAACTGTGTCCATGGGGACAGCCGCCCCTCAGCCCAGAACAGTGTCTCCAGGCCAGAGCCGTGGCCCAAAGGTCTAGGTAATCCTATTTAAGATAAGTTTCCAAATATTTAAATATTGCTTCCGATTAAAAAAAAAAAATCCTCTATGGACTTTGACCCATCCCTGACTGAATACAAAATTCAGGGAGAGAATTTACAGATAGACATCTTTCCTCCAAAATCCACCTATGTCCATGCCCACAAAATCCTGCAGACCTACCTCAGGCTTGTCAGGTCCCTGAATGCACTAATTTTCACTTATTTACACGTGGGGTACCGGCGGATTCTGGGTGGGCTAGGTGGAGCCTGGGCATTCAGGGACATTGGCCAGGGAGTGCTCAGGTGGGTTTTGTTTCAGTAAAACCCCACTCGCTCAGAGGACCCTAACGCAGGACTCGCTCGCAGGGAGGCAGGCAGAGCAGGGGCCAGCTGTCATTTCTATGCTAATCAGCTTCCTGCAGCTTGATGGTCTTGGCCCTGCCAGGACCGCCCCCCCTCCAGTACTGGAACCCTGCACGCCCTCGGCAGTCAGATTTTCCTGATTCAGCCCACCCCCACTGCCTCTGCCCGCGCCCTGGCTGAGTGCCATCACACACCTGCCTCACCATCTCTCAGGCAGGAGGACAATGGTCCTCAGTCCCATCGGCCCGCGGTGGGGGGTAGGACACCCCTTTTCCCGTGGAGTGCATCCCTGTGAGGGTGCCTTTCTCAGTGCACGCCCAGGGACAGGGAGAAGGGCTGGTGCTCGGGCTTTCCCTGGGGTCTCTCTGCCGGAGCCCCCGGTTTGAAATGCTATTCTGAGGGTTCAGCCCCTTTGAAAAGCATTCAGAGCAGAGACTGCAAAGTACTAGCCTGAGGGAAAGGTGCTTTGGGGTCTGCTTTTTCCAACTTAAAAAAAAGGTTGGGGGGGGAGTCACATAAAAACCAGACTTTCAGCTTCCCCACCCCCAGCCCCTGGGCATGGGGACAAGGGTCCTCTTCTACAGGAAGGCACCCTCCAGTCCCAAACCCCCATTCCAGCACTGAGTGACCTCATGTGCATCACATGCCTGGCCCCTGTAAGCACCTGAGTTTAATACCCTTGATTTAGAGGAAAAGATAATTTTCAGGACTCTTAAAACAATCAGGTTGTTCGAGGAAGATGTAAGGACATTGAGCTAGTCGACAGCTGAGTTGCCAAAACCTTACCTGCTCCTGGTAGAAGGAAACCATTCGAGTGTTGTGCTCAGTGTTTCGGAGAAAGAAAACATTTCACTGCTTTATTTCTGCCCCTGATTTGGAGAAGAGTTTTGGGTGCAGTGCAGGCTCGTTTGAGGATGCCCCTGAACAAGGGCACCTTGAGCCCACCCTTTCCACTTGGTCCTTTCCAGGCTCATTTGACTGACAGCAAAGGTAACCCGGCACAGTGGAAACACCTCGGCACTATCACACCTGTCTACACATCACCGCTGAGTCCCCACACAGGGACACGGTCCCACGTGCCGCCAGAGTGAATTCCCCAGCCACACCTGAGGCCAGATGCTTTCTGCAACAGTGCTGAGCAGAGTCAGCACCAAGCAGATGTTCGCCGGGGCATCTCTACACCAACCCTCCGTCTCACCCCGTCCCCGGTCCCGGTTTCCAACCTCGACCCTCGCCTGGGCCGCCACAGCTCGAAGACCGTGTCGGCCGCCCTGATCAGCAACAGGGTCACCTCGGTGCAGCTCCCAACATGTCACTGGGAAATGCCCAGTGACAGAACAACCTGGTCCAGAACACCCATGCATTCCCCCCACGGGCAAATACCAGTGTAACTCTGCGCACCGAAAGGCCGGCGTAAGCCTGGTCATAGCAGCGCTATCTGTGAAACCCCCAAAATGAAAACCGCTCAGATGCCCGTACACGTACATCCGACGAGAAATGATGATATTATCACAATCAGGTGTTATTCAGCAGGGAGAATGAATAACCTGGGAAAGAACCTGATACGGATGACTCGCAAATATTATAACGAACAAGACACCGGATACTATATAATTCCATTTATCTAACATATAAAAACAGGCAAAATTTATCTACCGTGATAAAAATCAGGGGAATAGTTAACTTTAAGAAGGAAACCAATCAGTATATCCTGATATATGGAAAATACCATAATTTTTAAAAGATTTTAGTAGATACTTCACCAGAGAATATACCTGAATGGCTAATAAGCCCATGAAAAGATGCTCAGGGGGCACCTGGGTGGCTCAGTCGTTGGGCGTCTGCCTTCAGCTCAGGTCATGGTCCCGGAGTCCTGGGATCGAGCCCCGCATCGGGCTCCCTGCTCTGCGGGAGGCCTGCTTCTCCCTCTGCCCCTCCCCCCACTCACTCTCTCTCCTGCTTTCTCTCTCTCTCAGGTAAATACATGAAATTAAAAAAAAAAAAAAAAGATGCTCAGCATCATTAGTCACTAGGGAAATACAAATCCAAACCACAGTGGGATACACACCCACTAAAATGGCTCAAACCAACAGGACCGACCACCCCGTGTGCTGTAGGAACGCACGATGGTACAGCCATTTGCACAACAGTTCAGCAGTTCCTCAAAAAGTTAAATATGGGGTCACCACCACCTGCATTAATTTCCTGAGGCTGCTGTAACGAATGACCACTAACTCAGTGGCTTAAGGCAACACAAATGTATCGTCTTGTCGTCCTGGAGACCGGAAGTCTGAAATGAGTCTTCAAGGGGCTGCAGTCCGGGTGTGGGCAGGGCTGGTTCCATGGGAGCCCTGGGGGCGGGGGGAGAATGCTTTTCGCCACTCACCTTCTAGAAGTCCTGCTTGCATATTCCCGTGGTCTGCTCCCCTGACGTGGCCACTCCCGCCTCCCGCTTATAAAGACCCTTGTGATCACATTGAGCCCCCCCGGATAATCCAGGCTCCCCATCTCTAGGCCCTCAACTTCATCACATCTGCAAAGCCCCCTTGGCCGTCTGAGGCCGCGTTCACAGTGCACGTGTGCGTGCTGATGCACTCCACGTCTAACGGGAAAGATGCGGCCAGAGTTCAAGACAACAGAAGACACGGGGCAGCGCGGTCAGACGTCGACTGACCGCACAAAGGTAGCCACGCTCCAGCTTCTGAAGTCCCATGGGCACCCTAGGCCCAGGTAACGTCTGACCCCAAATCCATCATAATGGCTCAACTGAAACGCTGGTTCACAAATGGTGCCCCAGAGTTCACCCCGAATACAACACCAACTGGTGAGTGAAAGGATGACTGGGAACAATTTGGTGAGGAGTGAAATACGTAGTCTCCTATCTTTAGACGGCGAATCCGTGCGGTCGGTAAATGCAGGTGACCAAAGCCCCGGGCATGACATGGCTGAGCCGCACGAGGCCCAAGAGCCACCTGCCTGTCACGCACCTGAGCCAAGCGCCAGCCCGAGCGGGAAAGAAGATGCTTCCCAAAATGCTTCCCCACAACAGCCCAGAGGCTCTTGCTCTGGAAGCAGAGATCCAAGACGAAGGGACAGATTGGGGATGACACGGGCCAGAGCAGGGGGAAATGACAGACTGTCTTGCTTACTTGGGGTTTTACTTTTGTGGCTGTGTTAGCAAACAGTACTGGTGGAACAGAAACGGGAAAGGAGAGCTGTGTGTTTGGAAGTCGGGTGTTGTTACTGTTCTCGTTTTGTAAGAGTGCTTTTCCTTCCTGAGCTCAAACTTCTGGAGATAACACGGTGGGAAGACGGAGAGCTGGCCATCAGGGGCAGAGCGTGTGATCTGTCCTTTGTCTTTACCACAAAACCGCACCAGGTGACGCACATGCTACTGTTTTTGGCACAACCCTTCGGACTTGGTGGTCACAGTACCGGCTTGAAGGAGGCGAGCCTGGGCCACACCACGACCAGGACGCTTCTGTCGCAGACATGACGGCAGAGGCGGGCAGACAGACGGATGGAAAACGTCCTCCTAAGAAAGCCCTCCCTCGGCTGTGTTCCACCTGCTCTGAGCCTCCCAGAGACGGGGACCACGAGCTCCTCACCGCCAGCACTGAGCACGGCAGCCTCGGCCACGGGCAGGACGGCCACCGCCGCCGTGGCCAGGAGCACAGGCTCGGGGGAGGCCCCCGCCATCTGCGGCCTCGGGTGGGCTCAGCGGCAACACACAGCACCTTCTTCAGGAAGAGGCTGCTCGAAAACAAAGTTCAACTCGCCAAATTGTCAAGGTCTTTCCGGCTTTATTCTGCGCTTCATGACTCAGGCAGCGTCCACCCAGCAGACAGGCGGGAGCTCGGAGGAGCGGGACGGAGGACCTTCACAGGCAGAGGGAGCAGGAACCAGGCCGTTACACCACACATTACACCACACCGTCGGGGTGCCTGGCGCGCTCGGTCGGCTGAGCGTCCGACCTGGTCTCGGCTCGGGTCACGATCCCGGGGTCATGGGATCGAGCCCCGCGTTGGGCTCTGTGCTCCGTGCTGAGTCTGCCTCTGTCCTTCCCGCTCATCCTCTCACTCCCTCTAAAATAAATAAATAAAGTTAAAAATAATAAAAATAAAAAGTGGGTTGGTTGTTGCGACGTTACTTCCCTCCAGGGGAAGGCAGGGGTCTGGCAGACAGATGACCCGACCAGTGCTGACCAGGCAGGTCCTGACTGACCGGCTGAAGATTCCCTTTCTGGGAGATCCGAGACTGCCGTTGTCTTGGTTTGGTGACATGAGGCTTAGCACACGTGACTCCACCCGAGGCTGTTGCCTTCTTTGTAACAGGGCCTCATAAGGACTAAGTGGGGGACACACGTGCTCCAGGGGGCGGGGGGCTGCCCGTCCTCACACCCGTTGCTGCCCTGGGCTCAGTGTCACAGGGGGCTCAGCCCCCCGCTTCTGCCTGCTCCAGCCAACGTGGGCCCCGCGCGGCCGTCGGAGGGCGGGAGGAGGGGACAGGCCGCTGTATGTCTCCGCTCGGTGTTGGAAGCACCTCCCGCGTCAGGGGCAGCTTCTTCCTGGTCCCAGTCTCCAGCTCCAGCAGGGGCCCCGTCCTGGCTCTGGCGTCCCCACTGCCGACCTGTTTCTCCCGCGGCTCATGGCGGGGGCTCTGGCCTGCCCAGCCACCTAGCTATTTGCAGCTCTCCCCCTAGGACTTCATCATTTGTTCAGGTTACTAACTTCCCTCTGTTTTCCAGATTGAAACCTGACTGACAAAGTGCTCAATAATAGGAGCTACTATTTTTAAACTAAGCACTTTCAGATTCACAGTATTTGATGCCCGTTTGCAGTAATTGTATGTTTACATGGCTCCCCCTCCCACTTGATTACACATTGAGTGGGAATAATGTAAAACGCAGTTGTCTCGGCTGGTCGGGCCTCCCAATACCCGTTCTTTTTTAGTAAGAGAATCTTCCCTTTATTCAAGGAGACAACGTATCTCACTAAAAACACAGTGCTCCACTCGGTCTGGCTCCTGGAGGCTGCCCTGTCATTTGCCACTGAACAAAATTCCCAACGGACAAGGAGTCATTCATTTTTGTTGCCCTTGGGATATAAACCTGTGTTTTCTACCACCCAGGGGTTCAGTCCTGCAAGATGTACTCGAGTGCCCGACACACAGTAGGTGCTCAGGCAAGAGGCGATGACTGATTCGCTTTTCATCACCCTGAACCCAAACTGGGACCCAATGACCATCACCCTGACTTATTGCATTATTCATAGGAACTCTTACAAGTGTATGAAGATCAGATCCCATTTAGTTGAAAAGAACACAAATGCAAGAAAATGGACTGACCTGGAAATCTAGACATATGGACCCATTTCCTGTGACTATTTCCTTCCCGGCCTCTGCCCACTGTGGGTGATGTTAGGACAGAGGCATTTCCTCTCTGGCCTCCCCAAAACTGGCTGAGACTAGTCAGCATGCGGGGCGGACTCCACCTCCAACGAGTAACCGGAGATCACAGAGCTCTAGCTCGACTGGGCGGAGCCAACGTCCTCCTGTCACCTCATCACCTCGGCCTAAACCCCACCCTCCCTGTAAGAGGCCCGCTGCGGCCCCAGCGCGCACTCCTATGTGGGAACAAAGCTGGCGTGGGCCAGCAACCACGTCCAGTCACAGAATAGAAAGGCGTCTTCCAGAGGACACAAGCAGCTTTCACATGTTTACCATGAGCCACCATAAGAAATATGGTTGTGTGTGGGTGCAGCTGAATTTAAAATATCAGAAAGTAGTAACAACTTACAGCTGAGATGTCCTTTTTACTTTTTAAAGCCATTAGAGAAAAAGGCACTTGACAGTTTTGATCACCCACGTAGCGACGCGCCCCCCTCCAGCTCGGCAAAGCAAATGCAGTGTCCTGGGGTGACCCTCTGCCTCCGCCCCCCAGGTCATCCATTAACACTGTTTTGCTTCTTTTTAATCTTACCACCCACGCATGCACCCCTACACATTACAGGTGAATTTCATCTGTTTGCATTTTATGAGTGGAATCATGAGAGTAACGCAAACACTGTCTGCACTTTTCTATCCTGCTTCCTTTGCTCAAAATTGTTTGCAAGATTCATCGATGTTCTTGCTTACAGCTGTGGCCCGTTTCCTTGTATTATACCCCATCATGTATTATCAACATACTGCAATTGACTTATCCATTCTATTACTGATGGACACGGGTTCTTTCTAGTGTGGGGCCGCTCGACTAACGACGCCATAAACATTTGTGTCCAGGTCTCCTGCCGCGCTCGGGCCCGCATCAGGGTGTCCGCGGACAAGTGGAATTGCTGGTGACGGGGTATACTGAACTTCACTAGATATTCTACTGACAAACAGCTTTCCAGTGGTTGTAGCAATAAACAAACTAAAGAAACAAATAAACAGAATAAAAATTAAACCAAACAGTGGTTTTACCAATTTACACCCTGCTAGCAGCTTATGAAGGTGTACATTGCCCCCCATCCTTACCCACTCTTACTCATGTTGGGACTTACATCTCTGGGGTCCAAATGGTATCCCATTTGCATTTCCCTTATAGAGATTAAACTCCTTTCCACGTGTTTATTGTCATTTACATTTCCTTTTTTATAAAAAGTCTGTTAATCTTTCACCATTATTTTTTTTTAAGAGAATGCACGCACCAGTGGGTGGGGGGCAGAGGGAGAGAGAGAATCTCAAGCAGACACCCCGCTGAGCACAGAGCCTGACATGGGGCTGCATCCCACGGACCCTGAGATCATGACATGAGCCCAAACTCAGACACTTAACAGACAGAGTCACCCAGGTGCCCCTCACCCATTTTTTTTTTTAAAGATTTTTTATTTATTTATTTGAGAGAGAGGGAATGAGAGAGAGTGCACATGAGAGGGGGGAGGGTCAGAGGGAGAAGCAGACTCCCTGCCGAGCAGGGAGCCCGATGCGGGACTCGATCCAGGGACTCCAGGATCATGACCTGAGCCGAAGGCAGTCGCTTAACCAAATGAGCCACCCAGGCGCCCGCCCCTCACCCATTTTTTAATTAATTTTTCTTATTGATTCGTACAAGCTCCTTACATATTCTGCACTTCTGTCAACTGTATGTCTTCTCCCACTCCCAACAACAAAAAGTCCTAAACAAAATGTTAGCAAATCAAACCCAGCAATGTATATATGGAATAAAATATCATGACCAAGTTGAGATGATCTGAAAAATTCAAGGTTACTTTAACATTAGAAAATCAATGTAATCCACTTACTAGATTAAAAGAGAAAAATCAAATAATCATCTCAGTGCAAAAAGGGCATTTGATAAAATTCTACTTCCTTTCATTAAAACACACACACACACAAACCTAACAAACTAGGAATACAAGGGAACGTTCTTCTGATAAAGGGTAGTCTCCGAGAACCTCCACCCTAAGCCACACTCAACAGTGGAGGTGGGAAAACCTTCACGCTGAGACCGGGAACAGGTGAGGGTGCGCAGGACGCCCGTGTGTCCTCCGTCAGAGCAGAGGCGCTCAGGCTATGAGGGGAGAGAATGGAAGAACGACTGGACAGAACGAGGGTAGGCCTGGGAAGAAGCAAAGCGGCATCACTCACAGACCATATGATTGTCCAGGTCAGAAATCCAAACCAATCTACAGATAAAGAACAAGAAATAATGAAGCTGAGCAAGGCAGCCGAACACAAAATCAGTGTTTAAAGACTGTCTTCCCAGCAACAAACAACTTGCAAGTGGGACTTAAAAGGGATCATGATGGCATCAAAAAGTGAAGTATCTAGGAATGTATCTAACATGCTCAAGATCCTATGGAGAAAACTAGTAAACGTTGAGAGACTTTTTAATAGATGTATGCCTAGCAGATTGGAGAGTAAACATTGAGAAGGTGCCAACTCTCCCCAGGCAAGCCCAGCACCCACAGAAGAACTGGACGAGCTAATTCTAAGATTCACTTGGAAATACACAGAACCAATTGAGAGACTTTTTCCTCGTGTTTTCATGCTGGTTATGAGCCTCTACACTGACTTCATCGGCAGCGGTGGACTGCAGCCCTCAGTTCAAACACCACCGAGCCAGTTCAACACCTGACCCCCCTCCCCCCCACACACACGCTTCAGTGCTTTTGTTTGAAAACACACTCAGGGCGGAATGGACATCCTTGTGTATCAGCTCTAAGATCTCCAGCAGCTTTCTGAGGGACCGAGTCCTGTCCTGTCCCTACTTTACAGGGAAGAGAGGCTCAGAAAGGACAGAACTCAAAGTTCCAGTGGAACTGAAGTCAGGGTTAGGAGTGCAACCCAGGTCTTCAAAAATCCCATGCCAGGCTGAAAAAGCCACCTGCACAGGGTCTGAAGGCTTCCAGATTCCCCTTGAAGTCAAAGGAGCAGAGGAGTTTGGCTGGGAGCATTGGGCTTACCCAGCTCCCTGAACTCCAGGAGAAGCTCGAAGCGGACCCAGCATCCCAACAGACCTGCAGGTGCCTGGAGCATCAGGTGGGACTTACTGAGCAACTGAGAGCGCTACAGTATGCCCCCTCGGTGGGAGCAAGGCAGGCTTGTAGAGCCAGATAGGACAATGGCTCGGTCATGTTCATTCTATAGACAGAAATCCATACTTGGACTGTGTGCCAGGCGCTAGCCCAGGCACTGGGGATGCGCAGGTGAACCCACAAAAACCCCGCTCTCCTGAAGCGAACACTGGGGAGAGCTATATACGGATGTGACGTGAGGTGGTAGCGAGTGCTCCAAAGGCAGATCGGCCCCAGGAAGGGCGGACCAGTGCGGGAAATTCTACCTGGTGTGCACACCTTCAGCCAGGCTGAGAAGGGCCCACAGTTGAGACCTGGATGCGGAGCCTGGCCCAGAAAAAGCCAGAAGAGTGGCACAGCCAAAGAAATCACAAGAGCAAAGGCCCTGAGGTAGAAACTGCTCGTGGCTTAATTTTTAAAACCCTACTACCCTTCACATACGTTACCTTATCTCAACCTTACAGCAGAAAGAGCTGTACTTTATGGACAAGGGACGTGGGCTGGAGGGAAGAACATCTACTTCACTGGCAGTTCGGGCCCCGCACCAAGAGAGCTCTGGGCCCCAAGGCAGTGCTTCTGCACTCCAGCCGCTGGGCGGTCTGGCCCGAAACTCTAGACTGGACCACAAGGTGCCCTCTCCTACGGAAAACACAGGTGGGAAAACCGAGGCCCCGGGGGAACCTACTCGAGCAGCAGTCAGCCCACATCCAGGTGGCTGGTCTCCCAGAACCGGGCCCCCTGCATCAACCTCGACTACTTTATTCCCACACGAGTCCCAGGAACCTGAAGCCCGGTTACGGCGAGGGGCTTCACGACTTACTAAGCCCTTCGGTTTCTGCTACGGAAACCTTCCCAGGTAGACGGGATGAGGGTCGCGATCCCCAGGACCCAGAAGTTACCAGGGCCTCAGAAACGTGAAGCGACTGCCCTGGAAAGGGCAGGGCCTGACCCCCAAACCCCTAGCCCCCCGGCCCCCCAGCCCCCAGCCTCAGAGCTCCCCGGCCCCTTGGTCCCCCGGCCTCAGAGCTCCCCGGCCCCTTGGTCCCCCGGCCTCAGAGCTCCCCAGCCCCCCAGCCTCAGAGCTCCCCGGCCCCCCAGCCCCCAGCCTCAGAGCCCCCCAGCCCCCCAGCCTCAGAGCTCCCCGGCCCCCCAGCCCCCAGCCTCAGAGCTCCCCGGCCCCTTGGTCCCCCGGCCTCAGAGCTCCCCGGCCCCCCAGCCCCCAGCCTCAGAGCCCCCCAGCCCCCCAGCCTCAGAGCTCCGCGGCCCCTTGGTCCCCCGGCCTCAGAGCTCCCCGGCCCCTTGGTCCCCCGGCCTCAGAGCTCCCCGGCCCCTTGGTCCCCCAGCCTCAGAGCTCCCCGGCACCCCCCGCCCCCCGGCCCCAGAGCTCCCCGGCCCCTCGGGCCCCCAGACCTCTGCCCCAAGAGCTCCCCAGCCCCAGAATCCTCTGGTCCACCAGCCCCCAGCCCCCGACCCCCCAGTCCTCGGCCCGGACCCTGGCCGGGGCAGCGAAGACCAGGAGACCTCGCACGCGCGCAGGGAGGGGCCGCCCCAGCGAGCCGCGCACTCGGCCGGCCCGATGCAGGTAGCGCGCAATCCGGCGCCGCGCTTTCGCCACTGCCCTGGACAACCGTCTGAGAAAGCGAACCTACACACGCTCTGTCCTTTGATTACATCAGCTCCTACCGTGGCGAGGCCTCCGAATGCAGAAGGCTAGAGCCAAGATACTTTCTGGCGCCTCGAACGGCTCCAAAGAGCAGCGAATCTGCCGCACCTGCTCGCCGGAAGTAGGGCTGCCCCTCGCCGGAAGTTGCGCTTCCTCCATTTTGTTGCCCGCTATGGCGGCCGTGTCGAGTTTGGGGCCGGGATGCGGCGCTTTTGACTGAGGGGGTAGGCCAGGCGGAGGCATTGGGGACATCCGCGCGGCGCAGAAGAGGACCAGCCTGGACGCCGGGGACGCTGTCATGTACGGCGCGAGCGGAGGCCGTGCCAAAACCGAGAGGAAAAGCGGCGCGAAAGAGGAGGCCGGACCCGGCGGTGCCGGCGGTGGGGGAAACCGAGTGGAGCTGCTGGTCTTCGGCTATGCCTGCAAGCTGTTCCGGGATGACGAGCGGGCCCTGGCCCAGGAACAGGGACAGCACCTCATCCCCTGGATGGGGGACCACAAGATCCTCATCGACAGGTCGGTTCCTCCCCCCACCCGCCGGTCCTCCCCTTCCCTCGCCCGCTTGATTTCGTCTGATGTTGACTTGATGGCCAGGACTAAGCAGGAGTTTTGTGGAGCCAGCGGGGATCTGGGGGACCCCCTCCTCTGTCCTTACATCCCCCTGGTTCTGGAGGGAGGGGGACGGTGAAACCCGCCCTAAGACACTGGCTGGAGTCGCGTGTGTCGCCGGAGGGATCGTCTCTGCTCCTGCAGCCCCTCGCGACCCCTCAGCCCGGTCGCTGGGTCCAGTTGGCCGGTCCGCGCGGCGGAAGCTGCCCGTGCCCTGGCCTCTCCCGACCGGCGTTCCCGTGGGGTCGTGCGCTGCCTCCCTGCCCGCGGCGCTCCCGCAGCTCCGCGTGGTGGGAGGGCACCCCGAGACATCGCACGCTGAGGCCGCGCTGTTAGAAAACCTTTTGGACCCCGAGAGTTAGCCTTGAAACTTGTGTGCCCCCCGCGCCCTCCTTGTGGAGCGCCCCTGTTTTGCCGGCATGACCTTCTGACTCCGCCAGCCCCCTTCTCCCCACCCTGGGATGATCTGACGTGTTCTGACTTGATTCAGACCCAGGGTGAATTTGCCGATCAGTTGGAAGCCAGTTGACCCGGGCAGACGCTGGCTTTGCTCTCAGAGGTGGTGTTCTTAGGGCTGGTTTCACGGTCTCTGAAAACCCAAGGGTGGAACTGGGATGCAGATGTGTTTCTTTTCAAATCAAACCTGCTTTAGGTAATCGCCCTGCGGGTGTTTAGCCGCTTTGGGCAGAGGGGTCCGGGGTGGGGGATTTCTAAAGATGTTTGGTTTGAAAAGGACAGCATTACATGCTGTAGGTTGTTTGCTCCCATCCCCCCCCATATTTTCAGGCCCCCTTTCCTTCTCCTTGGGGTTCTTGTTTGTTGCTTTGGTTTTTTTTTTTTTTGCCGGTTTGGCAACTCTGCTTCTGGGGCCCGGACTGAAAAGCTAACGATGACCAACCATTTAACTGTGGAATAGTGTCTCCGAGTGAAGGAAGCCCGTCGTTTGATTAAAGCTGGATTCTGCAAAGCCCTGGGACATGACTGTAGGGATGACCTGTGAGCTGGCCAGAATGGACACATTCATGACCAAATAGGCCTTTTTCCATCCCTGACGTTGCCGTTTGGAGTTAGATCTAGAGAACAGTGACTCTGGAAGGGAGGGTTGCCAGAGCAGGTCTGGACCTGACGCTCCGTGCTCTGCTCAAACACGCTGTGCCTTTAAACCATAGTTTCTATCGATTGATGCTGCCTGAGTTGTTAGGCAGCTTGCTTTTCCAAAGTGTTACTTGTGATATTTATTATTAAAGTTTGGTAAGCGATGAAGTCTGAGCTCTTTATGCAGTTTTCCATATCATTCTGTACATGATTGGAGTGAGGTCTTCCAAAACTAATGGGGAGCAAACGCTACACATGTACATGTATAATATTTTCAAATAATGATCTACATTTGTAAGTTAAGGAGGTTTACATCAAAAATAATTTTGAAATTTAATAAAGTGCAATAACTTGGCTACTCTGGAATTTTGGCCTTTTTTCTTGTAAATGTCTTTTTTATTTAAGTAATTTTTGGTCCTCATTACAAAAGTCAGCATTAAAAAGTCAGGCAGACTTTTGTTTGTCTCTCTTTGTCTTTGCAAGCCTAAATCTGAGTGTTTCTGAATCACTCATTTATTATTTGATATTGCACATCGACAGCAGCTTCATTGAATCTTTATGTTAAAGGTATAGCAAAAAGTGCCTTTATTTCTAATTTGGCTAAAGTGCCTATTGGTCCATGCACAAAAACATGGATGTGTCTTAACGTATGTGACTTCCTGGGGGTATAAAGTTTAGAAGAAGATATTTATACTGCACCTGCTAATAGTTTTGCTCTGTTTCCAGTGAACCTCCTTAAACTGCACGTATATGTCACTGTTCCTATGTATGTGTGTCTCTCTATCACATAACCCAGCACTTATTTCCTCAGCCAAGTGGCTAGGGGGCGAGCCTAGCCAAGATTTTACCTCCAATGGACGCAAGTTTCTTTGGTGAAGATCTCTCCTGAGAGTTCGGGACTAGCAGAAAGAAGCGAGGAAATTTCGACCGTTGGGTTCTTACGGATAGGTATTTATGTATTCGGTTTGTGTGAATGTAAGCTATATTTGACTTTTCAGAAAAAAAAATTTTTATTTTTATTTTTTTTGCAAATGGCATTGAATGGTTGAGCAAACCATAAACGGTAAGCACTGCTAGTGAAGTGAGCACCATTTATGCTATTAAAGGGTTGTTTACCTTTAATTACAAGTTTTGTCATATTATACAAAGGAATTTAGACTTTGTTACAATAACTTGAGTTTAAAAGTAGGTGAGCTATGACTAGCCAAATTAAATATAAATCTGAGAAGATTTTTTATGTTTGTTTTAATATTTTTATTTCTTTGTTTTAATCGGTAAGTATGTATATAAAACATCACACACAAACCAACCTAGACGTTAACTTCTTTCCATTGACCAGCGTGTTCATATTACAGATATGATGGGCGCGGTCACCTGCATGACCTTTCTGAGTACGATGCTGAGTATTCCACATGGAACCGAGATTACCAGCTCTCTGAAGAGGAGGCACGAGTAGATGCCCTGTGTGATGAAGAGAGGTATTTAGCCTTGCATACGGACTTGCTTGAGGAGGAGGCAAGGCAAGGTACTGCTCGAGAGAAACTTACTTAAGCAACAAACTTTTAAAAATTTTTTAAGTATTTAAAATTTACTCCCATTCATTTTTTTATACTCACTCTTTCTGATATTATCTTGACAGTACCCAGTGGATTGGAAAAACAGGAGTCTTTGCGTTCTGAGAGGACCTCAGGATAGTTTATATATAGAGCCACAAAGAATTTTCCCAGCTTTTGAGGGCAGACTGGGATTTGAAAAAACAAAAACCAAACTCTTTAACTGTTCTTCTTTAACAGTATCGTATAAACTAAAATTGATGTTCTTGTCTTTGCCTTAACAATCTTTAATACAGTTCTTAATCCCCAAATTTCTCAGCAGGAAGAAATTTTCCACAAAAGACGTGTGTTCTGCTAACTGTGGTAAACATGTCCTGGCAAAAGAGTCCATATTATTAGATGTGAGGTGTGAATTTGTAAAAACATGTTTGCCTCAAAAAGAGGTTGAAAAAAGTGTGTTGTATGCTTTACTGATAGCTACAACTTTAGAAATATGTAAGATTTTTCTCAGTAAGTTTCCATTTTTGTTAATAAAATTCTCATTTTTATTCAAGAGGAAGAATACAAGCGATTGAGTGAGGCGCTGGCGGAGGATGGGAGCTATAACGCGGTGGGATTCACTTACGGCAGTGACTATTACGACCCGTCGGAGCCGACAGAGGAGGAGGAGCCCTCCAAACAGAGAGGTGAGGGGGGGGCTGCCGGCGTGACACGCGGCTGGCGGCATCCCGCACACGTAGCAGCACAGCCTTCACGGTACGGGCGTGGACGCTGAGTAACGGGAACCTCACCGTGACACAGACAGCGTTAGCGGAACTCCGTCTTAGGGTAGAACAAACTAGAAACGAGAAAATGAAGTGTTCCTGGAGGTGGAAACTGAATGCAGGCCCTTGTCTGCATTGGATCTAGATGCCTTCCACGTATTTCTCTTTGACTCGGGTAACTGGAATTACTCACTCTGGATCTTTGTTTCTTAACTGATGATACATGAGTTGATACACGTGGTGATTTGTTCTCACGGGCGGGTGTCACTTTACAGGATAGGCGTTAACTACCCTCGTGTGAACCTCCTGCTTCACATCCCCCCACAGCTAAAATAATGACAAGCCTCAGCAGGACGCCTGTGAAGTCACTTGCTGATCAACAGAGACGAGCCTGAGACCTCCCAGTTAGACTTGGTAGGACCCGCAACACACACACCCGTGCGGTGTTGTGCAGTAATGTTTATATAAAATGGAAGATTTTAAGATCATACTCTTCTGGTTTAACTCTAGGAACTTTCAATATAAAAAAGTAGTGCCCCCAAAATATCTGGGCTCGCGAGTGCAGGAACAGATACCCTTAGTCACTTTGGTAAGCCCTGAGAGCACAGTTATTACAGTCTTGCATAGTAATCAGACATTAACTATCGATAACGATAACACGAACCGGAAACTTCAAGGCTAGATCAGTATGTTCAGGACGTTCTGTTTAAGGGGACGGAGAACTGTATGGGGCACCCGGCTGGCTCAGTCGTAGAGCATGTGACTCTCCATCTCAGGGTCGTGAGTGCTAGCTCCACGTTGGGTGTGGAGCTTACTTTAAATAAATAAATAAAAATATTAAAGGGAAGGAGAACTCTAACTTTAGAAACTACACGAATGTTTAATAAAGTAGAATCACATCATATGGGGATTTCGTTTCAGAGCTGACAGTTATTTGGGACCTAATTGGTTTCTCGTCCAGTTAGAGACCTCCTGACAAGTCTGTTACAGTGTGGTCCGCCCGGCCTGGTGCGGCCGCGTGGGGATCTCCTGCCCCCTCCACGGGATGGAGGGCGGTCTTGCACAGGGGCTTCCTGGTTGCCCTTCCCCTCATCCTGCTCTTTACCTCTTGGGCAGCAGTCACTATTGTCCAGCTGTGTCCTAGGGGCCTGCGAAGACTTTCTGCAAAGACTGTTCCGTTAAAGCCTCGTTACGGCGTTTCACGCCTTCAGAAGTTAGGACTAGTGGAAATGTTCTTGCAGGTCCAAGAAGTAAGCACTCATTCCTTTATCTACAGTGAGTTACCTCTGTTAGGGTTCTGGATAGTTGAGATTCTGTTGGTTTGTTCCCGAACTGCGTACATTATGTCTGCTTTAAATACGTAGTATTTTTGATCAGAAGGAAGGAGTACATACTATATAACTTCATACATGAGAATGGAAATTTGTAAAGGCCCAATGTCTTTTGCAAGATCAAGTGACAGCTTTGGAAAAATCCATAATATTTATTTCTTAACATTCTCGATTAGGGATCAGCCTCCTGCCACCGCCGGCCCAACCACAGGTTTGTCTGAAGTTTCATGGGCGCTCAGCCGCCCAGGCTTGTGGCAGCCTTTGTGGCTCAGTGGCAGAGTTGAGCAGTTGGCCCGCAGGCCGCGTGTGGCCAGAAATGCTTACCGTCGGGCAACGTCCAGAAAGTTGCTGACCCCTGTTACACGTGTCGGATATTGTCTCTGTGTAATTAAACTTCTTTACAATTACTGAATTTTAAGAATTTCAATGTGATTTAGTTTCTCTTCGAAGTTTTAGTGTGCTTTCTCTTTAAGTTCTCTTTTACTATTTTATAAATTTTTTTTATTTCTGTAATCACATTCTCAGGACTTTGCCTTATATGCTGATTACGTTTTTTTAAGATATGTTTATTTGAGAGAGAGTGCTAGAGTGCGCACGTGGGGGAGGGGCCTAGGGACAGGAAGAATCTGCAGCAGACTCCTCGCTGAGCGTGGAGCCCAGTGCGGGGCCAGATCGCAGGACCTGAGATCTGACCTGAGCTGCAATGAAGAGCCAGCGCTCAACCGACTAAGCCACACAGGCGCCCTGCGGATTAATTTTTTTAATGAAAGTTGGGCCCATGTGAAACTTACATCTTGGCTATTTGTGCTTCGCTGATGCTAATGTAGGTAAAATGCCACTTGGTAGAATTCAGGTTGGTACCCAGTACCACTGACAGGGAGGTTTTACTTCAGTGTCGCATTACTAAAAAAAAAAAGGCTTTTTTGGTTTTCCAGTGCCATCAATGGGTTTAAATATTCCTTGATTTTCAAAGTTGCTGTATTGTCCTGGCATTTTGGGGCATTTTAAGCTTCATGGTGTGAGCGTCTTTGTGTGTCACCCCCTGTTCCTTCCACATGGCAGATTCTCGTGATTTTCCTGTGGGTTTTTTTTATCGTTATTAAAGATCTTTTTTATGAAAAAAGAGGATTTGAATTTATTTGAATCTGAGTATTGTAATGGTTGTATTTTGTTCCGTGCTACTAAAGCTATTTTTCTGCAAATTAAGGTGTGTGTAAGGACGGAGCAGCTCTGTGTAACCTCCGTGTTCCAAACAGCTCTTGATTTGGGCTCCTTTACTTCATGAGCAGCGGCACACAATGGCAAGGCTGTTTAAGAGAAAAATTTCCATCATTTTGTCATGTTAGGGAGCTAGAGTAAATGTTGTACTTTGATAAACACATCTTTGGCGCTGTGCCCAAGGAGACTGAGATTTGAAGTTGCTGCTTGACCTGTTGCAGAGCAGGGTGTCCGCTGTCCTCCAGCCGCGCTGGGCCGCTTGGTCCCTGCTGCTGGCGGGGGAGCTGCTGATCACAGGAAGCTGTCAGGCCCGAGTGAGTCTCTGGTTCTTGGGGGAGAATAAGGGTACGTAAGTAGAAACAGGCGGGACGGTGTTAAATAATTCTTACTTAGGAATTTATAATCCACCTGGATCTCCTCAGACTAGAATACCCAGGTTTTTAGGTACGATGAAACCTGCTTACAGTTCCTTCTTGGCTTCGTAGAAGAATTAGGTTTGATAGAAAACGTTCAAAATTGTTCATCTCATCAGGAAACCACATGTGGTGGAAACATTGGCTTTGATGAAGATTTCATGTTTACTTAATGTTATTTTTTTGACAGAAAACCTAGTAGGTATTAAAATCCTTTGTAATGTTAGCTTTGATAAGTTTTCTATTAGGTTTTTGTACATTTCACTATGTCCTTTTTTTTAAAGATTTTTATTTATTTGAGAGAGAGAGAGCATGAGGGGGGAGGGTTAGAGGGAGAAGCAGACTCCCCACTGAGCAGGGAGCCCAATGCGGGACTCAGTCCTGAGACTTGAGGATCATGACCCGAGCCAAAGGCAGTTGCCCAACCAACTGAGCCACCCGGGTGCCCTCACTGTGTCCTTTTAAGTAGGTGATCACCTGGGGCGCCTGGGTGGCTCAGTTGGTTAAGTAGGTGATCACCTGAGTGATTGCAAGGTATGCAGGTACCTTCTGATTCAGGAAATTTTGACATGCAGAGCCCCATCTGACACTCGGTGGACAGAGCTGTTTGTAGATGGAAATGGGAAAGTCATGGAGGTCATTTGCGTGGGTGGAGAAGTCTTGGCAGTTATACTTTAGGGCTTTACAACTCGATGGTGAAATCATCCCGCCATCTGGGCATTGAACACCTGTGCTGTGCCTGCCTCCCTGGGGTTCCTGCAGAAACAGCTCGGACGGGGTCTTAGTGCCAGTTAAACACACACACACATCACAGAGCTGGGAGCGGGGAGAACCGATCGCGGTCTGAGTGCCCGCTAAGCAGGGCACGTTGTGGGGAGACGCCCACTGCCCGGTCTCCAGGAGAGGTCAGTGCCCAGCAGCCTCCTCTGGGGGGTTGGTAACATAACCCGACTGGTGCATGCTGGAGCGGAAGAGGAGACGGGAAGGTGTTTCTAGAGGTGATGATGGGAAGGTGAAGAACCAGGGAACGCACTCGCGGCAGTCCCTCCACTGTTGCTTACTGTTGGTGGCCGCCTTCCTTCCTGGTCATTGTTCTGAAGTTTTATATTTTCTTTTTATACAGAAAAAAATGAGGCTGAAAACATAGAGGAAAACGAGGAGCCTTTCATTGCCCCTCTGGGGCTGAACGTGCCGCCTGACGTGGAGCTGGTACGTGTGCTTCGTGTTCACGATACTGCCCATTGTTATCAGTGTGAGTTAGGAGCACCGGGTAGCCCTGGCGTAGCCATGACGGCCCTGTAAGTTCGTAATGCTTTCAAATGATCTGTGAGTTCATGGAGACAAAACCACACCCCACCTATTCTCCTCCAAAGAAAAAGGGAGGAATTCCAGCAGAATCCCTAGACCAGAGCATCAGAGATTCGAGGAGCTGGCTCTCGGAGGTCACAGAGTTGAGCCCCCACGTTTACCAGCATGGAGAAACCGAGTCAGTGAGCGGTGAGGGAGCTGCTGGTACACTGTTAGCCACGTTTAGACATAAGAACAGTCTCAATCGTGGCAGCGTGGCTTGCAGGGAAGTGGCTTTGTCCTGGCTTTGGCGGGCACTTAAGGGAAATGTCTTTACCTTACTTTGCTGCTCTTGCACCCGGGCTTCCTGTCCCTTGTGATGAAGGCCCGGTGGCATCTCCAGGCCGCCTGGCACTCAGGAGGAAAACCTGGGTGGGACTCCTCTTGGCCTGAGTGCTCTGCAGCTCGAGCCTGGCAGAGCTGAGTGGTTCACCCTCCCTTCACGCCGCTATTCCAGCTGCATCTTGTGAGGTTCAGGCTGAGCTGCAGTGGGTGTCCCTGGGGGCCTCCTGCGCTCCCGGCGCTGTCCTGGAATGCTGACAGCCCCGTACACCAGCTTCTGTGCCCGTCCCCCTTCCACAGGAGAAGACCGTGGCCGTGCAGGTGGTGGGCCGGAGCGGTCGGAGTGTTGCATGTGCACACTCGGGGGGGAGGGGTGGAAATTGGTGCTCGGTGTGGTTTTTCCTGACTGGATTTCTAGCGCCATGGATTTCTTCTTGTGCCCTGGGTTCTGAGCCTCTGGGTGCACAGGGGGCCAAACTGTTCGTGGAAGGTTCTGGCCCCTGTTTTCGTGTGTCGATGGCAGGCGGCAGAGCCTCCACCCCGTCCCTTACTGCACTTACACACTCACACCCTCTCCTTCCTTCGCTTTCTCAGTCTTTGTGCAAGTAGGAGTAAAAATGTGGATTTTGCTGAGTGGAATTACTGCTTATGTTTGCTTCCCCGTTTCCAGCATTCAGTTAAAGCTGAAAGTGTCATTTGAACGTTTGATATCCTAAGACTTGTGTTAATATGCTTTCTGTGTATTGTTCTGGATTATCTTCCTACTTGTTCTGGAACGTGCTATTTATTCTACGTGAAAGACCCATTAAAAACGGGTTGCTCCCTTACCTATGTTTAATGCTGAAAGCTTTTATTTAAGGTTGACTATGTGGAATTTTATTTATTTTCATGTGAAAGATTATTTTTAAACTATTATGTAAATATAAACGTGGAAGTATAATAGATTTTATTGTGTTGTTTACTTTCTGTTAAAATATTTAATGGCTGTGTATTCTCAGCCAGAGTAAGCATCACTAAGCTATTTAATGGTCTGCCGGAGCTAAAAATAGTCGATACCCGTTGGAGAGCAGAATGGTAATTTGCTTTCTTAATGTTAAAGAGTTTCTTGTGATATTGCAGAGCGGCCTCTTGAGTAGGAAATGGTTTGATTCTGTGGAAACCGTGTCTGAGTGCTGTCGGGGCGCTGCCGGACAGGGTTCCCTGCGTCCTGGTGTCAGGAGTTGGGGGCAGCAGTTCGTGGTCTGCAGCTTGCACTGCAATGTCCCTGGGGGGTGGGGTGTGAAACGGGGTGCTTGCAGCGGGACTTGCGGCCTGTAGGTTGGGAGGGCATGCTGCCTCCGTGCGGCGGGGCTGCCCCCACTCGGTAAAGAAAGCAGGCACTCAGGGCGCCTGGGTGGCTCAGCCGTTAAGCGTCTGCCTTCGGCTCAGGTCATGGTCCCAGGGGCCTGGGATCGAGCCCCGCATCGGGCTCCCTGCTCAGCAGGGTGCCTGCTTCTCCCTCTCCCACTCCCCCTGCTTGTGTTCCCTCTCTCACTGTGTCTCAAATAAATAAAATCTTAAAAAGAAAAAAAAAAGAAAGGCACTCAAGGGTTCTTGAGTGTAAACTGGGCTTTTGGATTAGAGCCTAATGATTATAGGGTCTGTGGGGTTTGTGTGAAGAGTAAGGAGTAGTTAGAAGTCGTGGCCCTCGGGGAGGCAGATGTTGGCAGGTAGTCGAGACGGGCCGAGGCTGGTGCTGTCCTCGACACTGTGGTGGCCCTCCTGGCTCCGTAGCCCACGGGCCCCCTAAAGTGACCTCACAGTTCTGTTTTAGCTTTTCATAGTGATTCTGTGTGTGTTTTCTTGTGTTTCTCCCTGGATATGTGGCCTGGTGCCATTTGTCCCAACATTGTGTTTTCAGCCACCTGTCCCCTTCTCGGGGACCTGGCTGCCTGTCTTGGTCACCTCCTGAGCTCTGCACGCGCCCGGTCCCGGTTCTGGGTGTGCCCTGCTCTGTGCCTGCTTGTGCGGGGTCGTGTTGGTGCCCCACGCCTGGAGCACCACTGGGAAGGTGGAGGGAGCATCCCTGTGGTCAGCCCCAGGGACTGGGAGTGCTGCTGCCCCACAGACCCCAGTAGAAGTTATTGCTAAGGGAAACACGCTCCTTTGAACACACTTTATGAACCAGAGGACGAGCAGGGAAGGGTTCAGTGTATGATCGCCATGGTGCGCAACGTTTCCGTCCGTTGGAGTAGGAACACCGCGGTGACGTGTGCCGACCGCATGCTGTGTTTCCGGCACCACACGCCGTGAGTGGCTCCCGTCCCCACCAGTGCGTGGGGAGCAGATGCCCTTGTCAGCCCGAGTGCGCAGGGCACCTGGAGGTCTAGGGAGGCCAGAGCAGCTGCCCCAAGGGAGGCACGTGAGGGTCAGGCCTGCCGCCCCGGGCCCGGCTCCAGAGCTCTGCGCCTCGGACTGGGGCCCCACTGATTGTTTGGATTAGAGTGTTATTGTCATCATAATTCAGGGGTTCTGTTGCCACGGGATGGGGGTGGGAAGCATCCTGTGGCATTCTTGCCTTTTCTTTGGGATCCTAAGCACCGTTCACGTGTGGCGAGCGTGCCCCATGTGGGCCGTGCATGCGTGTTCTCCAGGTACCTTGTCTTCCAACCTCTCTTTCCTGGCAGAATGTAGATCACACGTATCACTAGATCCCGTTGTAGCACCAGGATTTTGAATTTTATTTTGAAGTCCCTTCCCGCCCCCTAAGATTTTAAAAATATTATCCTGTTTCCTACCGTTGCATTTATAGTTTTTTGGGGTTTTTTTACAATTGAATTGTGACTTGATGTGATATTTATTTTGGGCTGTGAGTGAAGTGGGCATTTAATTTTTCCTCCCTGATCATAGCAGAGGAGAGGGCCAGCCCAGCTGCTACGGGGGCTCCTCACTTTTCACTCTGCCTTCCATTCCCGTGCCACCCCGTCTTGGTCCCCCTGCTTCATGTCTGAGCTCCAGCATTTTCCAGAGCTCTTAGGAGACCTGACACTGGCGTGAGCTTTCTCACCTCATATACTATTCTACCATTTCCCATTGTCTACCGCGCAGTTTTTAGAGCTGTGTCAGTGTAATCTGGGAGGACTGAGGAAGCATGAGCCTGCCTTCTTGGGCTCAGTCACTTTCTTAAACCAAAGGTTTCCCCACGTGAGACAAGTATTTCCCTTTTTATCATCAGTTTTTGTAACACCTCATATATGTATATATGTCCTTGAAATCCCACTTTATAGTAGGGATACTCGTATTAAATAGAAAAAGATCGATGTAAAAATAGTGTGATAGAGCAAAGATTTTCCACACCAGGTGTTGGTATGTTATCCACTTGCTCTGCGAGCAGGTCCAGAAGTATGCTCACCACGTCCTCTGTTTCTCACCACGCTTTGAGGCCACTGTCTTTTTACCATGATGTCGTATCATAAATAGGCCTCCTTTTAGGAGATTTTAAAACAGCAGGTTAGTTTGGTCAGCAGAGAATGCCTCTCCATGGAGGCGATTGTAGCTTCCTTTCAAGGTCACTGTTCTGAATTCACTGTTAATGATCGACATGTGCGTGGAACACAATTTCAAAGATTAATCATGCTGTTCACCCAAGCCATTGAAAATCTGCCTCAGGATCCATACTCCAGGCACAGTGGGCCTTTGACATGGAATCTAGTTTATTTTGGAATCAATAAATAACCTTAATTGTAGGTACTTATCCTGTTTAAGTGTGAAGGACTTCGAAGTATTAGTTCAGGAATTAAATTTAAGAGTTAAGGCATTTATGTTTTATGAAGGATGTGGTTCTGGAATTACAGAAAGCATCTTGAATAGTTAACTGCCCATTTTTAATGAATAATTTCCCACATTATTTGCATGTAATTTCCAAGTGTTAATCTCTGCGTTATTATTAAAAGTATTTTTGGAGTATGGCTTTCAGCGTCTGGTCTGACAAGCTCCATTTGTGGGTGGGAAATGCCAAGCGTGTCATGTAGTAGAAGTAACAGCAGCGCTGGCAGGGTCTGGTTCGTAGTAGTAACCTCCTCACTTGGAGGCAGCCAGATGGTGCCCTCTGTCCCTGTGGGTAAGACCCTCCCTGTCCTGGGAGACCACACCCTCGTGCTGTGGAGGCGAGTGAGGTGCAGCAGCAGGTGAGAGCACGGGGCTTCCTCACACGTCCGAAAAGGCTATTTCCCAGGCTATGAAATCCAGCCCCAGCTAAGAAGGAAAGAGGAGTGATGTGTAGACACTTGAGAAACTTGGTGAACGTGTACCCCCCCCCAGAAACATGCATATGTACATAACTTGCATACAGCTTCTGAGGGTTCACAGCCTCCAGCCCCATCACAGAACCTGGTTACTGTGGAGGTACAGTGACTTGGTGTAAAAAAGATGGCCTCGAGTCAGTTCTGCTCAAAGCTGGAGTGGCCTGCCTCGGTCCGTGAGTTTTCTCCCTATGAAATACTGCAGAATCCAGAAATAGACCAAAGTGTCGTGGAACCAGGGCTGTTCAAACTGGGCTCTTCCGACTGAAGTGTCTCTCTTTTTTTTTTTTTAAGATTTTATTAGAGAGAGAGAAAGCTCAAGTCGGGAGGAATAGAGGGAGAGGGACAGACTCCCCGTTGAGCACAGAGCCCAACATGGGGCTCAGTCTCATGACCCTGAGATCATAACCTGAGCCGAAATCAGGAGTCGGCCACTTAACTGAGCCATCCAGGTGCCCCTTGAAATGTCTCTTATTTCATACAATTGACAGTAAAACCAGTTTTTTTGTGTGTGTTTTAAGTCATGTGGCCAGTGAAAAAAGAGGAAAAATTGATCACGTGAATATGTATGTTTTTTCATAGCCACCAACAGCCAAAATGCATGCTATCATTGAGCGCACAGCCAATTTCGTGTGCAAACAGGGAGCACAGTTTGAAATAATGCTGAAAGCCAAGCAGGCCCGAAACTCTCAATTCGACTTTCTACGCTTTGATCACTACCTCAACCCCTACTACAAATTCATCCAGAAAGCCATGAAAGAAGGACGCTATACGGTGCTGGCGGAAAACAGAAACGAAGAGAAAAAGAGTATGTGAGACTGTGTGGACGCGGGGTCCGTGCTGGGCGGCCTCTGGGAGGGGACAAGCCTGCACGGCAGTATTTCCGGAATGTTCATGCCGTCACTAAGGCGTGCTGATTAGATGGGGTAAAGCGCTTCTTGCGTAGATCTTGGAAATACACTAGATTCTTAATTAGTATTTCCATAGATAGTGAAATGTAATTAAATATTGATGCTATCAGAACATAATCATCTGGTTTGGAAATTTTTCCTCTCGTTTTGGCTGTTTCACATTTCCTGGAGAAAAGAGTAAATCTGCTTCCTGGGGTGGTCCCAGCCGTGCGCACAGAAATGGAGCGGTCAGCTTTACTCCCTTTTTTTATTCATCTCTACCATGATCTGTTGTTTTTTTTTTTTTAAAGATTTTTTATTTATTTATTTGAGAGAGAGAGAATGAGAGAGAGCAAGCACATGAGAGGGGGGAGGGTCAGAGGGAGAAGTAGACTCCCTGCCGAGCAGGGAGCCCGATGCAGGACTCGATCCAGGGACTCCAGGATCATGACCTGAGCCGAAGGCAGTTGCCTAACCAACTGAGCCACCCAGGCGCCCTGTTGTTTTATTAAATATCTAAATTGGGAATTCTTACCACAAAGCCCAGTTAACTCTTTTGAAAAATGTGCAGGGACAGCAGTCTATACGTGTCTGCCATTGAATTTTTTTCTCTTGAGCTGAAACATGATTTTCAGAATCATTTGTGCAAACCTTGCTTACAGATCTCATTTTCTCCACAGTTAGTTTTTTAAAGTATCGGTTGCCGTTGTTCTACCTTTCATCAATCAGGATTTTTGCCTTTTTTCTAAAAAATTAAAACGCGGTGGCTCCAGACTAGTGAGCTCTGGACGGCTGTGCTGGCTGGGCCCGCGGCGCTCGCCTGTCTCTGTCCCCTGCTTTCCACTGAGCACATTGGGCAGTGGCGCTCCAGGGGCTCTTCTCCAGAGGTGCTCTCCAGCAGATAACCGCCACACGGTTACCAGCAGCCCTGTCTTTGTCTGCTTCTGAGTGTCCCCATCATGTATCTGTGCCCTGTCTCTCCGCACACACCAGAATCTTGAAACACACTTTTGCTTTCCAGAGTCGGGGGTCAGCTCTGATGATGACGATGATGAAGGAGATGGGAGTTACCTGCACCCGTCTCTCTTTGCTTCCAAGAAGTGTAACCGCCTGGAGGAGCTGATGAAGGTTTTGATCTTCTGTATTTTTTGTACTATAACAAAACTGCTGCTAGTCTAGTTTTGGAAAATCATGAAGCAGCCATTTCTTTTGTATCTTATCTTATCATCATCAAAGTCTGTTTTGCATTTTCATTGTTTGATTGGTGGCTCACTTTTATCGGGGGCAGTACAGTCCTGCCCACCCCTCCTTCCTTTCCCGAGTGGTTACTAGAGGATGGAAGCCATCTGTCCCCTCGCTTCCTCTGGGGCTCACGCATGGCCACAGTCAGGCCCTCTCTGTATGCATGCTGAGGGTTTCCTGAAGCACGTCCACCGAGCCCTTAAGTTGAGCCTTCTTTGGCCACGAAAGAGTTCTCCGTGACTCAGGGTCCGGGAAACGGTGTGATCATGCATCCTCTCTGTCTGCAGCCTCTGAAGGTGGTGGACCCGGATCACCCCCTTGCCGTGCTGGTCCGTAAAGCCCAGGCCGACAGCCCCGCCCCCACCCCCCCCGCAGCCGACGGCACCGTGCAGCCTTCCCAGGTCGAGTACACCGCTGACTGTGAGTACCTCGCTGTGCGCCTCCCGGCCTGCAGCCCGCGTCTGGTGGAGGTGCTGGGAGGACTCGGTCCCTCAGGTCTTAATGGTTAGCCATCCTCGGCACGTGGCCTCATCCTGCTGTGTGTCACCTAATGTTGACGAACGGCTGCTCCGTGTCCAGCATCAGCTCTGCCTTCCAGGAAGGATGAACAGAAGGGTAGGGGAGGAAAGCAGGTGCTCGGGGACTTTGCCCTTCTTTGAAGACCCCTGCTTCCCCCCCCCAAGAAGCCGTGCCTGGTGCCCCCTTTGACCCGCACAGACAGGACGGTGTTGCATGGTCTCCCGGCCTGCAGGGGGTCTGGAGTCCAACAGGCCGCGGCCCTAACCGAAGTCGAAGCTCTGTTACGAAGCCCAAGGAGCGCGGACGCTGGCGGGCTTGCATTGTCTGCATGGTTGCTTTCCTGCAAAGGACACAGCTCAAGCTAGCGTGCGATGTGCGCCCTAGAGTCCCAGCTAGTTACAGTTCCCACCTGTTCGGGCTGCTTGCTAGCCTTTTGTCTTTTTAATTACCAGAAGATTATTAATGGAAGGCAAATCTTGAGGTTCTATTCAAGTAATCATTTGAAAGTATTTGACCTCGGTCTCATTATCCGATCTTTTTAAAATTGCTCAGAAGTTCAGTGTTGAATAAGAGCAGAGGCTTTAGGATGGCTGCAGGGATTTGTTGTCCTTCACCTGCAGATCCGATCAGATGATCCATCCGTAAAGCTCGTCACCATTAGAGGGTGGAAGATCAGCCGGAGATGATTCTCTCTTAAGACGTAGGCTGCTCATTATTCGAGTGTCTGTCAGAAAGAGTAGCCAGACCCCCTGCGCCCCTCTCCTGGTGCGGCCCGTGGCAGCATGTGACTCTGACGTGCCGAAGTAACGTTTGCAGACTTTACAAGTCAGTGACTTGAGGGAATTTAATGCACGTACCCTGAAAAAGCTTCTTAAAGGACCTGGGGTTTGCAGTGCTCATGGCGGGGAGTGCTGTGTGGACAGCAGGGCCACACGGGTGAACGGGAGTCGGGAGTGACCAGTAGAAATTGGCTGAGTAGAATGTCCCTCGGCTTCCTTGTTTTCCTTTTTCAGCCCTGTCATTGAATTTCTGCAAGTTAAACACCTTGTCCGTGTGCATCCACTAGATCCTGAAGCTATTGAACTGTCTTGCACGGAAGAGGAGAGGAAATTCGGGGGCAGGGTCACCATCACCCGATCATTCACTCTCTTTATCATGGAGCTTGTACCGTTAAGCATCGAGGGCGGTGGCGGGCGGCGTGTCTGCAGCCCCCACGGCGCTGGGGGGGGCGCCTGCCGTGCAGCAGGCCCAGAGGCTGCTCTGTGACTCAGGCTCCCTGCGGGCTCCCAGAGCCCCATTGACGCCGGTCCCTCCTTGGGCAAACATCAGGTGCACCAGGTGCAACTCCCTGCCTGGACCCTGCCCACCTTCCCCCGGAAGTGCTCCAGCAGGGGGCGCCAGTTAGTGAGCATGGCGCCTCCCACAGTGTGAGCGTGACAGGCCGTCTGGGACTCGAGCCTGGTGTTACAGCCTCACAGCTCAGCTGTCTAAGCCAACAGAGATGAGAGAGTCCGTGCTGACAGGACCCGGGGCTGCTTACACAGGGATCACGGCTGTGCCAGAGGCAGGGACCGGGGTCCAGGTTTTCCGGAGAAGCAAGAAATCTAAAACGTTTAGGTGAAATATCTCAATTTACAAATGTCGGCAATGAGTTCATATTTTGTAAAAATACAAGGCAGTCCAAGAAAACAGTGGGCAAGTAGGTGCTGCTTGTAGGCATCGCTCTGCATCCAGTCTCCCACTATGCCTGTGGAAGGGGTCATGGGCGTGGGGGCAGTGGGCTGTCCCAGTGCTTCTCAGGAGACTGCTCAGCAGTGGTCAGTGCTGCCTAGAGGCTGGGCAGGTGGGCTGTGAGGTGTCCAGACTGCATGTAGAACCCTCGTTACCAGAAGCGAGAGCCGATTCGTTGACATGGGGAGGACAGAAGCTGGCCTGCAGTGGGGCGGGAAGCAGACAGGGTGTGGAAATGGACGCCTGAGCATGGGCCCTCTGAAGCTGGGCTGTGCAGAGGGAGAGGGGCCGTGCCTGGTGGGGAGCGAGTGTCCCGTGGGAGCCCCCCGACAGCACCCGCCTCAGGGCCGCCACAGCAACCTCTGTCCGGGTCTAGGGCTCGTGGGGTGAGGCAGGAGGCCGGGACGGTTAGACACACTGATGCAGGTTCTAGGAAGAGCCCCGGGCTTGAACTTGCCCAGTGCAGATACGTGTGAGCACCTGTATTCAGGTTTTCAAAGATGTTTGTTTTCATCTGCGCGTAGATTCTGTGGTTACCTTTGGGAAAAAAAAACAAAACCAAGAATATGGAAAATTTGAAAAGGAGGCACAGTGAGTCCTATCAGGTAGTAAGTGAAATGTTACAAGGGAAGACCTGTCGGGGCCTGAGGAGGAGGTGGTTTAAACAAAGTCTGGGCTAAGAACAGACCTAGAAGTGGTACCGGCGGACCTGAAACATCTCGTACCGTGGACACGAGGTGTACCATCGGCCAGTCGCGTGGGACTGCCCCCTCCGTTCCGGACGCTGTGCGGTGACCAGGTGCTGGCGCCCCGGAGCAGAGCTTGGGTGGCGGTCTGTGACTTGACAGCTCTCCGCCCAGTTCTCCCTGGTTCCACACGGTCTTGTAAGCAGTTGGCCCTCCACTGATTTGCATAAATTCTAATTAAATGTGTAATTACAGTAGTTTCACTGGAAAAAACTGTTCCAGAGGACAGCTGTGCCGTTCAAGCAAACAGGCCCAGCGAGCTGGAGAGGAGCCTCACGGCCCTGGCGTGCAGCGCACCAGGCTGGCAGCTTGCCCAGCACGCACAGCGGGGCCGCCGTCAGGGGGCGCGCGGACGAGAGCCCCGAGACGCACGACCAGAGCGGGTGGGGAAGGCACCGGGGCAGCCTGCGGGGAGGGGAGTCCCCAGGGATGAGCCCCGTCTTTTACCCAGCAGCCTGGCGGCTTCCAGGTGGAGGTGCCGCGTGGACAGCTCGGCAAAGTGAGGAGACTTGGGCCGGTGAGGAATTCTGTCCTTTAAGCCAACAGATGACATTAGATTGCGCTAGTAGAAAAAGTAAAATTACGGAGGAAGCAAAAGCGTCCAACACACACCAACAGCTTTTATAGTCAAATAGGGAAAAAAAGTGCAGCAGAAACACAGGCCGCAGTGTGAGTAATTCAGAAAGGTAAACGTGGCTGTGCAGTTTCTGTAAGGCTTCCCCTCGCGGCTCCCCCGAGTGGCATTGTGCCTGCTGGCTTCAGAGCCCGAGGCCTGGACGGTGCGAGCCAGGGCCCCCTCGCACCAGCCCGCAGCACACGCGTGCAGGATGCAGACTGCGGCGGTCGACAGGCCCGCCCTGGCCGGCACGCAGGAACACGAGAATTGCAAATCTCGGGTACAGTCAAGGCTTCTGGGCTGTTGAAAATGTTATTTCACGTTAACAAGCTTGAGTTCCTTCGTAACGATAGAGATTGAAGAAGAGCCGCTCCGGCCGGACCTGCGGTGCGATTTCCGTCTGTGCCGCGGGCGGAGGTGACAAGGGCGCGTGTGCAGGGGCGCTGGCCGCGTCCGTCAGACCTGAGGTGCACGTGCCTGCAGCCCACGCCCACAGCTACAGGAGTACTCAGCACGAGCTGGGGGGAGACCGAGATGCCCTGCGTGCCCTCGGGAGAGGACAAGGGGACAGCAGGCTGCGCGCAGGGGTGGGGCGGGTCCGGAGGAGCAGGTGGAGGAGGAGGCCCTCGAGTCGGATTCAGACTCGGGGGGAAGCGTCTCCAACGGGTCAGGTGAGAGACGACCTGCAGAGTGGGGCTCCGCGGGGGGCCGCTCCGTCGCCGCGTGTCTGTGCCTCTTGGACCGTGGAGGTGACTGTCCCCTTCCCAGAAAAAGCGCAAGAGGGATGGCATGTCTCTGTGAAACTGCTGCAGGGTCCCGAGGGAGCTCTGGCAGGTCTGTGACGTTAACACGCAGTTTCAAGACCGTCTGTCCGCTCCCCGCCGGAGCCTGGCGCCGCTGGGGCTCGTCAGGGCCGGGGTCACCCAGCCTTTCCCGCTCTTCCTATTAGCGCGTGGTTAGGGATCACCTCGGGCCTTCCTTGTGATTGACTTCTTGCTGATGAGAGATTTTCCTGGATAGAGGCAGCCTCGGAAGAAAAGCGTCTGTTTTTATTTTGAAAGAATTTTTTTTTGAAAGATCCTTAAATACAGATGTGTAAAACTAACAATTTCTTCCTTTTATTAGCTTGACAGTGATTTTCTGTTACTTGGTTGTTTCCTGCTATTTAGTTGTAAATCTTAGCCGAAGAGGGTCATAAATATAGTTAATTATGCGGGAAACAGTAATACTGAATGAAGTACTGTTCACTGGTATAGCAGGCGGGTTTTTAAGACTAAAACACCAACCCAGTTTTTTTAAATGTTTCTTTCTATAAATAACTGAAGTGAAATTAAATCATACCATGTGGCTAGACTAGATATTTTCTTGCTTCTGCTGTTTTTTTTTAAGTGTGATTTTGCTGTTGTTGTTCATGGCATTTCTTTTTTTCCGCAAAATCATGACCTTGAAGTGCTTTACTTACTTTCTAAACCCTTTTTTAAAAAAATGCCTTTATTGTAAGTGAAGAGAAATAGAAGCAAGAAAGTAAAAATAGTACCCAAGATTCCACCACCCAGAAATAGACATTTTTACCCTGAGGGGAGCATCCCTGATGCAGTGGGAAACCCTGACAGGAGTGGGGGGAGGGCGGGAAGCCCCCGGCTGGGGATACAAAGATGGGCTTTGTGCGGAACAGGGATTAGAAAGTTGGATGTACAGATAGAAATATTTGTGTTAAAGCGGAAGTAAGCTTTTTTAATTTTACTCCAATTTAACAGAAGAACCTATAATCAAAAATCAAAGTAAGGTAATTGCTGATCTTCAGTTAAAAGTTTCTTCCATACCTCAATTCAGTTTCGGAGATTAGGAGAACACTAAAGAGATTGAGATTGTAGATTTTTTTAAAGCTCTGTTTTTATCTTAGATGTCATTAATTAACTGTGAAACTGGAAGAAATTAAAATACTCCTAAAATCCCTTCCTCCCCCGCCCCAACTCCTGATTTTTAGGAAGCAGTGTGTTTGTGTTGTGAGAGCGTGAGTAATGCTGATGGTGTCTGTAGCCCACGCCCCTGGTCGGGTTAGCCTCCGTCGAGGGTTAGGTTTTCACTGGGGCGCCTCTGTGCGTTCGAGTGTCCTGGACCCATGTCGCGAGGGTTCTGTTCACGCATTCTCGCATGCTTGAGGAGTGCCCCCTCCCACCCTGGTGCAGACAGGAGAGCTTGTCTGGATGTAAAGTTCTTGGGGAGTATCTTCCTTCTCCGAGATCTTTGTAAGCTGGCGTCCAGCCCTGTCCTTCCTACACCAGAGAAGCCAGTCGTGTGGGGCTGTTAGCGGCTTGGTTCTCACTCATTGCTCCTGGACGCCGTTCTCGGAGCTCGGTCACGTCAGCGAGCGCCTTGGCGGAGAGAACCGTACGCAGGCCCGCTGCCTGGAACCCAGGGGCGCTTCCCAGTGGGCTGTGGACTTGGATACATTGCTGTGAAGAGGAAGGGGCCGGCTGCACCTCCCCTACCTTGCAGCTCGGCTGGGGGGGGGGGTGCTGGCGCTCACTGGCTGGCCGCCTGGTGGGCGATCCCCTCCCTCCCCTCCCGTTGTCCTGGAGCCTGTCCTGCCCCATCTCAGAGACTCGGTTCTCCATCCTCCATCCTGGAGGCTGTTTTCCGTCGTGTGTCTCTCTTTACTTTTTCTCTTCCAGTTGTTGGCTTCTCTGCTTAAAAGACGTCAGTTTCCTTCTTTTGGATCATCTTTTTCTGTGTGTATCATTTTCTCTTTTTTGTTTTAATCTGTTTCTCTTTCGCCTTCAGCATGTGGGTCTGGCCATCTCTGTCCATCTCCTTCTGTGTCAGTGACTGGTTTTCTCAGTCATACCTGTTCTGTCCGTTGCAGGTGTTTTTTTTAAGAGATTTTATTTATTTATTTGAGAGAGAGACAGAGAGGGGGGAAGGGCAGAGGGAGAGGGAGAAGCAGACTCCCCACGGAGCAGGGAGCCCGATGGGACTCGATCCCAGGACCCTGGGATTATGACCTGAGCTGAAGGCAGACGCTTCACCCACTGAGCCACCCAGGCGCCCCTGTCTGTTTGAGTTTAAAACGTGCTGGTTCTGTAAAGGTGTGGCTTGGGGCCTCTGTTCTCTCGGTGCAGCAGCGGGATGTGCAGACTTGCTGTGAAGGTCCCGCCGTCACTTTTCAGGTCCTGTGCCGCAGGTTCCGCCGTCCCTGGCACGGCCCTGCTCTTGCAGCTAGTCGGCAAGCACAGACAGGAGGCCGCGAGGGGGCGTGGCCAGGCCCCAGCCGACCGGGCTTCAGGGGCGCCCAGACTGGAATGTCATAGAACATTTGTGTCATGAAGTGTTCTGTTTTGTTTCTGACCACTGAAGCATGTAAAAACCGTCGCGAGCTCTCCCGGGCTGCACAGGAGGCGGCAAGCCCAGTTAGGACCCAGCTTAGCTCGGCCCCGGTCCGGCTCAGGGGTTGCTTTCTTTCCTTTCCTTTGTGCTCCGTGGAATTCTTCTCTCACCAGATTCATCTGTGGCTCTGAAAACTCCGTGCTTGCTTGCATTCTGTTCTCGTGCAGGCCGCGGTGGTCGCTGCCCAGCTCTGGTGGCCCGCGTAGCTCTGTGCCCTTTCCTGGTTGTCTCCCGCTCACGCCGGCGGCTCTGTCCAAACCTTTTGTCCGATGCTGTAGGCCCTTCCTCCTTGACACTGTCCCCGCCACGTCTGAGATCCTTTGTCTTCCTTTCCAAGTGCAGCCTTCTCTGGAAAGCCCATTCTGGGCTCTCCTGTGAGACCCTGAAAATGCCCCCGAGCAGGTGTCCGAGCCGCCGAGCCCCCAGTCAGCAGGCCCTCCCCACGTGTCTGCAGGCGTCTCCACCCTGCGGTTCAGGCTGTACACTTGAGCCGCTCCCTTTCTTCACCCAGAACTCTCTGGAACCTGCTTTTATGTAACAGGCCTCCAAACCTAATACAGTATTGAAAACTCAAAACTTTTTACGTGAGGGTCACTGATGAAGACTTTAAGTAATGGGTAGAGACAGGCCTTTCTAGAAGGTTTTATTTGCCAGAAAGAGAGCGATTGCTTTTAAACACTGGCCTGAAGTCCCTGGGTCCCGTATTCATAGGGTTAAAACTGATTGGTTTGAGTGGTTTTCCAGCTTTACAGACGACATTCTTCATCATTGCAGAAGCTGTTCAGATATTCCTAGTCTAAGGCTTTGGTGACCGAGACAAGTCTCCTTTCGTTTGGGGAATTTTCTTTTTTTTAAGATTTTTATTTATTTGAGATATAGACAGAGATAGCGAGAGATATAGAGCGCAAGTGGAGCAGAGGGAGAAGCAGATTCCGCGCTGAGCAGGGAGTCCAACGCGGGACTCGATCCCAGGACCCTGGGATCATGACCTGAGCTGAAGGCAGATGCTTACCCGAGTGAACCACCCAGGCGCCCCTCATTTGGGGAATTTTTTTAACACTGGGTCGTCTGGAGGTCATAAGGGACTAAATAAAAGGTGACTGGGATGCACTTTGTGGTAACAAGTATTAAGTTTGAACATACTCAGACACTGTGTGATGATCCAAGTGATAAATGCTTTCAAGTATTTAGGGAGTTAGGCAGGGCAGTAATACTCTTTGATGTAAAAACTGTCAACTTAGTTGAATCACTATGTTGCACACCTGAAATTAATGTACTTTATATGTCAACTATGCTAAAAAAAGGCTGCTTTAAAAACACAGGTGTGGACTTAGCATTGTAGGGGTTGTTGGTTGGCTTGACTGTGGTTTCCCTGCGACACAAGACTGTATTATGGAGAGCCAGCAGATGAGTACCCTGCGTGCAGCAAACAGGGGTCACAGGGGCCCTTCAGGAACTCGTGGAAATGGTCCAAATCCACCAGGCAAGGCTGGAAGTCTTGGGGACGGGGTAAGCAGACCGTCCAGTGGATGAGAGAAATGCAGAACGCGGTAATACGAGAGATCACTATTGAATCGTGTTGTTGGTGCCTGGTGTTTGAACTCCCATAATTTGACTTCTCCTGGGGTAAAGGTCTTCAGTGTGAAGAGAACATAACTTTTTAAACTGTGGGCAGAGGAAAATTCTCCAGTCGAGTAGAATGCTGATGAGATTGATACTGTGTTCAGGATCTGAATCTTTAGGTGCTGATAAAACCTTTATTAAGGTTTCTTTTCAACAGAATAGGTAGTCTCATGGAGTTTTATGTTACATAGTGAAATCACCATGAAAATTACTTATTCTGACGCCGGTCTGTCAGCTGTTAACTACACGGGAGGGGCCACTCGGGCCTCGGTCCTGCTATGCGCACCCCCCGGGGCGTGTGCAGTAACTTCTTTTGGCCGGTGGCTCTCTCCACCCATCCCCCCACCCCCTGGAGTCTAGCTTTAGCTTGAATGTGAAATAGGGGTAAAGGAACCTCACTTGTGATTTGGGAAATTATCTACAGCGTTGCATGTTCTGTGTGTTTATTGGTTGACTGTGAACCTAAGTCGGAGATCAGACCCCCAAGTGTTTGGGAATATGCATATCATCCTCTCCATAGAATCCACCCGTGTCTCAGAAACCCCTGAACGTGTGGTCACACAATAGAAGGGAATACGGGAAAACCCAAATAATGGTGGGAGTGAGGACAGATGGTACTCCTGTGACTTTTCCATATGTTTGAAAATAGTTTTGAAGGGCGCCTGGGTGGCTCAGTCGTTAAGCGTCTGCCTTCGGCTCAGGTCATGATCCCAGGGTTCTGGGATCGAGCCCCACATCGGTCTCCCTGCTCGGCGGGGAGCCTGCTTCTCCCTCTCCCACTCCCCCCTGCTTGTGTTCCCTCTCTCACGGTCTCTCTCTCTCTCTGTCAAATAAATAAATAAAATCTTAAAAAAAAAGAAAACACTTTTGAAGTTATTAACTGCTGAGGTTAGAAGAGCGTTTCTAAAAGCTCTTGAGAAAAGTGTGACTTTTGGTGGCGCCTGGGTGGCTCAGTCGTTAAGCGTCTGCCTTCGGCTCAGGTCATGATCCCGGAGTCCTGGGATCGAGCCCCGCATCGGGCTCCCTGCTCTGCGGGAAGCCTGCTTCTCCCTCTCCCACTCCCCCTGCTTGTGTTCTCTCTCGCGCTGTGTATCTCTCTCTGTCAAATAAATAAACAAAATCTTTAAAAAAAAAAAAAAAGTGTGACTTTTGGAAAACAGAAACAAGCGTTCCAGTTTGTGGAGGGGAGGGAGGTGTAGCTAGGGTGAACGGAAGCTGCCAGGTGGGCGGCCTGCAGGTATTTTTATTATACTTGGAATTTCATCAATTAAAAAATGTGTGGGAATTTATTTTTTCTTATTCTCTGAGTATATCATGCCCCCAATTTTGCCTCTTGGTCCACAAAGAGTAATATATTTACTGTCTGGCTCTTTGTAGGAAACATTTGCCAACCATGCTCTATCCCAGAATTAGCAAGAGACCTTACTTGAATATAAATGTCTTCATTTTACTGACTTCTTTTTATATGAAAGCTCTATAGACTTTAAAGTTATAGCAAAGATCAGTTTTGGTAAAATCCCGCTCTTAAGTATGTTGTTTGTGTTCTTAGGAAATGTTCCCACATCTTGTTGGTACAGATCTGTGTCTGCATCCCCGACCTCCCTGCCTTCTTGCCGTCACCGATGGGCTGGGCAGTGGAGGTCTTGAATCTGCAGCATCTGCAGCACGACCCCCGATTTCCCCTCACACCCCCAGTTCAGGCCAGAGCAGCGGGCGCCATGCAAGTCTTCTCGTCTCTCATACCCATGTGTAATCACGCTATACGTCCTTGGGGACCTCGTTCAGGATCTGTCCCAAATCTGGCACTCCTCACCAGGTCCACTTGTGGTCTCAGCCGCTGACTGTCAGCCTCCTCGGTCCTGGTGCTGCCTTCCTACAGCCCAGTATGATCCCGAAGTTGAACCCCGTGTCATCACGTCTCTACTCAGAACCTCCTTGTGGTTACCCATCCCATTGAGATTCCAGAAACTCGCCTCCACTGCCCCCCAGTGTGCTCTTCCTGTTCCTGAAGTGTGCTAAGTGGGATCTGACCACAGGGCCTTTGCACTGGCTCCTCCTTGGCGTGAAACACTGTCCCTCTCAGGTCATACCTCCCCTGGCTTTGCTGACGGTCTTCCCCATTTCATGCCCTTCTCACAGGGTTTCATATTCTCTTGGCCATTCTCAGTGTCTGGTTTACTTCATATCCTCACTTGCTGTACAGAAGCGGCAGGAGGACAGGACTGGTCTGTCATGGATACTGCGGGGCCTCCAGCCCCTAGACGCCTCGCTCCTACAAGGACGTATTTATTAATAGTGGCTGGATGGACACACGCAGTAACACACTGAGGAGGAGCGGGAATGATGCTGTTTTCCCGGCATTCAGGGGGCACTGGAGGGTCAGATACTCATCATCTCTTTGATTATAATTAGGATACTTTAAAAATTACTTGAGTCAGAGTAATACACTTTCAAGTAATGTAATAAATGCTTTTTATGAGAAGTATTGGTCGAACCCCCCTTCCCCCCCACACACACATTGTTTCACAGTATTTCCTTTTAACCATTTGTCTTTGAGTTCTTGATGGTTACCCTCTAAGTCACGGGTCTGTAGCGCTGTTTCGGGATTTATCTGCCCTGGGTTGGATTCTCTGTTGTCTTCCTGCTGTGATGGATGATAATTGAGCTCACTGGTGCTCTCTCACACCCCAAATTTTACTTCTTAAGTGTTTCATCTCTGCTTTGGTTACTTTGTAACTTTAACTGATACACTTAAATCTCTACTTTATCATCAAAATTCAAAAGAGAACGATACAGGAACGGCTTATCAGTCTCCTGCCCTGACTCTCCGTAAGTCTGAGGCCTGTCTTTACGCCCTGCGCCCTGCGTTAGAGTAGCCCCAGCTGTTGGGTGCTGTAGGCAGTCAGCCAGACAGAGCTGCCGTGACCTCCAGCCCGGCATTTGCAGGGCGGCTGGGGGTGGGCCGCCTCCCCAGCACATCGTCGTTCAGATGCCTTGGTCACCTGCGGGCCCGGTAGGCACGGCGCGTGCTCCAGTCCGCGTTCTGGTGACGTTCACAGCTGTGTTTGCTGAGCCCCTTCGCCCCTGCACCCGTGTGAAGTGGCCACGCTCTCAGCCTGCAGCCCGGTGTTTTCCAGGCTTTCGCCGATGCCCCGGGTTACTGCCTGAGCTTCCTCTGGTGTGTGTGATGTTTACTTCTGTACTTGGTTTAGCACGCGCTCCGGTGGGGTACGCAGGAACACACATGTTTTAGGGTGCCCTGATTCTGCTCTCGCATATGGTAAGTGGTTTGGACAGGCCTAGAATTGTGCGTTGAATACTGTCCCTCGGGCGTTGGAAGTTCTGGGCCACCCTTTTCTAGTGGCCCTTACTGCTGCAGAGAAGCCTACCGCCATTGCATGTCTCATCCTCGTGCATGTAACTCATAGTCACTGCACAGATTGGCATTGTGCTCGCGCCGTGCTGGGAATAGCAGCGAACAAGGTTCCTTCTGTCGTGGAAAATCATGGAACTGAGAGCCCGAGAGGAGGTCACTGTGCCGGTGGACATCGTTGGGGAGGCCCTCCAAGCCAGAGGCCCAAGGAGAGTGGAACTGGGGAGTGGTAGGACAGAGGGCAGGGAACGTGGCCTGAGCCCTGGGTGGGGAGAGATAGGAGGGTTTCCGGGGGGGGAGGTTGCTATTCTGTTTGGTCCAGGCAGTGCTCCTGGAGCTTTAGAGCAGGGGTCTGGGAGGAAGCGTGCAGTGCAGCTGACCCACCCGCAGGCACGGCATGGCCACTCCCTGAGAGAGCAGGTGTGTGGGGAGGAGGCAGGGATCCTGATCTGGACTCAACTCGAGTGAATTGTTTGTGAGACGTCCCAGTGCGGGTGTGGAGTGGGCGGTTAATGTGCAAGTTCAGCTCAGAGCTGAATGTAGGAATTCTGGAATCATCAAGCACAAAGAGGATTTAAAGCCATTAAACTCGCTAGGAAGGTCCCTGGGGTGCATGGGGAGGACCGTCTGCAGGTCCAGGGGAGGCCAAGCTGCTCACCTGGGCTTGGACAGGGCGGGGCGGCGGGGGGGGCGCGCAGTGAAGTGCAGGCCCAGGGGCTGTGTCATGGCCGCCGCTTACAGCCGCTCCGCTGGTCATACTCCATCGTCCAGACGTCTTGTATGGGTAAAATAGATTGGTTCCACAGCACTCAGTAAAGGCATTTTCATCCTCAGTACAGAGCCACGTTGTCTTCCCCGAACTGCTGCTTACACAGAAGGGGTTGCTCACCAGCCCCCTCATCTCCAAGAACCCTTTTGACCCCAGGATTCTCTTCCGGGAGTTAAGTTTATATGAGATTAAGACCACATAAGATATCAGTAAATTGGCTCTGATTTTTGCAGGAAGCCAGTTGAATAGAAGGGCTTTGGAAGGAAGTCAGGTGTGTTGATCTGCCCCCGTGTTACGTGGTTCTGTCCATCTCTAAGCAGCTGCAGTCTGGGAAAGAGGTGCTCCCGAATGTGCCTTACGCTCTGAAGTAGCTGGATTCTTTTCATAACAGCTACGTCTGCCTTTAGGAAACGTAGGTGCCGTTGAGACGTCTTTCTTGGATTCATCTGGAGTAGGATTGGTGGTGCTCATGATGCTAATAATGGCATTCAACGTCCTGTGAAACCCACTCGCCTCTCAGACATTCAGCCTAAAATGTGGAGGACAGCAAGGCTACTGAGGTGTGTTATGTTGCGGACGTCCAGTGGTAGAGAAAGCGGTAGGAGCCCTCTGGGACGCTGCACCCCATCATGACAACGTGACGGTGAGCTTAAGGGAGCTCGGTCTTGGAGCACCAGACACCTGTATGTCCTGTCTGCGGTCTGGTCCGGGGAGTCTCAAAACTTGGTGTTCATGAGAATCTCTGAGTTGGGGCGGGGGGGTGTATACAGAAAAAGTGTGCACTCTGTCGGCCGTTTTAAAGGGTCTGTGACGTCGAGCTCACGGCTTCAGAGATAAAAGGGGGAGTCCGTGTGCCCGCGTACCTTAGCACGAGGTGTCAGGAAAGGCTCCCGGGCCTTGCTGTTGGCTGGTGTCGCTGGCCTCACTCATTAAGTGCTGGGCAGGTGCCTGCCATCTGCGGGGGGCTGTGGGGGCTGCCCGCCGCTGCTCTTAGGACGTGGAGCCCCGGGCAAGCAGGGCCCCCTCGAGTCGGCCTGGGATGGGGGAGGTGCCGGCGGTCAGACTTCGGGAGCTGGGGGGCGCGTCACGCGGAGGACACTGCAGGATGTGCCGGCGTCAGAAGTGCGGGAGGGAGGCGCTCCTCTCGGGAGTGGGACCCAGAGGTGGTGCGACGGGCAAGGCCTGGGTGTCGGGCTGCCGCCGTTCACCGCCACCGTCAGGCCCCGGGCCCCAGAGTTGGGGACCCTCTCCCTGAAGGCTTTTCGCCCCTGGCAGTCCTCAAAGTGAGGCTCCAGCTGAAAGGGGACTTGTTAAACCTGCCGTGGCGCCTGCATCCCGCAGTGGGAGGCCTGCCAGCCAGCGAGCCACCCCACACCTCACTAGACAGCGATGTTGGGTGGCTGTCAGCATTATTTTTGGATAAATGGAGATTATCAAATTCCTGTGCATGTTTGCAAAGTGTGGTGAAGACTCTGCTGGAAGGCTCACCACGTGTATGTCGAGAGGGTGGAGCGGACCGCCTGCACACGTCTGTTGGGGACACCCGCTCAGCGCCTCTGCCCCAGCTCGACCCCCTGCTGCGGTCCCGGGGCAGCCCAGGCCGAGGGCGCGTTCAGGTTCGGGTGGGCTCCCATTTTCCCACCTGAAGACAGAGCCGCCTCTTTTTGTGAGCTCCGCTGTGCCTGAGAGTTTCTGCTTTATCTTAGCCAGTGTCTTCACGTGTCCTGAGGGTGGATTCCCGAGTTAATCTGCCAGCGTGCCAGGAGCACTGTTTCTAACACTGTTTCGATTTAACATGATGGACAGTTCAGGAAAGTCCTGTGGACTGATGGTTAATCTGCAGACAAGTACTTCAAAGGGATGGTACTCAGTTCTGAAAACCATTTATTGACTTCTGTTGCACGAAGGATGCGTTACACTACGATTGCCCGACCTACGCTGTTGGTCCAAACTTGTGAACTGTTTCTATTTTTATGAGTTCACGTGGCTCACTGGTCATGGCTATGATTTAAAATGTACTTTGGCTTGTTTTCAGGCAGGAGGCTGACTGTCCAGGACAGGAGCGGGTGTTTGTCCTTCCACTGAGATGTGACACTCTGGACAAGACAGTAAATGTGTCCTGTCCCCTCTCCTGGAGACCCTGGGCTGCACACGGGTGTTCTCCGAGGCAGGTCAGGGTTATGCTCTGTTCCCGCTGATGCCACATTGTCTCCTTCTCCGTGGGGTGGTTTTGCCTGGGGGCTGAGAAGAGGGACCCCGGTAGCCTGACCGCCTGAAGGCGAGTGGGTGGGAACTGTATTTCCATTCTCGCAAGGACGGCGTTGGATTTGACAGGCTTAGGTTTGTGTGCGATCGCCTGGCTTGGTTAGGAAAAGCTTCCATTGGAACCGCCGCATCTGTCCGTCCGTCTGATGAACACTGCGTGCTCCGTGCTGGGTTACAGAGTGAACGTGCCTTTCCTGCCATCCCTGCTTGCCCCTGCCTCCAGCTGGCGGTCTTGGATGGGCCCCGCCTTCCTGCAGAGATGTGATTGAGAACGCTGGGCAGGGATCACGCCACCAGGATCTGGGGCCAGTGTCTATGAAAGCTCAGGGTGTTGTTGTGAATGTGTAACCGCGGTCAGTGCGTGACATCAAGAGAGGACAAGCTGGGAGCTCACACTCTCGGTGAACAAAGAGTGAGCCCTTAGCAGCTGTGGGTGGGCCTGCAGCCAGTCATCTGTGCTTCGTTCCAGCCTCGGGAAGGGCTGGGGCCTAGCTGTGCAAGTTGCCGTCCCGCTGCGTTTCCCCGCATAGCACACGTCACTGGGACCAGGGTCACGGTGAAGCGCCCGCTCTTCATATATGTTCTTGTTAAAAGTGAATTAATTGAAAATCAAAATAAAAAAAATTTTTTTTAAGTTTTTTTTAATTTGAGAGGGAGAGAGAGTCTAAGAGAGCACAAGCAGGGGAAACAGCAGGCAGGGGAGAAGCAGGCTTCCCGACGAGCAGGGAGCCCGATGCAGGGCTCCATCCCAGGACCCTGGGATCATGACCTGAGCCGAAGGCAGACGCTTCACCCGCTGAGCCACCCAGGCGCCCTCAAAATAAAGCTCTTTAACTGGAAAGATCTTTTCACCGTTCTCCCAACGAAAAGGAAATTAAATCTCAATGCAGTCGGAACCATTTGCATATCCACAACAGGATTAGAAATAAAATTCTTAATTGGATGATTGAATCTTATACGATTTAGCTGGTTTTAAGTATTTTTCCAAAAAAATAAGAAGAATGAATGAGCGTATAGGACTTTTAATTACTGGAACGGTGGGCCGCTGCCCTGCGGGCACTTGCATGTGTGCCGGACTGTGTAGGAGGCTGTCGTGAGTCGCTGTCCGTGACAGCAGAGCTGCGTCCGTGGGGATGTGGTAGGTACGCGGCTGTGCATCCGGGGGGGGTGGCGGTTACAGCAAACGGCTTTGTAGACGCGTGCCACGCGAGGGAAGGACGCCAGCGCTCATCGAGAGCGGACTTCTCATAGGCGTGTTTGCTGCCCCCTCGCGGTCCGTTGTCCCCGGGTGTGTGTCCCCACATTGCCCGCTTCCTGCAGATCACCTGTCCCATGGGCAGCCTTCCTCAAATCAGAAACCTCTAGAAACGGTGTGGTCACCGATGGAGTGACGCTGCACGTGTCTTTCCGCAGCGACCGTGGCCGCCGTGTACTACAGCTACTACATGCTGCCTGACGGCACCTACTGCCTGGCGCCCCCCCCGCCGGGGGTCGACGTGGCCGCCTACTACAGCACCCTGCCTGCTGGGGGGGCCACCGCCGCCCCGCCACCCCCCGGGACCACGCCCCCGCCCCCCCCAACCACAGCAGAGACCAGTAGCGGGGTGACCGCCACCCTCACCACAAGGTACGCCTACTTCTGCCCATCGGCAGGCACTTCTTTGCTCTCGGGCAGGGGTCTTCGGTCTGGCTCTCGAGCAGGGTCTCTGTCGCCTGAGGGTTTAAGTGTCCAAATACCCAAGTTACGGAGCTGATGGCGCAAATCGTCATGACGTGAACACTTAGAAAATTGATTCCCAGTCAGCACCCCACATCACTCCCAATTCCTGCATGCTCAGCACCCCACTCCCTCATAACCCCCGCATCCTCAGCGCCCCACGCCCCCATAACCCACGCATCCTCGGCGCCCCACTCCCCATAACCCACGCATCCTCGGCGCCCCACTCCCCATAATCCCCGCATCCTCGGCGCCCCATTCCCCCATAATCCCCTCATCCTTGGCGCCCCACTCCCCCATAAGCCCCGCATCCTCGGCGCCCCTCTCCCCCATAACCCCCGCATCCTCAGTGCCCCACTCCCCCATAACCCACGCATCCTCAGCGCCCCACTCCCCATAATCCCCGCATCCTCAGTGCCCACTACCCCCATATCCCCCGCATCCTCAGCGCCCCACTCCCCCATAACCCCTGCATCCTCAGCGCCCCACTACCCCGTAACCCCCGCATCCTCAGCGCCCCACTCCCCCATAACCCCCGCATCCTCAGCGCCCCACGCCCCCATAACCCACGCATCCTCAGCGCCCCACTCCCTCATAACCCCTGCATCCTCAGTGCCCCACTCCCCATAATCCCCGCATCCTCAGCGCCCACTACCCCCATAACCCCCGCATCCTCAGCGCCCTACTCCCCCATAACCCACGCATCCTCAGCGCCCCACTCCCCATAATCCCCGCATCCTCAGCGCCCACTACCCCCATATTCCCCGCATCCTCAGCGCCCCACTCCCCCGTAACCCCCGCATCCTCAGCGCCCCACTCCCCATAATCCCCGCATCCTCAGCGCCCACTACCCCCATATTCCCCGCATCCTCAGCGCCCCACTCCCCCGTAACCCCCGCATCCTCAGCGCCCCACTACCCCGTAACCCCCGCATCCTCAGCGCCCCACTCCCCCGTAACCCCCGCATCCTCAGCGCCCCACTCCCCCGTAACCCCCGCATCCTCAGCACCCCACTCCCCCATAAACCCTGCATCCTCAGCGCCCCATAACTCCATCCTCAGCGCCCCACTACCCCATAACCCCCGCATCCTCAGCACCCCGCTCCCCCATAAACCCTGCATCCTCAGCGCCCCATAACTCCTGCATCCTCAGCGCCCCACTACCCCGCATAACCCCTGCATCCTCAGCGCCCCACTACCCCCCATAACCCCTGAATCCTCAGCACCCCACAGTCCCCATAACCCCTGCATCCTTAGCACCCACACCACCCTGACCCCCCACATCTGGGCTTTCTGATGTTCTGACATCTCAGTTGGGCAGTTCTTCGTAAAGTCAAGGGGAAGTGAAGCTGCAGTTATTTCCAAGAAATGCAGGATTTATAAAGTCGATGGAAGTGACTCCCAGAAGCTGTAGGCAAATGGGGGCCGGCTGCCAGACCAGCTGAGCGTTGAACAAAAGTGACAGTGGGGCAGGGACTGGGCCCCAACACCTGTCTTACACCAACATCTGGGGTCTGCAGAGTGGGCGAGTGCGCTGTGGGCGCTTTGTCAGGAGCGCTGGGTGCCTGCAGTTGAAATTTGACAGAACACTTGGGTGTTTCTGCAAAATGACCTTCTTTCTGACCGTGCTGAGAAAGGGGGCACAAAATGAGGATGTTGAAGTGCATGTCCTCTGTTTTAATGTGAAAAAGAATCAACGCATGACTTATTCTTGGTTGCTTCTAAGAATTGGCTTATCACTGGAGGGAAACGTTAGGGGAAAAAATAAACCTGTTTTAATGGTTTAAAGTCTTATTTTCCATAAAACCCCATTTTTACCATTGGCAATGATATTTTGGTCCATTTTCAAGGAGCTGACTTTGATTAATTGTTTGTGGTTGAAGGTGTGCTCAGATAGAGTCTCCGTGTGTGTGCGTGTGTGTCACTGCGTGTGGGTGTGGCCCAGGACGCTCAGAGCCCCCCGCAGCGCGCTGCGCTTGTCCACCAGCTGGTGGTTTCGGGCGCCCCTGCACTGGGAGTGTGACGGAGCTCTCCTCTGCAGTGCACTTGCTCCCGTGGCGGCCATCATCCCCCCGCCCCCCGACATTCAGCCCGTGATCGACAAGCTGGCAGAATACGTGGCTCGCAACGGCCTCAAGTTTGAGACCAGCGTCCGTGCCAAGAACGACCAGAGGTGAGGAATGGAACGCGGGGGATGGATACGGGTGTGTGGCATTTCACTTAGCTTGGTTTTAGTCTAGCTACGTGATTCCTTTCATTAATGTTTTTAATCCTCGTGTGTTTACATAAATACGTCTTATAATCACCTTGCTGAATTACTTACAGTTGTGTGGTGGATTTTTTGTTTGTTTTGTTTTTAAGAATGTTGAAGTTTACCTAAAACAGGGCTGGAGTTCCTGCTTTTCAAGAATCTGCCATCTAGGGGGTGGGGACGAGGATGAAGGAGGGCACCTGTCCTGGGGAGCACCGGGGGGTGCATGGAGGTGTTCAGTCAGTACCCCGTGCACCTGAAACGAATATCAGACTGTTTGTTAACCAAATAAAGTGAAAATAAAAACTGGAAAGATACATATGCCAGCTAGAAAAATACAAGTTTAAAAAAAAGATATGTGTTTATAAAGAAACACAAAACAAAGAACCAGGGAAAAGAGTCTGCCATTTAATCAAATAATGTTCCACGCCTCGGGTGTGAGCCAGCCAGCATGAGGTTGCGCTTACATGTGATTCTGTGACCGCACACGGCTGTTGGGGTAACTGGCTCAAGTTAGTCGGTTGGGCCTCCTTGTGCCTCGGTCTCCCTTGTCCAAGAAGTGGGTAGGATCCAGCCATCCTACCGTGCACGGCTGTTGGGGTAACTGGCTCAAGTTAGTCGGTTGGGCCTCCTTGTGCCTCGGTCTCCCTTGTCCAAGAAGTGGGTAGGATCCAGCCATCCTACCGTGCACGGCTGTTGGGGTAACTGGCTCGAGTTAGTCGTTGGAGAGCATGTGGGACAGCGTCTGCTCGCAGCGAGCCGTCTGGAGGAGCCCCGTGTGTCCGCGTAGCTGACTCGTCCTCGTCTCTGCTCCTAGGTTCGAGTTCCTGCAGCCCTGGCACCAGTATAATGCCTACTACGAGTTCAAGAAGCAGTTCTTCCTCCAGAAGGAAGGGGGCGACAGTGCACAGGTACCTGTCTGCGGGGCCGGGGAGGCCGGGAGCCTCTGTGTTGGCTGGTGCACAGGTGCAGGAATACTTGGTACTTATTCTCAGGACGCAGCAAAGGGCTCCTGGCTGTACTCCGTCTGCGAGGGTCATGCACCTTTCAGAGTTGAAACCTGTGTTTGGGATCCTTTGAAAACTTTGACCCCTATGCATAGTTCATTGATGATCAGCGTGTTCTAACGGAGAATCCTGTCTCTTGAAGCCTTTGATGTTTTGGTTGGCTATTATCTTTAACAGCTTTTGGTGGAGGCCCTGTTCCCTGTTTCTTTTGCACTAACATATCTGTCCGTATGTAGAATGTGAGCGTGGTGCTCATGGCCAGTGCTGGCCCGGCGCTGCCCGTGGTGGGGCCTTTATCCTGGGGGCGGCCGGCTGCCGTGCAGCGTCCCGCCGTGGGACTCGCACGCCTGCTGGATGCCGCTCCTCCTGTCCTTGTAACGCTTCTCCTGCAGTGCTCCCCTGGTTACGTGGGTGCCTGTTGGGTTCAAACCTATTTTGGTAAATGATGTAGGCCTTGCTTCTTATCAGTGGCGTTCTTCAGACTTGTATCTGTAATTGCTCAGACTGATAAAAATGACTCATGTGCAGCCGACGGGCATGATCTGATACTCTGGAAGGGTTCTCAGGCATCTGTGTCCGAAGAAAGGGCAGTGTGCGTCGGCCCCCAAGACGGCGTTACAGCTTTTAGAGGCATTCTGTCCTTCCAGAGGGAGAACCTCCTTGCGCTCCCCCTCTGCTGTGTTGTGTCAGGAGGTGGCAAGTCAGTCTGTCTGTCTGTGACAAACCCTGGGTGGCTCTGACGGCGCCGTTGACCGTCATGTTCAATCTCTAGGCTGTGTCAGCACCAGAAGAGGCTCCTGCAGAATCTGCTCCCGAAAAGCCGAGTGACGGTGGGGAGGAGGGTGTGTGTGAAGACTCGGCCGACGCAGCGAGAGGCGGCCCCACGGGGAAGAAGGAGGCGTCATCCAGTAAGACTGTGGCAGACGGGAAGCTGGTCAAAGGTAGGCCGCTGCCAGTCCCGCCCTCGCAGACGTCAGGTCAGGTCGGGGGTGGGGGGGTTCGTCACCTCCGGGAGGTTGCTGTCCTAAAGCTCCCCTACCTCGCGGTCTTTCCTCATTTGGAGTGTGGGGCCATTGGGATAGGAGCTCGTCTGAGGTACAGCTTTGTCTCGTGGTCTGTTCTAGCAAGTTTAACGGAAATGTTCAGCACGTGTCCTGGGTGTTTGGTTCCTCCTTGGACTCTGGCAGCCACGCTCGCGTACGGACTCTGGCACCAGTGAGATTAGTTGTCTCTGTGTCCTGAGGCCCTCTCCCGGGCACTCCTCCACTCCCTGCACCTTGTCACCATTTATGTTCTTAGAACGACTTTCTTCTGTTCAGACAGGCCTACACAGAAAGCGTCGATATACTAAAAAGGGTGGGGTGGGGGGCTGGCACAGGTCAGTGTGGGTGAGACGTAGGAAGCTGCAGTGAGTCCCACGTGGCAGGGACGAGAGAGACTTGGTGGAGTACCAGGCACCCCACACAGGGCCGCAGTCCCAGGCAGAGGCCGCATGGCCGGAGCTGCATGCAGGTGCACACAGGAGGCGTGGTCAGAGTGGTGGCTGGGTGCTGGGGGGCGCGGCCCCACAACCAGCTCGTGGGGCGCTGGGACTTTGGTCGTCGCAGGTGCCAGATCAGAGGAGTGACTGCATCCAGGTGGTGACTGTGAGGACACCCAGCAGAGAGTCGCCTGGAGCTGTTGGTGGGGCTGATGCCGGACACAGAGCTGCAGAGAGTTGGGGGAGGGCGAGCTGCTGGGGCAGAGGTGCTTTGCATCGAGCTGCCTTGTTGGATAGGGTGGTGATCTGGAGTAACCAGCCCGGCGCAGATGGGTGACTGACCGGGGAAACTCAGTCGAGCCTCTCATTCCAGGAGTTACCTAAGCACACCTGCTGAATCTCTCACCCTTCCCAGCCACCTGCAGACTCTCATCGAAATGACAAAGGAACATAATAAGTGGAGAATAAAATCAGTTGTTGCTGCAGAAGCAGGGGGAGGTATTTACTATCCGTGTTTCAGAAGGACAGGCCAGCCCGCCTGGAATTTAGTTCATAGAGGAGAGAGGGACACTTTGGGGCTCGGTGGCAGTGACCCCCAGGCCATGGCAGCCTCTGCCAACCAGAGAGGGGGCGGGTGGGAGGCCAGAGCAGCCGGGGGCAGCAGGAGGCCTGCCCCTCAGCCAGGGCTGCCCCCACACCGCCGCGATCGTCGGGCAGTGGGGCAGCTGGGACCACACGGCCCGCTCCCCTCCCGCTGCGCTCAGAGCCGTCTCACAGAGCCCGGCCCGCGCCTGTGACTGTCCGGTGTGGAGCCGCGGAGCGCGTGGGTGCCAGGGTGGCATCGCGACTGAGTGTGGGACGTGGGGCCGCTGGTGGCCGCGCATCCGCAGGGGTCGCCTAGGAACAGCCTCCAGACGGTGAAACACACTGAAAGCCTGAAAATCACCCCGGGTGCGAAGATGGGCTGCAGATTGTTCTCAGATCTCCAGGGGAGGAGGTGGAGGTGCAGGAAAGCATCCAGAGAGAAGAACGGGCAGGTTGTGCCCCGGGCGGAGGAAAGGCAGATTGGCACGTCAGACCCGTATCTGCAGCAATAAATGCCAGATAATTAGGGTGTGTCTGGAATTCTGAAGGAGAAGTATTCCGGATGCTCCCGGGCACAAAGACACTTCCAGACGCGTCAACACTCCAAAATAATGAGTCAAAGAAATCTTTTTCTTTTTTTTTAAGATAACATTTTTAAGTAATTTTTACACCCAACATGCGGCTTAAACTCACAACCCTGAGATCAAGAGTCACTCGCTCCGCTGACTGAGCCGGCCAGGCACCCCCAATGGGAATATTTCTTGTCAAAAAATTGTCAAATGCAGCAAAATTGTCAAACAAAAATTTACATAGCTTTTGTATGCTCAGTGTTGGTAAAGAAAACCTGTGACAAGCATTCGGCTCAAGAACCTAGAACGTTGGAGCGCCTGGGTGGCCTAATCAGCTAAGCGTCTGCCTCCGGCTCAGGTCATGATCCCAGGGTCCTGGGATCGAGCCCCACGTCGGGCTCCCTGCTCCGCGGGGAGCCTGCTTCTCCCGCTCTCTACTGTTCTCCCTGCTTGTGTTCCCTCTCTCGCTGTGACAAATAAATATTAAAAAAGAAGAAGAAGATGGGGCGCCTGGGTGGCTCAGTTGGTTAAGCGACTGCCTTCGGCTCAGGTCATGATCCTGGAGTCCCGGGATCGAGTCCCGCATCGGGCTCCCTGCTCAGCAGGAAGTCTGCTTCTCCCTCTGACCCTCCCCCCTCTCAGGCTCTCTCTCTATCTCATTCTCTCTCTCAAATAAATAAATAAAATCTTAAAAAAAAAAAAAAAAGAAGAAGAAGAAGAAGAACCTAGAAAGCATAAAACGCATCTGAGGAACGCAGGAGAGGGGGAACAGTACGTGTCAGAGCCGGACCCAGCGAGGATGTAGGAAAAGGCCAGTGAAGCATATTGTTGTGCAGGCGGATAGGATACACAGCATACAGTGGGTGAAGAAAATCAGATTTTCGGAGTGCGCAGGAATAATACATATAACCCTAAATTTGAATGAATTTGAAAATAAAAAATTGGGAAAGTATAAGTTGCCACTGTCGTGTCGAGAAGAGGTAGTGTGATGGACGTATAGGTCTGGAAGAACTTAGGGGACATGCACGGGTTCGGCCAAGTCCCAGAGCACAGGCCGCTGGAAGGACTGCGTTGGGTCAGGTTTGCTCCCACAGGAAAGAAGAGCCTGCGCCACCCAAGGCCCGTGGGAGTGCGGGGCGGCCCGGGGCCCGGCGGCAGGTCCCCGGCAGGCGCCGGCGTGTCGTGCAGTGTGGACGGCGAAGCTTCTTCAGTGCGAAAGTAACTCACGTCGGCAAGCCCGGCCCCCCGTTACGGAGAACAAATGAATATGACTTCAGCCTCACGTCTGACAACAGTAGTTCCAGACAGATTATGTATTTACATGAAAAAAAAAAATCATAAAGCAGCGCCTGCTTGGCGCAGTCACCAACTCGATTTCAGCTCCAGTCGTGATCTCGGGGTCCTGGGATCCGGCCCTGCGTCGGGCTCCGCGCTGAGGTCACAGCCTGCTTGTCCCACTGCCTCAGCTCCTGCACACACACTCTCTCTCTTTAAAATAAAATCTTTTTTTTTAAAAGAACCATGAAGATGGAAGAAAATAAAGGTAATTTCTTTTTTATAATCTAAGAGTTGGAATAGACTTTCTAAAAATTGAAGCCCTAAATCCTAAGGAAAGATTAGGAGGTCTGACGGGGGCAGGACCTGGACGAAGTTCAGTGACAGACGGCTCACACGGCAGGAGGAGAAGCGGAGCTGTGCGCGCTGTGGGAAGAGCTCAGCGCCCGCTGAGAAGAGACAGTGCGGCAGAGGGGAGTGGACTGAGGACACGGGCAGATCACTCACAAAAGAAGAAAAGTAGCTGGTCAGTAAATAAATTTTTAAAGTGTATCTTCGTTAACAAAATGCTGTTTTTTGCCTCCCAAATCAGTCAAGTTAAACACAGCGCTCAGCGAGGGAGAGGCTCCGGGCCGCGGGGACGCGAGCTGTCTTCACAGGCGTGCAAGGGCGCGGCCCCTAGAAGACCGGCCTCCGCGCCGACAGCTGCGGCCCAGCCCGGCCACCCGGCCGGGTGCTCAGGGTGCTCACTGCAGGCGCGTAGGCTCTTAGAAGTAAACCCTCGGCGGTGGTCGTGGGAAACTGTGAAATAAACTGGAGCGTCCAGAACAAGAGAGAATACTCCGGTTTTTAAAAATGATCTCTGCTGACCCGGAAACATGGCACGGCGCTGTGGGAGCAGGTTCTAATGCTCCGGCGTGGCCCCGTTCACGTGTGTGCGGGCGGCTCCTCCTCATGTCTGCGCTTCGGCGGGTCTTCCGTTTTGTCCGCCGGCGGCTTCAGAGTTTTCCCTAGAGCACGTGGTTACTTCTGAAGGCCGACAGTAACGAGCCTGTTCCCTTATCCGTGGAGTCGCGTCTGCTGCGGAAAATGGAGGCCTGGGCACTGTGGGCGCCTCCACACGCACTGACTGCTGCTCGGGCCTGGCTCCCAGCCGCGTTGGCCCCACGCCCTGCAGCCCAGGGTGAGCAGGCTGTGGACACAGGACACGAAACCCGCAGAGGTGGGGAGGGTGGAGGAGAGAGGCCAGGCCGGCGTCCGTGCGCTGAGGCTGGAGGAGGCGGAAGCGGGGGAAGGGAGGCAGAGGCCGGGGAAGGGAGGCTGGCAGCGGCAGGCCGCGCAGACGGAGGCCCGGCAGACGGAGGCGGGGCTGGAGCCAGGGCGCATCCTAGCTGCAGGGGATCCGGGGTAGGTTCCCTCACACGAAGGCAGGTTTCCCGTCCTCCGCGCTCTGGCTCCGCTCGCTGGGGAAGTGACTACCTCGGTTCCCCGTGTGTGAGCGGGGAGGCCAGCAGCACCCCTGACGAGGCTGCGCACTAGCGAGGTGAGGCCCGCGGGCTGTCACGGTGCTCCCTTCCGTTACTAAATTAGCTTTAGCGTCTGTGTCCAGTAACCGTGCTCTTTGGCCTCGTTTCACACGCGTAAATGCCAAGTGTCCTTACAAATGTTGTGTTAGCACAGAAAGTGTTCCGGAAGCTTTCATTTTAAAATATGACATTTGTGGAAGGCTGGTTTTTCTGTTTGGAGGAAGAGATGGTTTGAGAACCATTAAAGTTATCTTGAGATAGAATACTGTAGCCCCAAGTCTGTGAGCAATTTTGATTAACATTTAAGTGATTTTTTTGCCTTTTAAGTTCAGTTGAGCCTGTGTTTGTTAGAGATCATATTACTATAGGCAGTAAAGGGTTAATATTAAACTTGTTTTTCTCAGAAAATTTCGGGGTGTACAGACGCAGCGTGCTGTGATGAGCACACCACCCCGCTACCCCCGCTGCCCGCCCCACAGTCCCCGACATCGTAGCATTTCAGCCGTAGATGATGTAGCGTGCCTGCAGACGATGGACTGTGTAACACACGCACAGGACAGTGGTTACCGTGGACTCTCCTAACAGACCGTGCTTGGGACCCCTGTGTGGCCTCTGGGCGGGGTCTGTCGTACACGGGGGCGCAGGCGGTGCGACGCTGACTTTCCGCTTGACTTACCAACTGTGCTTTTCCCAGCACTGAGCACCTGGGTGTGCTCTGGCTCGAGGTGATTGTAGACAAAAGGTCGTTATGTTTCAGAGATCTGGGGTAGTTACGTACTTCCAGCTTGCGTGGCCATGGAGCCGCAAAATGCTGATCGTGGGACCCGGAGGGGCCAGCTGGGCCACCCCTCCCCGTGTGCGGTCACCGACAGACATGCCCCTTCTGCTGGAACCTGCCGGTTTTCTTACGGAAAATGTCGAGCACATCCAAAAGCAGCATACCTACCCAGAACGCACTTCCTGCGTTCTCAGAGTTCGCTGGTGTGCACTGCACTTTAAAATTTCCCTTTGCTGTGGTTTACTTGGATGTCTTTCATTAAATGATAATTCATGGTTTTTAAAAGGGAAGTACCTTAATACAGTCGATTAGGTGTCCTTAAGAACCACCTTTACCCTAGTGTCCGAGAGAGCAGCGGACTCTCGAGTGCGTGCTGAGTGGATGGGGGGGTACGGGGAAGAAGATTATTTCCTTTTGGGCCTTTGTATTTCTCTTAAGTTAAAATTCCCAAATATTCTTGGGGAGAACACGGAACCACCTAAGATTTTGTGACAGCAGTGGTCTGACATGATGCCTCGCATGAAGTAGGTGCCTGTTACGATGTTTGCTGAGTGAGGGACTGGGCCCAGTAACCTTCGCTTTGTAAGAAGAGGCTACTTTATAGGGTTGGGATTTTTTAGAAATATCTTTTTATAGAGGAGTCGCATCATATGCCTGTTTGACCTATGCAAATTCAGCCATATGCTGAGCCCAGAAAAAGAAAGAAAACCCCAAGGAGAATTGACCCTTTTCAAACGCAGCAACCCTGACTCACTCTTAGCGCCTGCGTCCCTGGCGAGGCGTGCATGGGGTCCCCCCGTGAGCCAGCCCAGCCTCCCTGCGTGCAGCGTGCGTTTCAACAGCCCCCTCTGACCACACAGGCGCAGGCCGCTACCCCTAGAATCTCCCTCTGCGTAAGATGTGGCTCCACTCGGGACGCTGCCCCGCCAGCCGATGCTCATGTGGATGGTGGGGCCCGTGAGGGTTTCTGCTCTGTGCTTCCAGGTACCTAAAAATGTATCACCATTTTCACTTTTTTCAATAGCTTCATTTGCTCCAATAAGCTTTGCAATCAAGGCCAAAGAAAATGATCTACTTCCCCTGGAAAAAAATCGTGTTAAGCTAGATGATGACAGTGATGATGATGAAGAAGGCAAAGAAGGCCAAGAAAGTTCTAGTAGTGCTACAAACACTAACCCGGCAGTTACCCCACCCTGTGTAGTTGTTGAGGAGAAGCGGCCTCAACTTACCCAGGAGGAGCTAGAAGCGAAGCAAGGTTTGTCATTATGTTTTCAACTTCTTGAGAGAAAAAGTACGTAAACACAAGGTTGACCTACTAAGCCCGCAGTGCAGACTGCCCACTGGGACCTCCAGTCTTTGGACACCAGAACCAAGGGGCTTCAGTGGGGGTGTCAAGCATGCGGGCACTGCTCTTCACTAAGCATCAGACGCAGGACCCCTGGCAGCTTGTTTGTTTCTAGAGTCTGCCCACAGTGCTTTCATGGGGGGCGGGGGGCCTTTGCGCTCTGACCACCGCCTTGGGGCGAATGCTCAGCCTGTGTTCCCGGCTCGGGTCCTGTGCCAAACAAGGAGATGCCCTTCTGTGAGGCGGTCTGCCCGCCGAGCCTTCAGACCCTTCAAGGTGACGCAGGCCCAGGCTGGGTCCCGGCCAGGCTGCCGGCTGCCCCCAACACCACCAGCACCCCCCCAGTCTCCCACCCCTCCTCCAGAACACACTGTGTTCTGCACTAAAGTAGTTGCATTAGCAGCTTCTGTGTGTTCTCCCCGGGTTTGTATGCTGCTTTTCTGTATATGCATGCACGGATGAAGCAACATTTGTAGAAGGATGGCTTACTCAGACCTGGCCTCGTGCATAGTTGCTCTCAGCAGGCTCGGCTCCGCACGTGAGTCTGAATCCACACCGACTGCCGTAACTGAGCAATGTGTCGGATCCTTTGGAGTAAACCTTGTAATGCAGCATCCCTTAGCTGGGGATGAGTGCCATTCTCAGGTTTCCATGATTCCAGCTCTCCCCGCTGTGGAATCCCATCAACCTTCTGACTTTGATTCTGAAGGTGAAATACTAGAAATACTAATAATACGCATTTTGAACTAATTCTCTCAAAATTCAATTTGCCGGATTTGTTTATCCTGAAATTTGGGTCACATTAATCTTTTAGAACAACTGCATTGTATTTCGTGGCCCTTTTTCTGCCTGTGAAAATTAAGATAGCAAGGTATTTATAAAATACCACATGTTCTAAACATTGCTGTCTTCTGTTTATTCCTTAAGCAAAGCAAAAGCTGGAGGACCGACTCGCAGCTGCTGCCAGAGAGAAGCTGGCCCAGGCGTCTAAGGAATCGAAGGAGAAACAGCTTCAAGCAGAACGTAAAAGGAAAGCAGCTTTATTTTTGCAAACCTTAAAAAATCCTCTGCCAGAAGCAGAAGTCGGAAAAGTTGAGGAAAATCCTTTCAGCGTGGAGGTAAGTTAAAGTCCACATCAGCGTTCCGTGTAGAAGCGTGTGAGTGTGGGTCTCCTGCCCCAAGGGGGCCCGGGAGAGTGTGGTCAAAACCATCAAAGCACCCGAGGCAGGTGCCGGGTGCGGTCTCAGAGACTCGGACCTCTAACACCGGGCCGGGAACCTCTGCTCCCGAGAGCGCATGAGGCCACTGGGGGCTTTCCCGGGAGGGACGTGCATCCACCTGGGGACACACTCGGCCAGAGCACTGACCGCTCGGGTCCACGTCAACACCAGTACTTGAATTCCGTGACCAGCCCTCCGCACGTTTCCTCCCCTGCCCCGGGCTCGGGACAGGGCTTCTCCACTGTCCCCAGCCTGTCTTGTAGTGGCCTTCCCCAGTGATGGAGAAGGTGCCCTGTGCTCTTGATCATGTGGACGTCTCTGAGAGTCTAGGGCTGTGACTCGAAACGGGTTTTGGCTGCACGTATTTGCTGGGTGTCTTTCTTTCCCGAGGAAAACCTCACCCTGAGTTCCGGGCTCCCGCCTCCTGCTGCCGGCCAAGCCCACCGTCTCCCATCAGGAGCCAGGCTGGGGCTCGGTCAGGGAGAAGCAGAGGCCGACATGCCTCCCCTGGGATGGTTGCGGCTCGGAGTGGGCTGTGTGCGTGGCCTGCATTGTTCTGAGGCCGTGTGCACGCGGAGTGGATGGTGTAGCTCGTGGACATCTGCATACGGAGCTGTTTTAGCTGGTGACATTACATGGTCACATCTGTATTTCCTGACAGCGTCGTGTTTGAGTGGAAACTTGGTCACGGCCGGAATTATTCATCGTTGATTCGCAGTTTCCCCCAGTCTGCTGTGTTGCCTCCTCACAGCTACCAGAATCCTCTCCTTGTAAATACAAGATAGGCTTCAACTTGGGCTTTTTTCCTGTTTATCCACGGGTGGCGTCTCCTACCTTTCTTGTTTTCAAGCACGTGTTCTGAATCTGTCATACGTACGTTAGAAATGAGTGTTGGTGCTTCTTGTTTAAATCACTGAGTCAATCTTCTTGCATATCTAGTGGAGAGATTGTAATTTCTAAGCTATTTCAAGAAAAACATAACGGTAGTAGCAGATGGTAATAATGTCTTTAATTGCTTTGAAACAAAAATACTTTAATTACATCGGCAATTGTCATAAATGAGATTCACCTGGAAAGTATTTTAGCCTAAAGCAGCTTCTGGAGACAGGTTAGCCTGCCTTCGCGGGCCGTGCTGTGCACACTCCACTCACAGGTGCTGGCATGCCCGTCCCCCCGCCCCCCCACCCGGGTGTGGAGCTCCGGCATGTATGGGGGCTCGGGAGCTGCTGGGGTGTGGCCCCCAGGCCTGTGTGAGCCGCCTGTGCAGGGCAGCGTAGGGACGCCCCTCAGAAGGCCTGGCTCAAAACCTGGTAGGATCTTGTGACGGCTCATCTGCTTTGACTTTGATTAACAGCGGTGCGTGCGCATGACACAGACCGTTCACGTGCAGGGGAGAGGCGCGGATGAGGAGGAAGCAGGCCTCCCTACTCGTGTGTTCCTGTTTCACAATTCCTATGGAGTTTTTATTTATTTCAGTTTTTATTGTGTGAAATAAACATATATACAACTTGTCACCTTAATCCTTTCTGAGCACACTGTTCAGCAGCACTGAGTACACTCGCATCGCGTGCCGCCGTCACCACCCTCCACCCCCAGGGCCTTGTCATCTTCCTGAGTGAGACTCTGCCCCATGAACCACTGGCTGGGGGGCCCCTGGCGCCCACGCCGTCTGTGGCCGTCGGCCTGGCTGCTCTCGGGGCCTCGTGGAGGTGGAGTATTGGTTCTTCCGGGACCAGCCTGTGTCACCTGTCACAATGTCGTTTTTTAAGCTGAATCATACCCCATGGTATGTGAATACTGCATTTTATTTCTTGTGTATTCTCAAGGGAAAACAACCTATTTCCACGTGTAGATTGAAATATCACGATCCTAGGCCCACGCCCGGTGCGTTACTGTGGCATGTCGGGCTTTTCGCCTCCGGAAGAGCTCTTTCCTGTGCCCGTCACGCTCGTGCTTGGGGAGTATTGATTGGACGAGGGACTGCTACCAGCCCTGAGGTTGACCCAGTCTATGGCGGACGTGCAGGCCTCCCCCGCGTCTTAGCGCTGTAACCCTGCTCCTGGGTCTCGTGCACTCACTTCAGTGTGTGGAGCCATGGGGTGAATCCCTGACTGTAGAAACGCTTTTTAAATTTCAGGCTGCTAAGTGAGCCCCTAACACGATTGTGGCCGTTTTTGTCTCTCTCTGGGGGTATGAAAATACCCCTGCCGGCGCCGGCTGCCACCAGCCCCTGACTCGTCAGTCTGACAGGTGGAAAGATGACATCTCTTTGCTTAGCTTATGGGTTTTAAGTGTCCTGATACAGAGTGACTTTTTATGGGCTGCATGGCGTCCTGGTCCCCCCTCATGTCTTCCTGGCTGCTGACCTCTTTTGTGATGGCTCTTTGTGACCAGTTTCGCCGATGGTTTTCCTCTTTGTCCACCATGGCCTGCCCGACTTGGAATTACTTCGGTTTGACGAGCATAGAGCTGGACACGGTGCAAGTCACCAAATCCCTCACCTTTCCACTCACTGCAAAGGCCACCTGCAGTACACAGCACGTTCCACGTGCACCTCGCCCCTTCTGTCCGCCCCACCGACCTGCGTGTCAGGAGAGGGGTCTTCTGTAATTGGGTACAACCTCACGTCACGTCGTGGGGTGTGTTTGTCGATGTGGACAGGTACGGACGGTACGTTGTTGAGCAGTCTGTAAGATACAGAAAAGCATGTCCGTAAGTAGTACTCAGAAATCCGCGTACATGTCTCATTTTGGGGTATGTTCTTGATTCAAAATGAAGAGAAAGCAGTGGTCTTAAAGTTGAGCTCGTTTGCGTTATCACGTGATCGTTTGCACGGTAACAGCACATTTCAGGACTCCCTGTAGAGAGCAGCAGTTCAGGTTAGTGACCCTGCCAAGTTTGTGGGCCCAGCAAGAGTTTGCGAGGAGATGAGAACAAAAATCAGCCTGTGTTTGTTGAGCCTCTGTTGTATTCAAAGCACCAAGACACTTTGGAAGATGAACGAGGAGCCTGTTTCTTACCCAGTGACCACACAGTTGCATGTGACCACCAGGACCGTCCTGCAGCACGCAGGGCAGCCGAGAAGATGAGCACGTGGATGATGCCTGGGCCTCCGGGAGGCAGGCTTCAGGAACCTTGGTCATGCTGGGACATGACCACATAGGGAGGGCCCTCCAGCGCGAAAGACCCCCACACGGTGGAGGTGGGCGCCGCCCCAGCGATGAGCACAGCCCCCGAGGGTCTGCAGGAGAAGGCACGGTTGGGGTGGTGGTGCCGCAGCTGCCTGCTGGAATCAGAGGGCACACTGACGAGGAGGGGCAGCTCCACGGGAACACCGTGCGGTGGCCACTGTGTCGGGTGGGAGGGCGTGAGGACATAGACAACCGGGTGAGCAGTGGCGCCCACGCAGTAGGACATGCAGAGAAAAGCTTGGGCGCTCAGCTCCAGAGGTGCCGTGCGGGACCTGGACCGACGGGCAGTAAGCAGAGATGCCAGCGTGCGGGTTGTTGTTGTTTTTTTTTTAAGATTTTATTTACTTATTTGACAGAGACACAGCGAGAGAGGGAACACAAGCAGGGGGAGTGGGAGAGGGAGAAGCAGGCTTCCTGCTGAGCAGGGAGCCCGATGCGGGGCTCGATCCCAGGACCCTGGGATCATGACCCGAGCCGAAGGCAGATGCTTAACACTGAGCCACCCAGTTGTCCCTGAACATGCAGTTTCACAGGATGTGTTTCAGACTCTGAAATGTCAAACTCATAGTAAAATCTTGAGATTTATGCATAATTATCCCATTTTTATAGTTGATGTAGTGTTATTTCACAAATGAGATTATGTTTTAAAGTACATGTTCATCTGCTTCTGAGCAATTCGTTTTCCCCCAGCAGGACGTAATAGTTGTTAATTTTGTGCTAATTTGTTGGCAGATACTTCCTTGTGATCAAAGGACTGACTAGTGTCATTTCCCAGTGTCCCTAAACTGGGAGCAGTAAGTTTTTAAATACTGTCATAATTTTCCCAAAGTTCCTCCTCGAATTCTCCCCAACGCCACTCAGACCAACCTGTGTCCTCTCCTCCCCTCATGGTGGTTTGTGCTTTGATCATTTTTGCTGGAATATTAGTATTCCAGCCCAGAAGGGCAGTTCTGCTAGTTTGGTGCTGGTCAGCGTGCACACCGTGGCCATGCCTCCCTCAGGCGTTTCCATCAGCCTCTTGTTGATCGCGGGCGCGGAGGGCTCTGCCGGGCGCTTTCAGAAACCAGAGTGGGGAGGTGGGGAGCCGCAGGCAAGGTCTGTCTTCCAGGTGACTTGTACGTGCCATTAAAGGTAGCGAGGCAGTGGAGACTCTGGTTAAGCCAGAAATAGCATTTATGGGCAAAGGTGTTTTCAGGGTATGCACTGTTCAATATGGTAGCCACTAGCCACCCATGGTCGTTTAAATTTAACTTAAGAAAGATTAAATCGGGGCGCCTGGGTGGCTCAGCCGGTGAAGCGTCTGCCTTCAGCTCAGGTCATGATCTCGGCCCTGTGTCGGGCTCCCTGCTCAGCAGGGGGTCTGCTGCTCCCTCTGCTCCTGCCCCTCCCCCTGCTCGTGCTCTCTCTCTCTAATAAATGATAAAACTTTTTTTAAAAATTAAAGAAAATTCAAAATTCAGGTCCTTAGTCATAGTGGCCACATTTCAGGTGTCCCGGAGCCACACGTGGCCAATAGCTAACTGCCGTGGACGGGCAGCAGGAACAGAACGCTCCCATCGTTGCAGCAAAGTATAGAGTCAATAGCTAGTTGGGTACTGAGTTTATTTTCTAATGGTTTGAAAGTCCGGCTTGCTGTACCAGTCAGGCTTTGATTGCATGGGTCAGAAACCGACCCCACTGCCCCCACGTGGCTTAAGCAAAACCAATAGAGAGTGGGGCTCCTGTTCTGTGCTATGAGGGTGGTGCAGCCCACTCGGGGCTCGGAAGGTGTCTCAAGGATCCATCTCCAGGCACCGCGTCCCCTGGCCGGCTGCGTCCTCAGCCCCTGACTCACCTCATTGCCCACTCAGACCTAAATCCTGGACAGCTTGACTAGGCTCGTGTGCGTCTCCCTCGGCACGACGACCAGGGAGGTGGACTGTTCTGGTCTGTGTCCTGCTCAGGTAGAGTGAGCTGCCTCTGGAATTCATGGATTGAGGGGCGGAAAGGGCCGTTGCCCTCACAGGCAGGATTTGCACGAGAAGGGGGCAGGTGTCCACTGCACTCGTCCAGACATCTTGCTTACATTTGCCTGAAACAGTTTTATGGCCCACGTCATTATTGTGCGGCCACGAGAAACTTCCCTCGGTGTTCCTTGAATTTCCCCATCCTGTCTCGCTGTGTAGCAGGAATCCCTCCAGGGTAGCTGGAGAGGCCGGTGATGCACACCTGTCCCTTAGCGAGTGAGGGAGCACCCCTGCGAGGCCTTGGGGCACCCTGCCCTTGTGTTTGTGTGGCCAGAGCCCCGGGCCTGCGCCTGGAACTCCCGAAGCACATCTTCCCTTCCGCCGTCCTGTCCGTGCAGAACAGGCATGGCCTGGAAATCTCCAGGTGGTGCGTCTTTGAGCTTGGTGCCAACACTTGCTCACGGGGAGGCACAGCCTGCCTGAGGGTCGTGACTGAGCCTGCCCTTCCCCTGCCCTTCCCCTGCCCTTCCCCTGCCCTGGCATGGCGGCTGGGCTGTGGGAGGGTCCGGATGTCTCTGCCTTCCCGAGTGCACGGAGCTGCTCAGCTTCAGACGTGACGGGGGCGGCGCCCTGGGACTAGCTGTTGGGCCACAGTGACTGAGCTGGTGGTATTTGTTACCCTTTATTGTTTTGTTCTCAAGTCTAATTGCTGGATTTTTAAATATTCTTTTCCTACTCATAAGCTGAGGTCATCACAATGAATCATCTTAATTCAGTTGGGGAAAGGTCCCTACAGTTGCTGATTTTCACTTTAATTCTGAACGATAATCATTTTATTAGAATAAATAAGTGACTCGATTACAAGTTCTATTTTGAAAATGTTGGTTTGATTACCCGTTTCTTCAAGTGGAGCCAGGGTGAGGTGTCGCTAACAACGGGCAGTAGTTGGAATAAAGGCAGAGAGACAGTACGAGGTTCAGAGATGGAGTCCCCAGGTTGGCAGTAAAAGGGTAAATAGAAGCGCAGCCTGTGAGCCACCGCACACCCTCCGTGTCTCAGGCTGGCATGCAGCCTTTCCCGGTGCCCGATGGCCCGGGTGCCGTGTGCGCCCCCTCGGAGTGCCTCGGGGTGTCACTGGTGAGTGCCGCGGGTCTGTCCCGTGCGGAGGGACAGAGGGAGAGTCTGAGACGGATGGCAGCCCTGGGATTCTCTGCACTCGACCCGGAGCAGACCGCTGGGCAGGGTGGAGGGTCCGTCTGGGTTTCCCGGGGAGTCTCGGGCCTGGGCTCAGGAAGGACCTGGGGCAGCTCGGCTGTCCTCCCTCCACCGGTGGCTCCGACGCTCACTCAGCTTCCACGTGGGCCCCGGGCCCCATCAGGGGGGCCACGTGCTGGCTTCCTCCCCAGCTTCCGTCTCACCTTTCTTGCAACGTGTGTCCCTAATTTCTTGGGAGTTTTCAAAGCTGCCCCAAGCTGATTTTCCTGCCGCACAGCATGGAGTTCTCCCTCAGTCGGCACACTGGGGCTGTGCCCGCGGCATGAGGCGGGGCTGGGCGGCCTCCCCTTCTCCGGCCTCTAGGGCCTCGGAGCCTCCTGCGCTCGGTCAGAGTGCCGTGTACGTGTGTGCGCACGGACAAGTCTTGACCAGTGCCAGAGCTGAAGTGGCTGTTCCCAGACATCGTGGGCGGGTTCTTGTCTGGGGTTGAGATGGGCGCCCTGAGCCAGTTTAGGCCGACCCTTAGAGATGGGCTCGCCGCGCTGCTGCGTGGAGGCTGGGGAGGGAGGACGAGGTCTCTGCCCTCCTCCTGCCGGCTCCCGTACTGAGTTACTGCGGGGGGAGAAACCGCTTGGGACACAGCGCTCCGGGAGCAGGGCGTGGTGTTCTCGAGCATCTCAGCCCTGCTGCCTTGCACACATGCCCCCTTGGGCCTCTGCTCACGGGAGGGGAGGTGGGAGAGAGTGCCGTGAACGTCAACACACAGGGGGCAGGGACACGGCCGAGGGGTGAGCGAGGCTTTAGCAGGAAGCGCTGTCCCCTTGTCCAGTGGGCCTTGTCCACGTGGACCACAGGGACCCAAGAAGAGGACGGGAGCAGTTGCAGGATTCCGCAGCCCTGCCCCGCAGGTGCGCCCATCCCTTAGGCTCAGCACCTGCCTCCCTTCGTCCCGGAGTGTCCCAGCTGAGTCCTTGGAGGCCCACGATGCCAAGTGCAGAGTCGCGGTGCATCTCGCGGTCTGTGTGGTCATTTAGAGCAAATTGAGGAATGACCTTTCTCGGGGACAAAGGCAGGCAGCCCGTGGGCTGGGATTCAGGTTCAGGTTTGGGTGGGTTTGGGGTTTGTTTTGTTTTTGTGAACTCATTTCTTTTTTTTACGCTGTGACGTGGACAGTGTCGGTGTCTGCGGACATGGGATTGCTGCCTCGTTTTAAAGGCTGAGCGCTGTTCCACTGTCCGGTGCGCCACGTGGAACCAGTGCCCCCGAGGGTCGTTTGGGGGTGTCCAGGTCGTAGTCGTTCCATAGGGGTGTGCTGTGGGGCCTTGGCGTGCAGGCTGCACACTCGGGTGAATGCTCTTCAGAAGAAATTGCTAGAACTGGCATTGCTCTGGATGATGCTCACAGCTGATGGGCACCCCGTCTCTTGGTCCGCGTGCTGGCCTTCCCGCCGTGGGGATGCAGAGGACGTCCCCTCTGTCTGTTTCAGGCGGATGAAGGGGTTTATGGTGGACAGTGTGTTGAGAGCAGGACTGTGCTGGATCAGCACGTGCAGACTGGCTTGTGCCCGCAGGCTGCCTGGGTCAGGGTTGCCGTGCGAGCCGTGTTTTCCCGTGTTCCTGAGCGCACAGCACCGTGCGTGGGAGGTCCACGGCGCGGTCACTGAGGTGTGTTGCAAAAGGGATGGCCACAGTGGGTTTAGTTAACATCTATCAACTCACACAGATACAGGAAGAAAAGAAGGAAGGTTTTTTCTTTTGACAGAGTTCTTAAAATCAAAGAGGGACCTCTTTTAGTTCAGGTCTTGTTTAAAAATTATCTTCAGGTTGGTGTAGAGATTCCTAAAAGCCCAGTCCTGGAGGTTGGAGGATTTCTCTGTCAATGGAAAGTCACAATTATTTATGAAGGAGCAAGCGCGGCTCTTTTCCTAACACGGTGTCCTTGCCACCGTGTTCCCTGGACGAGGTCGAGCCCCGCCAGCTGCTGAACAAGCCCCGTCTGGGGAAATGGTCTCGTATACTCCTGGCATCTGCAGAGCCGTCACTTCTCCGGAGACACCAGGGCGAGATTTTAGAGCTATAGAAAGAGACGTGGTCCTTTTTAAGGGGTGTTGGTGCATTAAATGGTGTGAGGGCCCCAAAGTTGAAATTCTGTGTGCATTTTGAAATGTCCCATTTTCACTC